>NW_009952363.1:326917-352695 GCF_000747805.2 Chaetura pelagica | reverse complement strand
GCTCAGTGTCTCCAGAGAAATGAGTAAAGCATTACAGATGAACGCGGCATAGAAAATAGAACATATGCTGTACATGCATTTAAATAGCATTTATCTTACTTTTCACTGACGTAGTGGTGAAATATGTTCTCTTTGCTTTCAAATTTTAGGGACGAACAGATGGTAGAAAGCTTAGTTTTGGGTATTATGTCCATCAAAATAACCTGTATTGCAAGTACCTCTTACTATAATTGGGGATTTTAGCTGCAGTAGAATCTGGACTCTAGGAAAAGTCCTCTGCAGAAGTAGCATGCCAAAAAAAGGGCTGAATGTTGTTCTATCTATATACTTTTTTCCAAAAAATACAGGTCCTGAATAGTGTGATATGAAAGCACTCACATTTTTGGCCCTGCTTTTGCTGTGGATGAAGTAGGGCCCAAAGAGCCCAGTTTCTGACCTGACTCCTACCTCTCCCCATCTCCAAATGCTCTGGTATCCCTCCAAAAACATTCAGCACTGTAGGGCTGTATGAATCACAGAATCACAGAAATTTTTGGGTTGGAAGGGGCCTTAAAGACCATCGAGTTCCAACTCCCCCACATGGGCAGGGACACCTTCCACAGAAAGATTTCCTGAAGCTTCTTTTTCAAAATGAAAAGCCCAAGAATCTCACCTATTTTGGATATTCCTAAAAATTCTGAAAATCCCAATGTAAAATTAGTTTGGATGCATGTTCCACCTGAGTCACCCTGTTCTGAATAACACATGTTGTACCACAGCTGTAGGAAGTGAGGGATTCTGGTATTGTACGAAAAAATGCAGTTAAACACTCAAAAGAAAACCCAATTCTTTGCTTAAAGCACTGCAGGAAGGGAAAACTTGGCTCTAGAATTAAATGAGCTTTTGGGAAGGAGGATCATGTCAAATCTATACTTAAACCATATCCAGCATGATGGGAACCTTGCCTGATGTGTGGCTCTAGGAGGGAAATGCTTGTGTACCACCATCTTTGGATGGGCATGTGAATGACCTCATTGTGTTTGTATCTAGGCTGTCAAATTCTAAATTCTGAAATATTCAGATGCTGTCTTGCCCAATTTTAGAGGATTTTAGTTTGGAAGTGGCTCCCCCCCCCTCCCCTTTTTTTTTTTGTTTGTTTGTTTAGTGTTTTATGTTGTGGGTTTTGCTTTGGTTTTGGCCCTGATCTGATCCTCAGTACTTTTTTTGGTTCAGTGACTCAATTTCTAATCTCTTTGGTTTAATACCTGCTCAGCTTTATCCCAGCTTCATGGAGGAGAGTCTCTTATGCTGCTGTTTCGTTCTTGCAGCTCAGATTCAGGTTAGTTAATTACACAGAGGGGATCTTCTAGCAGCATGTTTAGGAACTTTTAAAAATATATCTATAAATGTGTGATTCCAGCCACCTTGCTGGAAGGGTGCCCAGCACAGCAGCAGCAGCATTTAAAAAGTCACCATTTGCCAGTAACAGCTGCAGAGTGGCAACAGTGGTGCAGTCTTTTCTCCCTATGTTTTGAAATAGAAATAACTGCCTCAAGGATGCTGAAAAATAATTATGGGGAATATACTTCAGACACACATCCCTCATTTTCAGACATGTCAGTCATTTTAGTCCCAAAATTACAATGTACAATTGATGTCCCTCCCATTATTTTTCCTTCAGGATTGTTTACCTCAGAACTCAAAAAATCTTAAAGAAGTACGTGATGGATAGATGCCCACAGAGAAGGAATCCAACCATATTTTATTTACCTGCATAAATCTTTTATTTAGTGTAGACTCTATCTCACATTTGGGCCCTGTTAGACTGAGAGCTATCGTTCTCATTTTATTTATCTGCATACACTGAAGTGTGCATTTGTTTAAATTAAAACTGGGGGCTCAGAGACCCGTAAAATGTTTAAACATGAGCACCATTGCAAATTGTCTGGTGTGTATTTACCAGGGCCCCCCTGCTGTGAGATACAAAGTTACTTAATTGTGCTTGTTTGCATCATCTGCTCTATAATGCTAAGAGCATTTTATTCATGTAGTAGGAGCCTATGTTTTTGCATAAGGAGATTCTTTTTGTCTGTGCTGGAGCACATTTAAAATGTTACTTTTTATTATTTTATTTTTTTTTATTTCAGACACATAGCAACATACCTGCTCAACTTTTTCAAATAATTGAATAAATTTTCTATTTACATAATATTTAGATATGGTTAAAATATTTCTATAATGTTTAGTATTAAATACTGAAAATATTTACAGAGGGATTTTGTTGTTGTTGTTGTTCCTGAAAAAAAATGCAGAAATTTTGGAAACAAAATGGACAATTGTTAAATCTTAGTACACAAAAAAATATAGCCTTTTTCATCCCTTTTATTCCCAGCTGTTGTTCTGACACTACTAAGAGCTGGTTTAATCTAAGGTGCTGCCTTTTCATAGTGTTTTGGGTGTCTATAGATGATACTGCACCAGATTTAATTTCCTTTAAGGTTAGAACCTTTAAGAGTGAGAGGGCAGGAACGACACCTCAGGATTTTGCTTTTCCAAGGGTGTTATAAGGATCTCTGATTTACTTTTAAATGAGCCTGGCCAAATGGAAGGAATAGCAGCTTTTACTGCTTCCCTGGGCTCAAAGACCTCATTCATTAGATGAAGGAGACAGCACAGCTTTGTGCTTTGAATGGCATACATACCTTTATGAGATATTCAATAAATAATGGGGTTATTCGGCTATTCAAGCCATAAAATCCAGCTCAGTTTGGCTCAGGTTTGGCTGCCAGCACTCACACCAGCAAAGGCTCTCACCAAGCTCACCCCCTTTTTCGAAACATACAGGTCGAGGACATTGCAATCCTTTTTCGAAACATACAGGTCGAGGACATTGTGTAAAGGAGTGTGTGTAAAGGAGTGAAGGATAAAAGCTGAAGCTGTGTACAGAAATCTTTGGCAGTAAGACTCAAAATTCAGGGGAAGGGTAACATGTTTCCATGTTCTAATGCCCATCCAGGCTGGATTTGCTGGTTGGAGCACACTTAGCCAGACATGTGTTCAGGCAAAGACCCCTTGCTCTGCGGGTGAAGAGGAGTTTGCTGTGCACCATTTGGAAAGAGGGAAACATTTATTAATTGAGATTCTTTCTCTGGAAAATTGTATTGTGGGACCTAAAATCCAAAGGTAACACTGGGTAGTGTAAGGGTGTGAGAGCAGCCAAACCAAGAGCCCTGTTGCTGGCTGGTCAGTCTCAGGCACAGAGCCAAGGACCAAGCAGGGCCCCTTCCCTCCTATACTCTCCCACTTACAAGAAACCTGCCTCAAAGCATCTCTCTCTTTTTGTGTTTAGTAGTCTCCAAATTTATTTTCTCCTTTATCAGACCTCTCTGCCTCCACCTGTCCTAGAGAACAACAGGAGGCTGATCCCAGGTGTGTTACCCCAGTCCAAACATGGTTTTATAACTCTTTATATACACATGCAGATCCACGCAAGGCTGCAACAGACCTCCCACAAGTACCTGGAAGTGTTTACCAGCTCTCACCCTTTGCTATCTCCCCAAACCCACCTCTTCCTCCTTTGCACAAGTCTTTATTCAGCATCTTGGCTCCAGCTCCAGTAGGATCTTCTGACCTGTAATTTTTGGAAGTGACTCGGTCTCTCTTCTTTCCAGTTTCTGGGGGCAAAGGCTGGAGGTGAGGGCTGTGAAGGATTTTATAGCAAAGGCAGATTTGTGTAGTCCTTATAACCACATTGTTCATCATAGCAGAAATAGGTTGGGGCAAGAATTCAGATGTGAAAGCCACAGAGCCCGAACTGCACAGGTTTCCATGTAGTTCACAAGGACCCACTGTAAATCTACCCCACTCCACAGAAATTATACTCTTGGACAAGTTTCCAGTGTGTCTCCATTTCTCCATCCTGCTGTTGGCTCTTGCAGTGTTCTTCCCTTCTGTTCTCATTTTTTTCCTTCCCAGACACCTCCCATATCCCAATTTCCCATTATCTGAGAACAAAAGAACACTGGAAACAGGAGTTTTCACCTTTTTCTGTCAGTACAAGTGCCTGCTGTGTTACCCCATTACTATCTATCCATTCTTTGGGATGTGCAAAATTTTATCCAAATGCTTTTGGATGGGTTTTGCAAGAAGGACAAGGGTTTAGTTATGTCTGGATGAGACAGAGAATGCAGTGAAAAAATGCCTCTCAAAAGTTCACAGATGAAATGTGACCATCTAAGAGATGATACAAACATTCCCCTACTGGCAATTTTTTGAGCCTAATTTTGAGATTTTGAGCCTAAACAAAGTGACACTGTTCCTTTTAGGAATTCCTATCGCTTTCCTACCTTGAAATACCTTAAAACTCTTCTGCTTAACAATTCCAACTGCATGACTTCGACATGTCAAGGTTATCTATAATTTCCTCATTTCCTTTCAGAAGGGCTTCCTACCTACACGCTACATCATGCATCTTTTATGACCACCTTAACGTATTTATAAAATATTGATAATTCATTCCAAATAGCTTTGCAAATGAAGCCATGTGGCATGGTGTTCCCTTCAATTAGCAGCATGTTCACCTGTTTGCTGAAGTAACCCCATATTCAGAAGCTGATCCTGAAAATGAACTTTTAAAATAAGCTTTTGCATACCTTCAGTTCTCATGCCAATTTTTACCCCCGGTTATATTCAACATACAGCCTGAGTAATTATATTTTCTTTTCATTCTGTGAAGTTGCTCTCAGATTACACTGCACTAATCGAGGACAGAATGGGGTTAGTGGAGTTACTCTGTTTTTTATTGTTTGGGGTTTTTATTCTGCAGAGTTGAATTGCAGTAACTGAGAGCAGCAGGGGGTTGCTCTGGGTTTGATCCAGAGCACTGAAGATGCAGTGAGGTTGGTCTCTCTTGACTCCAGTAGAGCTGAGTTTCAAATTGAGCACCCAATGTGTAAATTAACACCTGGAATTAATTTAGCATCACCCTTGCTAATGAGAAAATAGAGATGATAGTTTATAAAACAAAGAAAAACACAATTCAGGGGAAAGAATTAGTGATAAGGAGGACTTGCTGAAAGACTCGGCTGCAACCTCCTTCATAAGGCAAGTTTGTTGTTAAATTTAATGGGCTATAGGTGTTGATTGGTAGAGTTGTAAAATGAACTGTTAATTTGCTATTCTAAGAGTGAAGAAGCTAAATTATGCAAATTGCTTTTAAAGCTAGTCTGTTCCCAGCATACAGTATAACAAGGTAACGTGGCCCTTTCCACACCATTATTTTTAGGACTTTTCCATGTTGCCATCATTGGTAAATTTTAATGCTTTGAAGTGCTGCAAGGCTTTGATTCCCTCTGCTCTGCATTCTCACCAGTGCAGCTCTGTTAGGTGTCGCTGTGCTGTGTCAGCTCAGAAAGGGGCTCCCTTTTCTCACCTGTGTTTGAACACCTACATGAGTGAGACTTTAAACTGACAGCCCAAAAGAGGCAGAGGCGCTGGCTGCTTTCAGAATGACACATGGGGAGAGAGGCTGCGCTGGGAAAATCAGTGTGCACCTCAGTGAAGATGCTGACTTCATTCTTCTGCTTCACAGCTGCAACTGCATCGCTCAAAGACTAGACTGGAAAGGTGTCAGCATTTACACTTTATGAAGAATGAAATGTATCCTGCCAGATCTGGTGTTTTTCCAGTACAGCTATGAAAATGTCAGCCCCAGTAAGCTCAAAACAAGCACCTCAGCAGATGAAGGCCACAGCCCATCAGAATCAGCATACAGGGGGCAATTGATAGTGTGATGTAATAAATATCAAGTGTGCTCCGTGGGTGTACAAAGAGCTGTCTGTCAGGATAATGCTGAAACAGATCTGATGTGTGAGATGTCCTGGGCTTTTCGTGCCACAGACATGACGTCAGGACCACAAAACTGCAGACTTTGAAACTCTGTTCACTGCGATATCCAATTTGCTCCATGTCTCTGTTGAGTTAGGTAGAGTTCGTCCAGAGGCCATCATCTACTTAATGGCAATGGTGAAGGTACATCCAGATCAGCACCTTGGGCTTCTTGGTTGGTGCCCTGCTAAGTATGTCATTCCTCACATTTATCTACTGACCAGGTCTATATAACAATTCCTCACCTTCTCAGGCCCACTGCCAGTTTCTGGGACACACGTGGCTCAGCATTTGTTGCAGACCTGTGGGAGCACCATCTGGCAGGGCTGGAGAGGGGACAGAGAGTAGGGACATTGACATTCAGCTTCATAATCCACATCATCCCCCAAATTGAATGAAACGGGTCTCGCAGCCTGTACCCACAGCCCCAGGGCTCTCTGCCAGCTCCCTTGTCACATTATTGAGATTCTTTTGGAACCACAGCACTTAGAGCTGTAATTTATTTTTTTAAGAAATGTGAACATCTGGATTCTTCAGGGAGAAACTAGATATACCACATTGACTGTAGACTAGGTTTTCTAGCTGTTTCAAACTGGAAGTCTTTGTAGGTTGGGGGATTGCAGCATAGATGAAGACTTTTTCAATATCCATAAAAATAACTTCCAAGTGAGCAATATTTCTACCAAAATGGCTTTTTTTTTTTCTTTTCACTGAGTTAGAGTAATTTGTGCTGGTAGGCGAGCAGAATTTTGCATCTAATATTGACACTGAGAAGAGGTATAAAAGCTATTACACCCAGTGCCAATAGCTTCTCTTTTCTAATCAAAACAACGTCAAATAAGTCGGAGAATAGGAATTAAATAAGCCAGTTCTTTCAAACTCACCCATCTCCACACACCAAACAGGAAATATGATGGCATTTAAGATATTTGGAGCAACCAGCTATGAGGTCTTGCAAACCCTGTGGTTTTCTTGTGTGTTGTTTGTTTGGGTTTTGGTGGGTTTTTTTATTATTGCTATTATCATACTCACAACTGTTAAGTGAATTGCTGAGGTTTCAGCTGAACATCCAGCAGAAACATGCCTAAGGCAAGAACAAGGTTTGTTTATTTAACTTGAGAAATGAGGAAGGGAGGGTGATCTCCCTCATACGTGTCCATCTTCAGCTCAGCATTGCTCATCTGTTTATTTAGCCAAAATCCATTCCCTCAGCACAGCTGTGCCTGCTTCATCTGCCCCCACCAGACCCTCTACCCTCCTGCCTTGTGCACCTGGGGGTGAGGAGCTTCTGCCAGACTGCCTCAGGCACTGCTGAGGGAGCAGCATGGCTTACATTTTTGTGATTATTTTCTCTTCCATATCAGTTGTGCAGGGTTTTTTGTGTGCAGTGTGGTAGATGACTCATTTTGACTAGTTAAGACCAAAGCACCCAGAGTGCAGCCATCCTTAGTAGAACTGCAGCTCTCTCCATTGAGGCAGAGACTCTTTATAGTGCTAAGAAACCATCTGTGAGAGTTGTGGGTACTTTATCAGTTACATCTGCAACGAGCAGAAACAACTAAAAATCTCAACTTCTTTCCTCACCCATGTCTTGGGATCAGCCTGAGTCCATTGCAGCCCTTCAAGGGCTGCAAAAATAGATTGGTTGTCTCATGGCCCAGAGCCTGTTCAGGATGCAGATCTCTCTCCTCACTGTTACCCTCTGCCAAGGGTAGGGCTCAAGCTGGAGCTGACAGGAGTTCCATGTTAGCACAGAGCAGATCAGCCCTCTATGCGCCTGGCATCCCGTGGTGCTGAGGGGGCTGACACCAGGCACAGGAGGGATACAGCCCCCCAGGATGCAGATGTGGTGTTGGGGCTCACAGGCTGTGTCCCAGAGCACTGTCCCACCACCACCACTACCAGTGGAGGACCAAGTGCAATCCTGACACACAGCACTCAGCAGCTCCATTTCCCAGCTGCATTTGAGATTGCTCTGGTCTCCTTCAGATTTGCTTCAGTCTCTTATTTTATTTTTGGCCACCTTTAGCTCCCTAGACCCTCCCTTCTCAGGGTAGGAGGTGGCATAGGTGGCTTTGGCTCCCCAGGGGCAGTCAGAAGAGGTGATTGAATCTGCTTGCCAAGGCAGCTCCCTGTGCAGATCATTTCTCATTGCCCAGATTTCAGCACTCAAATCAAATTATTTTCCATACCAAGAGGTCAGATTCTCACACCTCATTTCTTTTCATTACATCTTTGATTAAACGTTTCCCTTTAAGTACACCTGCTGATATTAGTGGTTCCAAGTAGCAGGCTCTGTGTTAATATTCTGGCATCATTGCTTTGAGAAGCACCTTCTATCTTCAGTAGCTTCATTAGGTTCAGCTAGATTTGTCAAAGACAAAGAGACCTCCCATTGTGGGTGGAGGACACCAGATTTCAGCCATCAATCTGAACTGGAATACTCCAGACTTTCTTGAAACATATTATGTTCATTGACATTTAGTCGATTATTAAATACAGAATTAATTTTTTCTGAAATAAATGCATCATTGCCCTGTTATGTTTTATGTGTTGGTATATTACTATAGTAACAGAATTATGTTTATTCTCTTTTAAATTAATCTCTATATGAAATAAAGGGAAGACATATGCTAAATGGGGGATTTATTCTTAAAAGCAGAACTGGCTGTCCCATACAGTTCTACTGGGGAGGCAGCCTGGGTGGTGCTGACTCTGCCCTGCTCCTCCTCTGAGGGATCAGGAATGTAGCACCTGAAGCTGTTCAAACTGCCTTTTGTGGTCCCTAAAACAAGCTATTCACCAGCCATGTCATTGCTCAAGAGGGTTATAAGTAATTTAGACTGTTTATTGCCCAAAGGTGTTGGACTATAAAAGGAGAAAAAGGACCACATTTAGCAGCCTAAAGTTGGAGCAAGGAATTCTCTAGTATGTTCCCCACTCCCTTGACCTTAGACTTTCTGTAGGTATTCAGGCACATCCTTTGCTCTTTTCTTTCCCTTCTCCCTTGTCCCCGTAGCCTAGGGGAACCAGGCAGGGAGTCAGGAGCATGTCTTTGAGCAGTGCCAATGCCACAGCACTCTCCACAAACCACTCCCATCCCACACTGCAAGTATTTGCCTCCTGCAAGACACAGAAATGATCCTGAGCCCTAGAGAGCATCTGTGGCAGCAGGGAAAAAACATTAATGAATCTCTGCTGATAAGCACTATTTACCTGTTTTGCCTGACCTCCAACTGATAAACCAGACACAAAAAAATGGCTCATGTTGACGTGTCTTGCCTGCTCTACTCCTCTTAAAGAGAAGGTTTTACCTTCACTCAGGTGTATTTGTATGTTTTTCCTCCCCTTGTTTAGTTCCATGTCACTAAAAATGTTTACATGGCAGCAGTGAAATGAGTTTGTGCTCTCTCACTGCTTCCCTGGCTCTGTCTCAGGGTGATATTTCATCTTCCCTTGCAGTAAGTTCTTGCTTTTGATGGACTTTGCATACATGGATTAAGCTTTGAAGGAGATGAAGGAGGCTACTTGCTTTTTTTTCCTTTTTTTTAGATTAGCCAGAACTGGAGATTTAAGATCAGCTCAAGTGAACTTGATTAGCAGGTGTCCAGGAGATCTGAATTTCACACACAGTGTTGTGCAGTCACTTGGACTATAATCCCAGACCAGTATTTAATGATATAAACAGTGCTAATAACTCTGGGTCACCTGTCTGGGGAGGACAGATAAGGAATTGAAAATTATGCACATTACCATAGGTAATCTACTACCAAATACTGTTGAGTAGAGACCTCAATTTTATTTTATTCCCCTTATGTTCTTGCCCTGATTGCACAGCAAATAAATTGGAAATTCAGAATTAAAGTGTCTTCTAATTCAAATTGATCTGCAGCCTCTAACACCTTGTTCTCCACAGAAGGTGCAAATGGATCCCGATATTCACCTTATGGCAGCAAATCTTATGTCTTCTCTGCTGCATTATCAGAAATAGGGGAGAAAATACTATTTTCAGTAGCACCAGGAAAAAGTTTGCAGAGGGAGCAGGTGATGTTCTGCTTTATTCTATCACACAATGATTTGATAGCATTTAATATCCAGAGTCCTATTTCTGTCCTTACAAACCAAACAGCAGATTTAGCTTGAAAGTCAAACTCAACTTTCAGGACAAAATACAACCCACCCTGGCCTTTGGATGGAACTGGACCTGCAACAACCTCTACTGTCAAGCAATGGGGAGAGACTCAAGACTGTAGGGCGACCAACAGCCCCTTCCATCGCTTTGTAGACAAAGGATTTGTAGGGCTGCACAGCGTGGTAGAGAATGATTTCTTTAAACTCTGAAAATCACTCACAGCACCCTAGGGTGACCTTCATGGACATAACTCTGGCCTCTTTCCTAAGAGAAGAGAGGAAATAATAAGATAGAGGGGAAAATGAACTTTGGGGCAACACCCCAGGCCATAGGGACTTAGAGGACAGTCCCTCCTGTGCAGCCACACAATAACTTGCAGATCTTATAAGGGACACCCTGCATTGTAGCAGCCCAGCCCTGGCTCATGCAGATCTCATTACAGGGATGTTGGCTGGGTTTGGGTTTTTTATTATTCCTCCTTACACATAAATTACTTCAGGCTAAGTGGCATCACCTTCCTCTTTTTAAGTGAGCCCAGGTCCTGTGGTCTGGGGTTGGGATGGCATGGATTATTTTTGGGTCTGACTTCCAAGCCCACGTTACAGCTGCCACCCACTGGGCTGGAAACTGCAGATGAAAAGTGCCCTTTGAGCAAAGTGAAAATAAAGAGAGAGCAGTGCTGTTCCTGTAGATTACATTTCTCTCTGCTGCTAGCCATGTGACAGACAGCCTGTGTTTCTCTATTTGTACCTGGAACGTTTCAATTTCTCCCGATAGTCTTCAAGCCTTATTTTTAAATCTTTCTTTTGACACTCACACAGTGTGACTTGATTTGATAAATAAAACCTTCTGGTGCTGTTGTTCAGGTCTGAGATTAAACATTTGATGCTCTACATAAGGAAATGCTTCTGATGGGTAAATTGAATAGCTCTTGTTTGTTAGCTGGACTAAGTTAATTGCAGATGGTTCAATTCACAGGTGAATTGCAGTAGGACCACATAGCCAAGTCTGTGAACATAAAAAGACCCCTCACTTTGGATTGTCTCTGCTGAACATCATGTTTCATGCTGTTTGTGATCATTTGATGGCATTTTATTTATAAGAACAGGACAAGCAAAGTTACTTTTCCAGTAACTCAGAAATGACACAAACTAATTTTTAAAATATATTGTGGAAGATATTTTTTATTGCTCTGGAGCAATGAGAACCATATCTGAGTCATCCTTCTTGCTGATTATCTCTAGCTGGTGAATAATACTGCAGTCTACTGTACAATTTTTACATCTCAAAACTCTTCATACTTACATCCCAAAGTGTTTCAGACAAGCTAGTTGGTGTAGTTATCTCCTCGTTGCAGATGTGGAAATTGAGGCACCTGGAGGATTGGAGTGCACAGCTTCTCACCCTGCATCAGCAGCAGAGCAGGAGCATGAATGCAGGACTTCAGCACTTCCCATTTCACTTGCCTACTTGAGTTTGTTGCTTTGTTCATGTTGTTAATAATTATTTGTGTGGCAGTAGCTGCTAGAGGTGCAAAAAATGGACCTGTCTCAGTGGGTCCTTCATGTAGTCCTGTCTGGGCACAGTCTGTGTCCCAAGAGGCTTCTGATGCTGTGGGAAAGGTATCGAAAGGAGAGCAGAGGATGACACGCTCAGCTCTGTCTGTTGAGAGCTGGGTATATGGTCCTGTGTTCTTATAGCCTGCAACAGCAACCAAGCCAATAGACCACATAGTCCAGCTCTTGGCCTTTTTGTTTAATGTGAGAACAGTGGGTTTAATTATTTCATTATGTGATTCTAACATTGTTTTCAACTGTTAATTTACCAAATTTCTTTGCATTATGGCTTGTGTTTTCCTTTGTATACTGACTCTGCAGTCACTTTCACAAGATCTGCCCTGTACCTACGAAACTAGTTGGAGAAGTAGAAATTATCCATAGCCCAGCAAGACAGAAAGGCACGTGTGTGCACAACCCCATTTGAACTTTGCCTGGGAAGGTTAAGTGCTGTGCAGTCTGTCTCACTGAGATACAGTAAATTCCTTTGCAGAAGTAAGAGCTTGTCTGATTCTGCGAAAAAATGTAACAGCATCAAAAACATGACACACAAAGGTCAAGGCAACATTGATCCGTGAGAACTATCTGCTACAGTCAGCTCTCTCCTTATGCCAGTTTTGATGAAGACACTTTATAGTTTTAAATATACATACACATGCACATTTAAATATCTATATGACTTTAAGGCTTGATTTGTGACATATTGTAGTTGTTGCTTTTGGTATATGTTGCTGATTGGAGTCATCAGATATTTTGGGTCTAACTACTACAGGTATTGAATCTCACCCTCAATATGATTGGCTTTATGCAGCTGTACTGGTTGCAATTTCTTAAATCAGCTTTGAAAGTGGGTAGACTGAGGAGGAGAGACATGATGCATCCCCCGTGATACACAAAAGGGGGATTGTGCAGAGGATCCAAGGAATCCCAACTCTTGTTGAGCTTTTGAAGAGGGGAGATTTAGGTTAGGCATTAGGAAGAAATTTTTCACTGTGAGGGTGATGAGACTGTTCCAGGTTGCCCAGGGAAGCTGTGGCTGCCCCATCCCTGGCAGTGTTGAAGGGCAGGTTGGATGGGGCTTGGAGCAACCTGGGCTGGTGGGAGGTGTCCCTGCCCATGCAGGGGGTTGGAACTAGATGATCTTGGAGGTCCCTTCCAACCCAAACCACTCTATGTTTTTTGACCATGCTGCAACCCACCTTTTCCAAGTTCCACTCTCATCTTAGAAGAGTTTCCCTTTCCTATTGATTTTCTTGGACTCGCTCCCCTAGTTAGAAAACTACTGGACTGGTAAAATACCTCCTGGCATTAAGGCCAAACAAACTCAGCTGTTGTCATGAATGCTGGTGATCAAAAATCACTTAAACTAACAACATTATGTCATGTCACCCCTGTTAACTGATTTACTTAAACTGTCCACGTGCACCTGCACCAGCTCCTCTGTTGGCAAAGACAAGGCAGGATAATACTTATGGAAATTCCTGCAATATAAACAAATGGGATAATTATAACCACATAGATCTTGGTGAAAAGGTCTTGCTTAAGAAAGCTCATACTCAGTCAATTCCTGGAGGTTTTCAACACAAATAATAGCTAACAGTATGTGATCAGCTTCCTGACCTCTTGCCTGAACCCTTCACGGTTTCTTTCTGCTCATGGAGTTCTGCATTTATAAGCACTTTCTTCTATCTAAACCTGAGAGTTCATCATGTTTTATTTACCTTTCTTTTAGCTCTACCTATACATTTCCAGCTCCACACAAATCAATAAGTGTGTTGCTAATTTTGTCTGGAAAAAAAAAGAAAAAAAAAAGGAAAATTTAATAGAGAATGGAATGCAGTTGGTTTGAAAGCTGGTTGTGGGGGATTCTGTTTTGTTTGGGGGAGGATGGTTTGGAAATTCTCTCTTTTTTTTTGGCAACCAGGGATTGGCACAAACATGGATTTTAAACATCTACGTACTTAATTGTGCTTCAGAGCTGATATTTTTCAAGCCATTTTGATTTATACCCACCTTTTATAGATGCAAAATTAAAAGGCTTGTTTTTCTGGAGCAATTTGTCAGTGGAGCCCTGGAAAAGGCAGACTGGCTGTAGGGAAGTTTTAGGGTGCTCAATCACAGCCTCTAATGGGAGGGAACAAAACAAGCTCTTGATACTAGAACACTTTGGTCCAGAGACCACTTGATTATAGTCTCAACACAGCTTCAAATGCTGGGAGATGTTGGGTAGGTTGCAGCTGTACCCTGTGCTTCCCTTCCTCCACCTGTAATGGCAGGGCTCTTTATGCTGACCCCATTTGCTGTGCTTATTTCTCAGCCTTCCCTTTCAGCATACTTTCCACCTCCATGTTATTCTTGTTTGTCCAGATCTGTGACATGGAATATTTCAAATAAGGTATTTTCCTTCTGTGTGTACATAGAGAATAGGAAATGAACATGCAGCATAAATTGTAAAAATGAGTAAATTAAATTCATATTCCAGAGCAATCAATCTGTTAGCAGGGTTTTTTGAAAGCACAACAAATATTCAGGGGAGAAATAACTCTCAGTCCATTTATTTTGTTAACTCATGAGAAAAAGAGTGTCAGCCTTTGGACACCTCCAGCTATGCAATAAGCACCTTCGTCCTTGAGTGAATTGAGTAGGATTTGAGTATCCTCAGCACTTTGCAGGATTGTGCCTTTTGTCAGGAGACTATCAGCAGGCTGGGGTGCTTATTTGGAAAGAGATACTTCATGTGCTGGCATGATAATAACGAGATCTAGGAGTATCCCCCTGGAAGTAGGTACCTGCTTTAGATCTCATAGACATTGTCTTAATTGTACAGTAAATCAGCAGTGGATGGAAGACAGTTCAGCCACAGGCAGCAGAGCAGACTGTGCTGGTCTCTGGTGATGCTGTGTATTATCAACCCCAACCAAAGGCTTTCTAAATAAGGTTCATGTTTTTTGCTGGGTTGTTACTCAGACTGATCTGTTAATGCATCTCTGAGCTGGATTTCTTTTATTTCTATTCTTCCTTTTACTTTTTTCGTGTTTTGGTGGATAATAATCAATGTGAAGAGGGTTTTTAAAAGGAGAAAAGGTTATTTCACTGACATCAATATTTGCATTAAATGTGCACTTGGCCAAATGCCAAAATATGTAATATCTTTGCCATCTGTCCCAGCTGAATACAATTTAAGATCTATTGATTTTCTTTTCTCTTTTTTTTTCTTGTTTTTTTTTTTTTTTTTTTCTCTTCTTTTTCTTAATTTTGGTTTGAGACAAGGTTAAGGCTTTTCCTCCAATGGCATCATAATCCTTGGCTAAGACAAAACTGCTTTCTGACAGGCAGCTGGTCAGGGTTTATAAATGATCTTTCTGGAAATGCTTTCTCCCCTGGATGTCTATGACTGCACACATCCTATCTGCATGTGTCAGGAAAAGAGGTTGTGTGCAGGGGGTTGTTCCTTTCGGTCACTGGGAGACCTCATTAGAGAGATTCATTAATGTATCAGGGATTGCAGTCTGGGCTGTTTTCAAACAGATCTTCCAGTCCTCCTTCTTCCTCCAAGGTAAGGACAGCACCAGGGAGGCAATTCAGGAGCAGAAGAAGATCTCAGCAGAGATGCTCCTCTGACCCTCAGAACTTTGGAGGAAGAACTGAGCTTTCTTGTGTGCAGCACACCACAAAAGAGGTTCCTGGGTGGTAACAAGGGTCTCTGGGCAGGAGCCCAACAGTGCTAATAACAAAAGACTTAGGCAGCTCCTTGGAAACTTCCTCCTGTGTGGTGCAAAGGAAGGAGAAGATGGCATTTCCTAATGAGGAAAAAGGCAAGCCCAGAGGCAGTCTTTGCTGAGCCACAGATCTGGTGACTAGGCTTGTATCCTGTAGCTGCAAACCTGTACTAGGTAATTAGCATTAATGGTTATTCTGATGGTTTTCTCCATCAGCTTTGCAGTGAATCCTTACTGAGGGACAGAGAGATAGAGAAAAACCTTCTTAACCCACTGTCATGATCATGGTTCAGTCAAAGGCCAGTCCCTCTCATTTTCTTCTACCTTAGTATCTGTTTTAATGACCTCCTGCTTTAGCAAGTTCTTCAGCTTGAGTTCAGCCGCAGAAATTAATGGGAGCATTCAGAGGAGTTTGGTTAGCTCCATTGTATTCATGTAACCCTGAGTACCACCTAAGGAAAATGCTGAGTATGTTTGTGAGCAATTATTTGCATGATGTCCACCCCCCTTCCCATCTTCATAGTGTAACCTGATTCACTTCCATGGGAACCCCTGTTATTCAGCTCAAGTGCTCTTCCAGTAGCCTGACTAACACTGTGGTGTTGTGCACGTGTGTCATGTTCCTGCACCATTTCATTATTATTTTAACCTTATTATGTTAGGAAAACCTTTGCGTGGTTTAGTGCAGTGGATAAGTGATGCAGGTCACTAATGTACCTCTAATCTGGTAATAGACAATTAATAACAATGACAGCTTCACCATATGATCCCACTCCCCTTTGTGAACACTCCAAGTCACTTTATACCCTGTTGCCAGCCATCTGTTTAGAGGCTGTGCTGTAAATGATGCCTTTTCCCACATCAGCCACCAAAGCAGCAGCATCCCCCACTGACCTTCACTTCCACTGATCATGTGATGTGTCCATGGGTCCAACGTGAGAGTTGCACAGGCCTAAGATGGTCTGTGCTGGTGTTCTTAAAGGGAAGTGGTTAGAGTAATCTGCAGCTCATCATTTCTGGAAGCATATGCTGTTCAGATTGTGTGAACAGAAAGGGCCAGCTTGCTGGCTTTTTACATGAAATCAGATGCTTGTTTGCAGTAGCATCCCTCTCTTGACTTCAGCTGAGCTGTGCTGGTTCTTGTACCCTGCTCTGACAACTGCTCCTCCACCAGGCTGAAGCCAGCAGCCTGCAGGAAGGACTGTTTCCCACATATTTGGAAATTCAATAAGGTCATCTTGCAGCATAGATTCCTGCAAAAGGGCAAGTTAGATTTCCCATCAGCGTAAATGTGTGTAGCACTAGGACTAACAAACTTATCAAGTTGTGCATTGACAACCTGATCCCCTGTGGCAAGAAACACATGGCACAGTTTCCCTGGACAGAACTGAGCCATGTTTGTTTTTCACCATTACTGCAACAGGAGGATTTCTTTAAGACATATTTATTTTCTATTCCCCTCCCTGTCCATCCATGTGTCATCATCCCCCTCCACCACACACATTTCCCTAGGCACAAATTAAAATAACTGCAGTGTTCCCTGATTGTCAGAACTCTGAGCTGGAGCTTTATAGCTAAGTCTTTAACATAAATTAGAGGAGACCAGCCTTTCTTGCAGGGTGAGCCATTTGCTTCTGGACAGAGCCAGAAAAGGGCAATTTCTCCATGAAAACCACATACATGCTGGCTGCTTTGCTCTCCCAGAGAGCTTCAGATTTACTGATCATGCAGAGCATGTTAACCCTGCTCTTACATGTACATTCAGCAATTTGTAGTCACATAGCTCTTCACTCAGGAGAACTGGGACATGGCTGGAAGCAGCTGCTGTGGCTGGAAGGTTTGTGCCTCCTTAGGGGAGCCAAGCCACACACCTTGCCCCATGCATGGCTCCAGCACCAGAGCTGCTTGTCAACTCTTCTGGAACCATGGAAAGACTCACATCCTTCCTGCTTTATTTATAAATTTGTAAACGAACATAATGCTTATTTTAAGTGTCCACCGGATTTCTTTGGACCAAAAGCTGAGATACTGTGGTTGCATTTTGTGTGTCAGTGTTCAGACAGCCTATTGCCAAATAACTTAGTCCTTAAATAACTGATGGTCAGCATTGCTATGAAGACAAATTCTTCACCTGCCCAGTAGACAGGAGCAGCTCATACAGCACAAGTGCAGGTTATCCCTCCACTTGCTGTCACAGAAGATGCTGGTTTCAAGGCCTTTTTACCCTGCTGTGTTTAATCCCGGGTTTTTCAACTTAGGATACTATGCTAAGCTAACATTTAGGTGTTGAAGGGGCTTTTGGACACTGGAATGGGGTCACTTATCAACCTTCAAGTTCTGGATTTTTCAGTGCCATGCGTTTACTTTATCACATGGATGATTTGTATTGATTTCAACCAGAAGGTAAGTACAGCAGGCCAGATTCTCTGCTGTTTTATACCTTCTTGATGCAATCTCCTGGAGGTTCAGTAGGATTGCTTGGGATGTCACTCTAGCTAGAATATGGCCCTTTAATATTTGTACAAAATAAGAAAGAAGTTTTCATTATTTAATATCCATTCTGGAGTTTGCTTTTCCAAATGTGCAAATACAAATCAATAAATGTTCTTTATAGAGGTCCTGAGGTATTTCTGAGTCAGAGAAACTCCATGGTCTCCCTGCAGAGGGAAAACTGCCTCTATCTTTCACAGCAACTATAGGAAAGCAGAGGAGGAACAGAAATTATTTATTACTCTTCTTTCTGCTTGCAAGCATTGTCTATAAAGAACCAGCAGGTATTCTAGGGATACTTTATAAAGTAATCCAGCATGGATAGTTCCATTTAGTTTCAATAGAAAGTCTGCAGGAAGTGTTCTAGGAAAATCCATTGAGATATCTGAGGGTGATGTCTCACAGTGAATGGGGCTCTTTAAAGTTTAGCAGACAAGCAAGAGGTGAGAGAGTCCATATTCCTTGCGTTACAAATGAGGCCAGGGTCATATATGTTTACAAATCAGCCCTTTATTAAAATCCTCTCTAATAGGACTCTCCGTAGCACAGCTCCTGTTGAGATTAACAGACCTGGACATGAGAGGCAGCAGCAACAGCAGCCCATTAGCTTACTGCTTAAGTGACTCTCCTCGAGTCTGGAGAGAGCAAGTTCCACCAGCAATAATGAGCCAAGCAGGAGGGTTCCATCCCTTACATTGCTCTAACAGATTGGTAACCCCATTGATCCCATCCTGGCTCACATCACATACTGTTATTAAAAGCTCTAATTTGAAACATCAAGGTATGGTCAAGGATGTGAGGACCAGGCTGTGGAGTCTTGCCACTGACTCCCACTGAGTGTGTTTAGATATTACAGAGCCTGTGTCCTCAGAAAGTGCAGGCTTTGCCTCAGACCCCAGCTCTTACCAAGCTGCAGCCTTTTTTTCCTTGTCCCTGGAGATCTGAGCCCAAGGTCCTTGGTGCTGGTGCATCCCTGCTTGCAGAGCACACTGCCACGGACTGCTCTGAGTAGGTAGCTCCTGAGATTCTGAACCTTTCACCTGCAGAAGGAGGTAGTTTAGCCCTGAGTTAATGCTTTTGTTCCAGAAGAGCACCAGGGAGG
This sequence comes from Chaetura pelagica, assembly GCF_000747805.2. NCBI lineage: Eukaryota > Metazoa > Chordata > Aves > Apodiformes > Apodidae > Chaetura > Chaetura pelagica. Next base: position 333,831 of record NW_009952363.1, on the reverse strand, counting down.
GTGGCCCAATCAGCAGAGTACTCAGGAAACCTTGGTTTGTTCCCTGCATGTCCTGCTGGATGATACTGTTCAAGGCACATCATCTTGCCATGCCACAGTTGTGAAACTCAGTTCATTACACTGACCTCACAGAGAGCTGTGAGAGCGTCTTGCCAGCAGTATCCAACACCTAGCAGGTTTTAGTTTTATTGTGTTTGTTATCATTTAAACCACGTCAACCAGCTACTAGGGAGCGTGGGGGGCACCAGCTTCTTCCAGCATGACTGTAGATTGGCACTGGTGAATGAAGAGGCCACCCAAGTTAATGTAAATCCAACTCTTGAATGCCCTCACACCCTCATTTATCAGCCTGTAAATTATCCTCTGCTCTATTATCTTTGCATTTGGCTCATCAAAGCTTTGGACAACATAAGTATCCCACAAGGATGTAAAAATACACAAAAGCTGCTCACTGCCCCTACTTCCATTTGCACCCATCTCTTTAGGACATGCATTTTTATAACTCCCACTGCCCATTATTTGTGGTCTCCTGAGTGGGTGTGCAGGGTCTAAGGCAAGTGTCATCTTCAGACTCCCCCTGCACCTCACCAGCACCCAGCCCCACATATCCCCTGCTCAGCTCAGCCTTGGAGTAAGGCTGTTCCCACTGAAGCCACTGGCAGGCAGCCACTCTGGGCCTAGGGATGAATTTGGCCCATTATTTACAAATAATTTAAAGCAATTCTGCAAATATTTGTGTGCCCGAAGGTCTGGGGATGATTTACAGCTCTCTCAAATTGTGTAGACCCTTGATCCAGCAGTGTCATTCACAGTAATGGGATGTCTCAGCTGTCCAAACAGAGACATGTTTTAAATGTTAAAAATGTTCTGTGATCGATTTTCTCTGTTTATAGTAAATGCCTTGATTAGATTCTCTTGTAGATGCTTCAAAGGCAAACTCCTACTCACAGTCTTCCCGTATGATGAAATCTAGTTCTTTCTTTGCTCTGCTTTTTCTTTTTCCCCTCTCTTTAAATGAATTTCGTGCTTGAGAAAGGTGACTGACTGATGGTCATGAGGACAGAAGCGCTCTGAAGCAGCATCTAGGAACATCATTCTGTTGCTTGACCTCCAGGCAAAGGGCAGAGCTCTGAAGGCAGAGGGGCACCTGAGACATGGCTCCCTTGGGATATAACTGGCACCTATGCCTCCTGCTTCCCTGCCTTCACATTAAGGTGTTCAGCTTTTTGGTTTGATAAAAGGGAGCCAAATATCATCACGCTTTTACATACAAAGAACTGAGACACTGAGGAACCAGGTGATTTCCTGCAGCTGGGAAAAATTGCAGAGCAGAGGTGGGAATGGACAAAAGACTCCCCAGCTGGATATTTTCATCTCAGTTTATTCCTTCTTCAGATCTCTGCATTTCTATTAAAAAAATGCAAGGCAGGTTAAGGTATTTTTGTGAAGTCTACTCTGAACTGGATTGAGACCATCAATTCATTTCACATCCATCACTAATGGGCCACTAAAGGCAGTGGCTTTCATTCTCCCCATTGACCTGGTCTGTAATCAGACCAGAGACCTTGAAATGTGAACAACATTCTATCTTATTAACAGACCCCTGAGCCATCCAATCCCCCTGATAGTCATGTCATTTTGTCATTTTTTTCTTTCTTTCCCTTTTTTTTTTTTTAATGGAAATAGCTCTGCTTTAATCCATGTCTCTCCATTGATCAGGAGATCAAGTCTACTTGATGTGCACTGTGTAAGATAGTAGGACGCAGAGAACAGCTTGTGACTCAGTATGAAAGGGTCAGTCTAACTTTCACTAATGAACCTCCTTTTTTAATATTAGTTAATTTGCAACTTGGTCTTTTGAATTTTACCTCTGTTCACTCTCTTCAGTCAAAATGCTCAGCCTTCCTTCCCCACTTCACAGACTCTCTTTTCTCTTGATCCTTTTCACTGGCATATATAGACATTTCATCTGCAGTGCCCTAATGTCATGGACGTTAAAACAAATAACATGACCCTGCTATTTTTCTTGAGAATATCAGAGATTTATATTAAGATGTGCAGTGGGAGAACAGAGCTTCATAGACAGAAGGAAAAATTCACTACATTTTGATTTTCCAGATTTGGATGGTTAATTGGTGATAAAACAAAATTTCTCACAGAACTATGGAACACAGGAGAGAGGAATGGTCCTGTCAGAAGATGCTCTGGAACTCATTTGACTTAGAGTCAAGGGAGTTAAAGAAGCTGTGTTACGCTCACAGGTTATTTCACACCAGGGATGAGATCACATGGAGAGCTCACAGCACTGCACTCTGTCCATTTTCCTTTCAGGGACGTGGGTTTGTGCTCCAGTCTGTCAATACCACATTGATCTAGGCCTTCCATGAGAGGAGGCCCAGGCCTTTTCACTGGCCAATGTGTTCACGTTGCAGTTTTGTTCATCACTGTCGTGCATTGTGCAGCTTCTTTCCAGCAAAGTTCAGCTCAGAGATGCCTATCCCAGCTGTTCTGCAGAACTGCCAGTTTTCTTTATCAGACAAGAGATGGTATCCCAGCCAAGCCCTGGTGTTCCCTCCTGCTAGGGCATCAGGCTGTCTCTACCTGTGTCTCTGATTACAGAAATCACTCTGCTTCTCTAGTAAATGATGGCCAATGTCCTTTCATACCCTTAAAAATAAATATGATACATCACTGATCCTCGTTATTTAATTTCCAAGGACTATACATTGATTGTTGAATAAAGCTGTCAAGGGTGAAACTAACAACTCATGTCTACCATTACAAATCCACAAATTAAGTTGAAAGAGTTCTTAGCTTTTGCATAACGTTCTAGAATCAACTGCCTTCCAAAGAAAACCTCTCTACCTTCACAGTCAGTCATCTCTGCCTGCTTTTTGTTTTGTTTGGATCATGTCTAACCCAAATTTGTGCTGAAACAGAGCAAGGCAAGAGGCATCTAGACATTTGCAATTCTCTGGGCAGTGACAGACAGACTCAGGTGGTAATTTCAGGAGTGGAAAAGGGTCAGGAAGTACATAATAGTCAGGTGCAAATCTTTAAGAGCCTAGAGGAGTTATAAAGAAGAGCACAATTAATGTAAGAATTAATTCAGAGTCAGGATGAAGCAGAAGGAAGCTACTGTGTGTCTGAGTGCATGTGTGTGTGTGCCTGGAATCTCATTGCAATATGTATTTTGGATACTGCATTTTAAGCTCATTAAGTGTGAGAAGCATTTATACACCATGGCTAAATCAAGAAATTAACTCTGTGGCACAGCCTCCCTCCATTAATGCATTTATTTAGTGAATTGGGGGCTAATGAAAGCACATGAGCTGGCCATTCCTTATTTTAAGGGATTTTAATGAAGTAAAGATATGCAACACAGTTTCTCTTTCAATACTTGCCCACCTTTGTGTGTTTTCATGCTGTACCAGGCTAGAAATGTTTCAGAAAGAATTCACTTGGTTTTGGGATTTGGTTTCCTCATAGCATCTATCCACAGAGGAGGCAGCTATGGCTGTGGTTTATTTGACAAGGATAATACAGACTTCAGAGTCAGAGAGAGAAGCATTAACACACCATTGTCTGGACCCATATTGCAATAATCTCCTGCCTGGTAACAAACTCCCATCATCTCATTGTTGTGTCAGACCTATTTTAATTTTTTCTACAACGTTTCTCTCTGTGCTTCTCCCCAGCCTGCATCTTCTCGTGTCATTTGCTAAACATCATCACAACTGTATTTCAGTCATAGACCACAGTGTGGCATTACTTGTGCCAGCATCACCAGCACTGTCTGTACAGCTGGGGAAAAAGAGGCAAAATTGGACTAACTTACACAGTGCCACTCAGTGAGCCCATGGAAGATGTAGAAGTTGGTTCACTGTGACCAGGTGGAGGCAAGATGAGACAAATGTGTTTTGTCCAGAACAAGATCAGAATAGGTGGGTGGGTTTCCTTGCAGGAGCTACAGCTGAGGATTCACCAGTATCTTTCCCCAGGAGTCAAACCACACATTGGTTGCGCAGGAAGAACAGGTCACATTCTAACTCAGCTGTACTTGCTGACATTTGCTGCCAATTTCCTTTCAAGGCTGAGCCCAGCACACTTGGGTTATCTTGCTGCTGGTCAGGCACAGGGAGCCAGAATAATTGGAGCAGGGAAAGCACAGGTAGGGTCTCCAAGTGGCAAAGAGCCTCTGAGCTGTTGAAAGTGTTCACTCAGGAGTCTTGTGGTGTCAGCTGCTTTGGGCCATGGTGCAGCTTGTGGGGCCATGCTGGGAGCCCACAGGGACTTGGGAAGGTCCTCGGGCAGGAAGTGGGTTTGGGTTTACAGGTGGTACTGAGGCAGAAAAGTAAGTTGACTAATAGTAAGTAGAGAGAAGAATGTTGCTATAAAGGAGCACTGTGGAAATTATGGTGCAGCCAGACTATCACAAGGCATGGGCTGAGTGTATTTAAGGTGTTCCTGCCTCCACAGCTGGGTGCTGCCAGTGATTCACTGGAAGGGTAGTGGTTTGTAGGACTTTTCACTAGTGCCATGCAGGGCTACCAAGACATAGAGTGCTTGTACATTCAAATTTAACACCTTACCTGAGAAGGTCCACAACTGTTTGTAATTACTCTAATGTAACTGGTGGTGAAGGTCTGTCCACCTCCTTAGGGTAGAACTAGGGCATGGCAGCAGAGCACAGCAGGGTGACAAGGGGACATTACCTCTGAATCAGCATCAGGCAGGTATGTGTCTTGTCCTTACACACAAGGAGTTTGATTGTGTGCAAGTTCTCTGAACCTTGGGTTTATTCAGTTTGACTGGAAATCTTGTGAGAACAGGCCTTCCTTGCAAGATGTCAGGCAGCCCTCCCATCCCTGGCTGCATGATGACTTTTTAAGTATGACATCCTGCCGTGCCAGGACATGATTTGAAGGGTGTGCAGCCAAATGGCTTCTCAACTGGGAAATGTTCATGTAGCAAGGGTATATTCCAACTTAGTCATTCTCTTCCAACAGGAGCCTTCTGCCTGAAATTAGTCCCCTCTGTGTTATGTACCTGTCCCACCACATGACAGTGTTATGCCAGGGTCCTCATCACTATTTAATGTCTGACTGAACATCCTGTGTGTGGCTAGGCTGGAATTTTTTTTTCTGCTGATGCCAGGAAACCATGATGTTTTGTTCTAGGATTTTATTTCCCAGCCTGTCTCCATTACTTGGGCTGCCCTTTTCTGTGTACCCTCCTTTGTCCCAAAGGGTCACCAAGGCACGGTGAGAAGGCCAGGAGTTCTGTGCAATTTAAAATGTCACATCAAAGTAAGGAATTCGTCCTAGCCCAGGGACACAGGCTTGAAAGTCCTTATACTTCATTCTTGATTATCTCTCAGGTCAAGGTCCCTGCTAGCAGGATTAGCATTTAGAAAACTCCTTGGGCTCTGCCTCTGCCACTGACCTTCTCTGCAGCCTGAGGCAAGTCACTTCATTCTCCAGGATTTCTGCTTCCCCTTCCACCTTTCCTCTGTTTGCTTGAATGGTGTGTGCTTGAGGCCAGGCATTATTTCTAAGCATGAATATCTTGCCTAGAGCGACAGAGCTCTGATTTCATTTGGGGCCTGAGCTACCGCAGCACAGAAGAATGAACTTGTTCCCACCTCTGTGTCTCCCAGAAAATGCTTTGGTACCAGAATGAAATGGCATTTGATGAGCAGGCAACAGTCTTATGGTCAGTGACAGGTGAGAATGGGGGACAGGATGAGCCTACTTACCCGGTGTGCCTTTCAGTTCACGTGCATCAACTCCGTATTTTTGGAAATAAAGGAGTTGGATTCTTGTGTGGAGTCCCAAGGTGTCCATATAGCAGCAGAGTCTGTAGTCCATGGATCTGTTCGAGCATCTTGCAGTAACATTTGGAGCAGTAATAGGCATCAAAGTCTGCTGGGGGAAGCAGGATTAATAGAACCCAGTGGGAGACAAGTTGCATCATTATCTGCTGATGACATGATTAGGACTTCTCAACAGAAGTATAGGTGTGTTCCAGGGGGGGTTCATCATCTGGCCTAGACTCTAACCATCATTCAATTATAAAATATTTTCAGGTGTTGGCAGATGGAAAATAGAATTTTTTAAAGGAAAGATTTTAAGATAGTTTTAGCACTCTTAGAGAACAGCAAATACAGGAGGTCATGCTAATTGTTGAAATCAAGGTGAAGAAATGCTCACAGTCCCATACTGCAGTCCCTTTATCTCAGCAAGACCCAGAAGTCCTGCTCCCAAAGCAGTAGACCACAGACCAGCTCATGCAGCCATATCTGAAAAGGACCCTTTGAGACACACTGTGAATTATAAATTGATGCCCACATGAACATGTATTCCCATTCTCTGCAGTAAATGTAAACCCTGTTCTGTTAAGAATTCCTGTCAAGATTCCTCCGTTTCCTTCCTGAAACCAAACAAGAAGTCAGGGGACTTCCAGGAGTGATAAAAGAAAAAGTTCTTCAGCCTTATCCCAACAGTCTTTCCCAAACTTACACACTCTGTATTTCCTACTGATGAGAATAATAATACTACACATTTACCTAATGCAGTCAGTGGCAGATTCCCATTTTAATAGACAGTGAAGTGTGAACAGCAATTGTGCAAAGACATTTTTTTATCAGCAGGTTAAATATTGTGATACCTTTACCAGAATAATACTGACTATACCCAGACTTCTGACTTGCAACTTGTGACTGGAGTAATTCAGCAGACTAGAACAAGGTTTCTTTTTTTTTGGTGTTTTTTATTGTTTTTTTCAGGGGGGGGTTATTTTTTGTTGTTGTTGTTGTTGTTTTTCTCAGAGCAGTACAATCTGTAAGTAAAAACCCGAGCAGTTCTCTGGGAGAGGGGTCCCCATGGAAGCTAGTGGCTCATCTACCAATTCAG
>NW_009952363.1:298175-326740 GCF_000747805.2 Chaetura pelagica | reverse complement strand
GTCAGGAGATAGTCATCTTACTGTAATATCTTTTGTCTTTCCCCACTGACACCTCATCGATGGGCAATTTTTCTAAACAACAGCAAAATTGCAGTCCCTGCTTCTCTGTCAATAAATTCCATTATTTCACATGGAGGTTGGTGGCATAGCTAGAAAATGCCAAAGTGATTACATTGAAGAACTACAGATCTGTGGTCTGAGCACTCTATAAATCCATGGACAAAGTTTGATAAAGCACATTGATACTTTACCTGGCAAGACTGTCTAGATTTATGAAACTCAAAGCTGTTCACACTGTCACACTTGATCCAATTAATGCAAAAGCACTTCCCATCTTCACACTTCTTTCATGTTGGGCAAAATGTGATCTTGACATTCTTCCTCCACTTTAATGAGCAAGTGATTGAATCAGCCAAAGAATAATAGCATGGCTCTGGAGCTGGTGGGATAATGCAATCAGGCCCCTTCAGGTTAATGTGCTGTGATTCATGGAGAATTTGCTTCAGTGTTGGGGTGCCATCAGTTTTTCCTGTAATCTTTTGTAGTCCTAATGATGAGCAGCAAAATCAGATGAAAGTGTGGCAGGTTTAAAAAATGTTGTACTTTACTTTTTTATTTGTTTTAAAGTTGCTAGGACTGGGACACTGAGAGGCTCAGAGACAGTTTATGCTGTAATACACATAGCATGAGGGAGAATGTCTTTGGTTACAACACCCAGGGCAAATTCAGCTGCTATCCTGCTTTTGTTTTCTGAAGTGACAATGTGATGGAAGATTAAATTTGTTGCAAAGACTGTACTGGGTGTAGCTTTTGAGAAATTATTGTTAAAACCTTGTTTGGTTGTTTGGTTGGTTTTTGAGGACAAAGGAATTCTTTATGACAAGCAAGTCACAGCATGGTTTGGTGAAATGTAGGGTTAAAGTAGCCTCTGTCTCCTGCCCACTCTTTACCACAGATAGTTGCAATAACATACTCCAGTAACTTGCTCTGGCTTTGTATTGATTTGCTTTATTACAGGCAGAATGTCTCTTTAATGCTTGCTGTTGCATTGATGTCTCAGACCCACTTTTACATCCCTTCAAGTCCCAAAGTCCTGCTGATGTGAGAATTCAGAACTGTTTTCCTGTTGGAACACAGTTAAAGGGGGGTTAAGAGTTGGATATAATACCTGGCATGGGGGTGCATTGCAGTGTTGTGCAGCATCTTGCCAAGGTGAACTCATGTAAATCCATCAACCTGTGAGATTAGGAGGGATTGCTGTGATTTCTGCCCAAGAAGAGGGAGTTTCTCTTGGCCATACCTTGCTGAAGTTTGAGGACTGAAGTGACACTTTTGAGAAGTGCACAGGCTTCTTGGTGACCCCTGGGGCAGGGACAGATTCACCCTATAGCATCCTTGCCATACTGTGGAGATCGCTTGTTTTCCCCTGACATCTTGTAACTCCTCTCTGCTCCCTGACAGGAATACAACTTACTGCAATTTACTATAAATCTTCATAAAAGCCCTTCTCTTGTGACACACTCAGTCAGAAACCCTAAAAATGACTGACAGGCTCTTCATAAATATTTATGATCTCTAAAAAAAGATTGAAAGAAAGAAAAGTTGAATTCTTCTCTCAGTGAAGTTTGATGGAGGAGACTTTTCTGCAATGGCTGGGTCTACACTTCCTCAGGCATGAGCTGCAGGAGCTGGGGCTGGCTCAGGAGATATGGCTCACCAGAGGCAGAACTGGCCCTGCTCAGGCTAACCCTCATCCCCAACTGCACAGAGGAGCAGAGAGTCCAGACCAGCCAGCTCAGCCATTGTAACAGAGCTGCATCCCCATGCTCAGCCTTCAGAAAGGCAGCCCTGTTACTGCTTTGCTCGTGGCATGAAATCCAGATGGAGCTTGGTTGCAAGAGGCCCTTTAAAGCCCTAAAAAATCACCCAAAGTAGGCCAAGCTGTTTTTCTAACTGCCTCTGCTGCTGCACCAAGTCCTTTCTGCTCTTTTTGTGGTGAGGAAGTCAATCATGGTTCAAAGAGGTTCCTTCAAGGCCATGTCTCCCAAGTGAAATTAGCCACAGCCATTTGAGCACATGTATTAAAACCTGCTGGGCTGATTAAGAGTTTATATCTATTTTATTTTGCTACTTTGACTTCTGTACTTGTTCAGTTTATAAATAGCTATGACATTTACTGCTTTTAGTTTGGGAGGGAAAAAGAGAGAAAAGGTTTGAACCAAGCAAAGTCTTGGACTTTGTGGTGCAGAGTCAAGCCAGGAGAGGAAATCTGAATGTGGTAAATTAAGAGAATGTTCCTCAGATGAAACTGTCTCCCAATCATAAGTCATGTGACGATAAATTTCAGTTGAGTGACAACAATATTAACAAACTGAAAAAAAGATTGATGTGCATCACAGGTCCATGAATGCAAAATAAAAGAGAAAGGCTTGCTAGCCTGTGATAGGCAGAGTATAAATATGTATCACTTGGTTCTAAAGTGAGTTATGATTACATTTTCCTACTTGTACCTGAAATCTGTAGAGGTTATTCATCTTATCCCTATATCAGCCATGACAGTTATAGCCATGCGGTGCATACAGCATAGATACCTGTTCAGCAGATAAATCAGCAGGCATGAAGGGACCTGTTGTTATCAATTTGGTCTTCAGAATAAATATACAAATATGTGTACAGTATTGTTGTCACCGAGAACAATTTCCCTTCTTCTTGCCGATAGATTTTTAAGAGGTTGTTCCAAGAGCCACTTTCCGACAATGCCAGAGGGAAATGGAGGGAAGCAATGATCAGGCAGGAGAACGAGATTTATGGACTGTTGTCTATTTTATTAAGAAAAAGCCTAACACACACACAACACTTCCTTCTAACATCACTTGTCCTCAGAGTACAATGCTGGCTGGATGCAGCAAGTGAGGGTAGGGAAGAGAGGCAATGGGGACAGTTACGGTCAGTGAACATTTGTAAAAGGAAACCATTCCTGATGAGGCTGAGAGTGGTATTGCCTCCCAACTGGTACTAAAGAGCTAAAGGTTTTATGGTGCAGCAGAGGCTGCACTTTAATCCTGATTTACCATGGCAGTTCAGCAAGGAGGAGAGACTCATACAGGACTCAGCCAGGCAACTCGGATCCCGCCAGGACCTGCTCACTGTGCATGGAGCAGAGGTGCTGGGGGGGGAAGCCAGGGGAGATTTCTTCCCCTTCACTTGAAAGTCAGATCACAGTGACAGGCACAAGGATATGGAAACGCTGGAACCATGTCACAGCATCACACTGAGAGGTATCTGAGCAGGTGGGATATCAGATCATGTTTGGATCTGAGTGCAGGAATCAGAGGAACACTGCCCTGAAGGAATCCTCCCTCACCAGGCACCAGTTTGGCCAGGCCATTCATCTCCATCAGTCCAGGTACCAGTTCTGGGGATGGGGTGGGAGACAGCACTTCACAGCCCCAGCTTGTCACAATTTGATTTCAGATTGGCAATTAAAACAATGACAACACGGCTCTCAATCCCCTCCTACACAGGTAGAGAAGAGAGAGAAAGAATTAGGAGAGAGGCTTTCCAGATTGAAAATTAAACTAGACAGCTTTCATGAAACACTAGTGATAGAATAAAATATGTCAAAATACATACAAGTATGTTCAGGAAAGTGCAAAACCCCTATCACCTCTCTCCACCAGCTCCCCCAACATCTCCTGAGCTGTGAGCAGTTCCAAAATGTCCGGGAGCTGTCAGAGAGAGCGGCAGAGCAGGCAGGGGCTGAGGGGAGAGCGATGAGAGTCAGCAATGCACAAGCCTGTGGATCAAAGGAGGTGGACAGAGTCCTCCCTGAATGCTGGCCATGAAGTGAAGAGAGGGGAAAAGAGGACTTGACTTTCATAGTCCCTGAATTTATACTAAAAACCACGTCAATATTTAGATGGAAGAATTTGTTTCACTAATTTTGCCATCTGACCAGTCTAGTCCTCCCTGTGGGAGGGTTGTAGATGTGACTCTTCTGCTCCTTTAGTGTCCAAAGCAGCAGATTCAACAGGCAGAGCAAAGTGTCCTTGGTCTGTCAGCAGTTACTATAAACATTTGGGCCTTATCAGTCCACTGGCTGGAGAACTTGCTGCTGCTTTAGCAAGTGTGCTGCTTACAAGAGAGTTCACTGAAGAACAAAAGATCAGTAAAAGGAAAATTTGCTTCATCCTGGCTCAAACTGGGACACAGCCTCTGGCAGCTGGAACACCCTTGCCAAGGGACAGAGTGAGGCAGTAGGGTGGCAGAGACAGCAGCTTCTACCAGCACCAGTGTACTGGAAGATCCCAGCAAAATGGGAACGTAGTGAGAGTGACTCCAGGGCTTTAAAAAGGCAGCTGCACATACACATTTTGCTGCGTCTTATGGCCCAGGGTATAAAGGCTTGCCCAGCCAGAAATGCTAATGGGTACTAAAATTCAGATGTCGTGCTCTGCCTCTCTCTGTGGTGACTGCTGTGTGCACTATTCCAGCTTTACAGATGAGGGAATGAAGGGTCTCCACATCCACCTGCTCAACATCTCAGCAAGACGCAGAAGCATCAGCAGCCACACAGCCAGTCCTTGCCCTCATTTCATATATGGTGCCAAATATCCACCAAGATTATGACACTGTGAAACAGTTACTGTCCTTGAAAGCTACATTCTGCCCTCTTTTTGTAAGCCTGGAGGGAAGAAGAGTTACTCTATATAGTTACAATTTCCAGGTAAGGCTGGAATGCAATCTCCTGGTGATGTCTGCCTTGGTAGCCTGGGAGGAAAAGGCTTATGCCTGAACTGTTTTGGTTTTTTAAGTGCTGTCTCTTCTGGGGAGGCTGTTGTTACTTAATTAGTACCATTCATTTAGTTTGAATCACAACTGTGCTCAAGGTCCCCAGCAAGGATAGAGTCCCAGATTTGCCAAGGGGCAAAAAAGATATTGTTTCCAAATAAAGCATTGCTTGGATAGGTCTTTGATAGTTACAAATCATAACCTTCAGGCTCCATCCTATTTCACAGAACTTACCATCTCAATTTCCCTGTCAGGCAGCCTTGTATTATAAGGCTGTAACACTCATAGCTGGACACCAGGCTGTTACCTCAGATACACTGTGTCTTGCTGCACACCCAGGTTATAAACTTTTCTGACCCTCTCTCCTTGAGCTACAAAAACAAGATTACTCCTTCCTTTTTACCAGCTGCAAATATTTCTTGAAATATGGCAAGGTTTTGATTTTTATTTCCCTGAGGAAACCTCAGGATTTACTCAGGAAAACCAGAGGTTAATAAAGATGTTTGATTTGGAAATGAGAAGGCAACATGGAAGTGCTGGGGAGCCAGGAGTCTGAGGGATGAGGGAAGCAGCAAACCTGGCTCAGAAGATGGTTGAGGATGTCACCTGCGAGGCAGCCAAGATGCTGCATCCTGAGTGTGTTGTACAATGTGCAGGGGCAGTAGATGTGTTGGGTTGGTTTTTTTCTAAACTATGATACTTTAATGAAAAACAACTTGTGCCCCTCAGCCATGAGAGCTATTCCTATTCTTGAACTGCAAAGGAGGAGGAGTGAGCAGGAAAATGCCATATGAAATTGTTACGCTAAATTCAGAGATGGTACATTCTGGCCAGCAAGAAGATGTAGCCATATATCACAGCATTCTGCTAATGAGGATTCATTTTTAGCCCAACTTGTCTGTAATGAAAAGCCCCAACATTTAATTCCCATAAAGCCAGAATAAAGGCTGACTTTAACATCAGTGCTCTCTACACATTAGGGTTTTGCTGTGGTGTAAATCTACTCTGCTAAAATAGCAATACAGGAGCCATCCCCCTACCATAATAAGTGGGTAATGCTTCTCATAACTCATTGTATTGCATAATTTCAGACTGCAAATGTGCAGCTTCCTTTGTTGGGAATACTGTCACTAAAAAGGTACTGCTGCTTTAGTCAAAGATTTGTGAAAAGAGGCAATTTGCCACAAATCGAGAGTTCTACATTTGGAGTGAATTGGTGGTAAAAAGGATGTAGGTAGATACACTTGTTTTGTACCCATATAAATTTGAAAAATATTCTTTTCCCCTGAATGTGTTTCCAACTATTAGTGACTTACATTGCCATGGCAATTTAGGCTCCCACTTTGTGTTCTCCACTACCAAAATACCTTTGATAATTTGGACCTTAGACATTGCTGTGATCTTTTTGCAGTTGAAGCTAAGGCAGTCCACTACCCAATGAGATACAAAGGACAAATCTTGTGTCCCTGTGGCACTTGAGCATAGTCTAAATCACCACTTCCACTCACCTGCAGGGTTCTTTTGCAGCAGTGTAAAAACAGGACTCAAAACAGTTGCTAATGAAAAGGGCAGCTGACATGCACGTTGATATAAATGAGTATAAGTTGCAGAAAAACACATCATTAGGTGGGTCTCCATTTCATCCCTTACCAAATGAAGACACTGTCTCCTTCAAAGGAGGTCTGTGGGGTTAACCTCCCAAATGTCTGGAAAGTGCTCAGAGGGTCCTGGGTGGGAAATTCAGGGGAATCAAAGTATTGTTACACCAGGGCTGCCTGGAGAAATTAGGAGTCCTGATGTTAATTAGAGCTGCATGAATAATTCATGACAGATCGTTATTAAAAGAATACTGCTACTTTTTTTCTGTTTGCAAATTGTCCATAAGCAGATGGTGATTTTTCTGGATTGCGTTCATTATTCAAACCTATTTGCTAAATTGTTTGGGGGAGCCAGCTCTGCTCAGCCTCTCATTCAGGAGGAGTGAGCTGGGTGTGTTTAATGGTCAGAATTCACCGTAGTCATGTTAGTTTTCATTGGACATATTGATCACCTGGTGCGTTTCTGTTCCTGACTGGATGTGTTAACATTCAGAGTAGGGACTCCAGCATGAAAACTCATCCTCTCACTCTGTGTTATGGCTCCTTGCACTCTCCCCCATCTGCATGCCACATCCACCCGCTGTCTATCTGTTCAGAACTTGCCTTTGCATGGAATTATTCAGAAATGTTTAAATCAGAATAATTATTCCTGAATAGCTCGCTCTGTGAGCACTTATTCTATAATAAGAGTGCTGTGTACTAGTTTAGTTTAATCTGCTTGAAAGTGAGCTAAACTGAACAGGAATGAGGCATGCCAACTGCAAAAGGAAAGATGCCACAGAATTTAAATTCACAGCCTATCTCTTGCTTTTAAACACAAAATACCTTTTCTGGGTCAGAGAGGCCCCTGAACAGTGAATCCGAGGAAGCTCAGGGGTTGCAGCAGGGGAGGAAGCCCTCTGTGAATGCCCTGTTCAATGCACCCACTGTTGGAGAGGAGGTACTCAAAGGGACCTTGAGTCTCACCCCAAACAGTTGGTCTTTGGCTATCAGAATTAATTCCCATGTGTCTGTAAACCCTTTGGCTTAAGTGTTCTCTTTGTTTTGGGGGGTGCAGCTCCTAGCACAGAATGAGTGAGCAAGCATCACACAACAAGAACAGAATCAGGATGAGACACCAGCACCCCACGACCACCTCCAAACCTCCCTTTCTTCCCTCTGAATAATATTACCCTTGGGTGGAAGCAAACTGAAAGAAGCAGACTGGATAAATATTCTTTCTGCACTGCAAACTGTTGCTTACAGCCAGTATTCTTTGGGTAATGATCTGCTTGTAGATTTTCTCTGAGATGTATATTCCATCTCTTTGACACTGTCTCAGCCTTATCTCTGCTCTTTTTTTTTTTCCCTTCCTTAAATCTCTTCCTTTACTTTTAAAACACTCTTTAGTCTAAATCACCACTTCCACTCACCTGCAGGGTTCTTTTGCAGCAGTGTAAAAACAGGACTCAAAACAGTTGCTAATGAAAAGGGCAGCTGACATGCACGTTGATATAAATGAGTATAAGTTGCAGAAAAACACATCATTAGGTGGGTCTCCATTTCATCCCTTACCAAATGAAGACACTGTCTCCTTCAAAGGAGGTCTGTGGGGTTAACCTCCCAAATGTCTGGAAAGTGCTCAGAGGGTCCTGGGTGGGAAATTCAGGGGAATCAAAGTATTGTTACACCAGGGCTGCCTGGAGAAATTAGGAGTCCTGATGTTAATTAGAGCTGCATGAATAATTCATGACAGATCGTTATTAAAAGAATACTGCTACTTTTTTTCTGTTTGCAAATTGTCCATAAGCAGATGGTGATTTTTCTGGATTGCGTTCATTATTCAAACCTATTTGCTAAATTGTTTGGGGGAGCCAGCTCTGCTCAGCCTCTCATTCAGGAGGAGTGAGCTGGGTGTGTTTAATGGTCAGAATTCACCGTAGTCATGTTAGTTTTCATTGGACATATTGATCACCTGGTGCGTTTCTGTTCCTGACTGGATGTGTTAACATTCAGAGTAGGGACTCCAGCATGAAAACTCATCCTCTCACTCTGTGTTATGGCTCCTTGCACTCTCCCCCATCTGCATGCCACATCCACCCGCTGTCTATCTGTTCAGAACTTGCCTTTGCATGGAATTATTCAGAAATGTTTAAATCAGAATAATTATTCCTGAATAGCTCGCTCTGTGAGCACTTATTCTATAATAAGAGTGCTGTGTACTAGTTTAGTTTAATCTGCTTGAAAGTGAGCTAAACTGAACAGGAATGAGGCATGCCAACTGCAAAAGGAAAGATGCCACAGAATTTAAATTCACAGCCTATCTCTTGCTTTTAAACACAAAATACCTTTTCTGGGTCAGAGAGGCCCCTGAACAGTGAATCCGAGGAAGCTCAGGGGTTGCAGCAGGGGAGGAAGCCCTCTGTGAATGCCCTGTTCAATGCACCCACTGTTGGAGAGGAGGTACTCAAAGGGACCTTGAGTCTCACCCCAAACAGTTGGTCTTTGGCTATCAGAATTAATTCCCATGTGTCTGTAAACCCTTTGGCTTAAGTGTTCTCTTTGTTTTGGGGGGTGCAGCTCCTAGCACAGAATGAGTGAGCAAGCATCACACAACAAGAACAGAATCAGGATGAGACACCAGCACCCCACGACCACCTCCAAACCTCCCTTTCTTCCCTCTGAATAATATTACCCTTGGGTGGAAGCAAACTGAAAGAAGCAGACTGGATAAATATTCTTTCTGCACTGCAAACTGTTGCTTACAGCCAGTATTCTTTGGGTAATGATCTGCTTGTAGATTTTCTCTGAGATGTATATTCCATCTCTTTGACACTGTCTCAGCCTTTCTCTGCTCTTTTTTTTTTTTCCCTTCCTTAAATCTCTTCCTTTACTTTTAAAAAACTCTTTCCTTGAGCAGTTACAGCTGTTTCATTGCTGCTGTGCTCTTGGCATGCAGCTGAACAGCTCGGGAAGCAGAGGGAGGTGCTCCCAGCACACTCCTCTCCCTGGACACAGATGAAGAACCCTCTGCAGCTGACCCCTCTACCTTAAGCACCCCCCAGTGTGGTGGCATCTGCGTCCACCCACAGCGAAGGCAGGATCAGAACAGAAACTAGCAGCAGGACACTGCTTTTTCAAAAGGAGCTCAATAATAGGTGGGGGTTTTTTAACATATCCAAAAAGGTCTTTGAATTTGACAGTACAGACTACATTTTCTCAGACTCAGCAGGAGGGCTCCTTGTGCAATCACAGATGAGATTTTCACAAGTCATTAAAGGAGCTGTGTGTCAGTCAGAGGCAGGCACCTGGCAGCCACACTCATGCAGTGCTCCCTGGAAACTTGACCTGCCCAGGTTTGGTACCCAGTTTTACCTGCTGGGCCAGGGGAGGGAAAGAGGGGACAAGTCACTTAGAAGAGATTAATTGCAACAACAAATCTGCATTAGATTCCCTGGCATCACCAAACTGGAAGATGTGATTAAAACAAGAAAGGCTGCCTGGAAAGGGGTAGAAAAATTGCTGGACACACATAAATGTGACAGGGGACTAATTTAGTGCATTAAGAGTGTCCATCCCTTCTGAGCTTCCCATGGGCCACAAAGAGCAATCAAGAGGGGTAGGAAAAGCACAAGAGTAACTCACCAATACTTCTGTATCAATCTTTACTGAAGGTAAAATTGTGTAGACAGAGTATTGGAAGAGTCTGCAGGAGGTAAAATAAAATATGTTCTTAGAGATAAGATAACTTCTTTGTTATAGTTTGAACTAGCAAGCCTGCGAGCAAGGAATTGCCCGGATCCTAGGGGGACAGTGGCAATTCCAGAATATGCATTTTAATGTCTGACAGGGCAGAGATGCTGAGCCATGATTCTCTGACTGACAGCTCAGTTCAGGACTGCACTCCACCATTGGCATCCGACCCTTTCCCATCCCATCATTGGCCTCTTTTTCCTTCACTCCACATCCTTCTTCTTCATCCTGGAGTCATGTCTCTGTGTGTCCTGGCATAACTTCCTCTAGCACTCATTGGTGGCTTTAGTCCTTTTGACAGCTCTGCAGTCTAGCAAAGGCTTAATTCAAAGTCTTTGGTATATCCCAGTGCCCTGATCCTCTTGCCTCAGTTTCCCTGGAGAGACACAGTTCCAGGCTGAGCTTCTTTGGGGCAGCGCAAAGGAGCAAGATCCTCACACAGTGAAGAATAAGGCAGTGGGTATTCTCTCAGTATCCCATTCCCTCTGATCCTACAAGCTGCTCACCTCCTCTCTTTCTGGGCAGTGGGTGACACTCTCTGACCCTCAGCAGCCCATGAGGTGTTGGTATAAAACACCAGCATGGTGCAAGGCTTTGTGCTGACTCTCCAGAAGGAGAGGAAATATTCCATCCAGAGACAGTGTGCATGCTGGAGAAAATGCCTCCCCAGAGACAGCTTGAAGCTGAGCAGGACCTCTCCCTGCCCACCTGGTTCCATCACATTTTCAGACTGCACCAGGAGTTAAAAATGGAGTTCTGCAGGTCACTTGCCAACCTTCCCACAACCAAGTCTATAAAGAATAGCAGCTAATGTTTCTTCTGTGCTTGTGTTTCTCAGGAAGGGTATGTTAATATAGCCTGTCTTTATTATCCTATCTGAAAAGATATTTCATTTTACCAGTTTTTACTACACAATCTCAATAACTGGAACTTGTTTAAAGGCTTCCTGCTCCAGGAAAATGCATTACATCTTGGCTTTAAAATCCACCAGCTCCCATTTATTGGTATTAATAATACATTGGGAAAGCTGTTCTTTTTATTTTATTTTGGTCCTCTGGATATTTTTTTTTTTTGGTACCTCTAAAATCAAATATTTTAAAAAGAAAGTGTTTCCAAGCAGCATTTCTGTATCCTAGAAGTAACCCCACTGCACAGGCCATTAAGGAGTCATTTGCAGTGCTTAGGAAGAAGAAAAAGAGAAGAAGAAGAAATAAAAAAGGAAAAATAACAAAACCGTTTCATAATAATTTCTGAGCCCTAAGTATCCAGGGAAAAAGTTTTTAATAATAAACAAAATACCTAAATTAGTTTCCATTTAAAGTTTAGGCCTCTTTAATTTCTAAATGCTATTTGAGCAGAGAAATGTTGATGAGGGCTGGAGTAATTATTCGCATAAGTGGAAATGCAAAACCTTGGTGCTTCTACACAGTTGATTCTACTGCTGCTAGCTCCACTGAGCATTTTTAAGCTCAGCTCACCCAGGGAATTGCTGCTGCATGTTTATGTATTTACTGTAGAAGATACTTCTTTCTTTTTTTTCTTTGCCAAGCTAGCACAGGCTTTTTAATCTTCCGCTCGTTTCAGCATTACTGTTGTGAAGGAGGATATTAGTGGTCAGGCACTTCTCCCAGCAGCACTGGTGTAAAATCAGAGTAAATGAGCTGAAGGCAGTGGAATGTCTCTACTTAAGCACAGCTGCAGCTTGACACAACCCCCAGTGCTCAAAGGATCTGCTCACCCAGGATCACATCGTGTTTACCTTCATCTCTCTCCTACTACACTAATCAAAATGGGAGAGAGAAAGTTTGGCCAATAACCATTTTTTCCCCAATGCTGTCTAAATGCAATCCCTGCATTATTATATTGAAGCTGGGAACCTCTAAGCAATTACTTCCCCGCACATTAGTGTCCATGTACTAAATGCTAAAGTGTTTATTCAGTGCATTGCAGGATCAGGTTATTGCTGAGTCTGTCCATCATGCCAAGAAATTATTGCTGTAAGTGCTTTCAGAGCATGGCCAGTACAATGGAGATAGAACCAAGCTGGAGGACTGCAGTGCTCCTGCTCTGTGTAGAGAGGTCAGGCTTGTCTTTATCTAGAGGGGGGGGGGAAAGAGGCTGCAAAGCTGTTCAGATGCACAAAATCTCATCATCAAACACACACTGCTGTAGGAACCAAAATAAATAAATAAATAAATAAATAAACATGTAAAAGGCACAATCAGCTTTATACTGAAATTGAGTGGAAATTGGAATAGTGAAGGAAATATGCTTTCTTTTTCAATTCCAGATGCTCATGCTTGGGATTAAGAGGTCACTTATTGCAGCCTTAAAGGATAAGGACTGGGCTAGATGGGAGAATCAGCAGCTGTTTATTCTGTAAATGTTTGAATATGAAACAGGTCTTCCTTTTCAGAGCTTCTCTTATTACTTTTATTTACCAGGATAATATCAGAAGTCTAATTAATTCTCCCCACCTCTTTCAATTCTCAGTGTCTCAGTGCTTCAGCAAAGCTGGAACCCTTTAGAGCTTTCTATCTTTTGAATGAAATATCCTTGTTTATAAGGATGGCTATGTCTTTATCTTTTCAGCTGAGATTGCCCTAAAATGTACTGGTGCAGAGCACACAGATAATGCTGGGGGAATAATAATTCCTTTTCTTTTCTTTCTTTCTCTTTTTCTTTCTTTTTTTTTTTCTTCTTTGCATTTGGTTTAACTAGTGGTTTATTTCTGTGATCATTGTTATCAGAGTCCTTGCTACACAGTGGTTAATATTCAGGAATTATTATTCTCTCTTTCAAAAGTTAGAAATACCAGCCTCAGTGAGACACACTGAGGTCTGGGACAGTTAAGTGACATCTCCAAAATCTCACAGGGAATGTTTTTAAGGCTGGGATTCAACAGACCTAAATGTGATGTTCAAAAATTGATATCTAGTCTTCAAGACCATTTCTGGGGTGAACTGTCACTCTCTGGAGGCATTTCTGGAGACAGCTCTTAGACTAAATGCAACCTTAAAAGGGATAAAGTTGGGCATAATAGGTCCCAGTCTACAAAGCCAGGCTTCTGCTGCAGTGACTAAGCCAGAGGAGCTGATTTGGGCTAAAACCCAAACCTGCACTAACAGCCATTCATGATTGTCCTATTTTGCTCTATTTCAGCCTATTTTTAATCACCGCCTTCCAGAGACAAGATGGCAGGAGAGCAGTTTCCCAGGGCAAAGATGTCACCCAGCATTTCAGCAAGCCTGCAGCAGACACCAGTGATTCTGTGCCCCCTTGGGACAGTCCCAGGAGTCACCCCAGGACTGTGCATATCCCAGGAGGAGGAGGATGGTGCAGCCGATGCTCTCAGGGATGCGCCCCACTCTCCCAGATCAGGTACCACTGTAACCTTGAGCTTCCCCTTGCTGAGATGACAGCCCCTCCTTTGAAGCCTTGTCTGTGTTGACTCTAAGCTCTTTAAGTTGGGTCTCTCTTGTAATACTCACACATCCCATCCTAGAAAGCTGCCACAGCAACAGCCCTTATCTTGATGAGGGACTCAGTGTGCTGCTCCAGTGTGTTGTAATAACAATATCATTAGAACAGTCTCTCATATCATCCAGCCCAAGGACAAATGAGATCTCCCTCTGTGCTAATTCAACAAGGATTTTGTTTATTCTTGATTATTTCTGTTGGTGACGCTCGTGTTAGTGGAGCTGGTTCTGTTTGCTCACAGCACTCTCTCTGCTGCTAAAGCCTTTCTTTTTGTGCTTGACCTAAATATTTCCAGTTTTTTAAATGCTTAGGTAATTCCTGGGGACTCCTTTCAGTTTTCAAGTAAAGCTTCTTCCTTGTCATGTCGCTGGTACCCCCAAAATCCTTGTTCACTAAAAAAAAGCTTGTAATATCATGGAGGTCAAAGGATGAGCATGGGGGGACCAGCTGTTTCCTAAACAGGTCACGAGAATTTCTGTGTTGATTATGCATTTGTTATTGACAATTATTAATTATATGCTGGTTATTACAGCACTCTGGTTTTATTGGTGTGCTATGCATTTTAGAGAGGCAAAAAGCATTCTAAGAGAGATGGGTGACATTAGCTCAGCACAATGATTGATAAGTTTATGATAATGATGTGTATCAATTTATCATTGAGCTCTGAAACACACAAGAAAGTCCAATGCCAGCTCATTCACATACCTGCTTGATACATGAAGGGGTGACTTTGCCACTGAGACTGGGCCACTTCTAGATCCAAAAGAGTGAGAAGATAACTAGTCCCTGTTCATTACTGAAGGTTGGCTGGGCTTGGGCCTTTGGATTTCTGCAGTGTGATTTTACACTTAGATTTTAGAGGGACTCTGAAAGATATGCCTAAGCATGGGCAGCCAGCTGGGCTTCCTTGAGCAGGCTTAATGTCCAGGAAACACAAAGTGGGATAAATCATGTCCCTTTCTGGGTGCCTGAAGATGACAACTAAATGGGAGTTGCCTCTGAAAGTCTTTACCCTGCTGCTCCCACATCCCTTTGAGCAAGTCAATGCTGGAAACACCCCAGGAGCACAGCCTGAGCCCTGGAGGTTGTCTTGCTGTAGGGCAGCTGCTTCTCCTCCATCCATCCTGGGCACTGGGGGCACCAGGGTGACCCAGATGCACTGTGATGAATGGAACCACTCAGGATTTGCAGCAACATCCAAACCCTCCTCCTCATGTTTCTTTAACTTTGGCACAGCTGAGCCAGAATCTGTTTTGATTTGCAGCCTCAGTGTTATTGGAATGTACAGTAAGTAGCCTCTTGCTGGCAAATAGGAGATGCTGATGGCTTCTGAAATCTATATTCCATCCTTGAGATAACAAGACAACAAATTTTTTATATCTTGGGGCTGGGGAAGTGACAGGCTGTTCAGGGAGGAGTTCAAGACATGTGCAAGCTGTGTCCATGTCCCTCCACTCAGAATTCAATCATTTCTCCAAGCAGGGTGACATAATCAGGGTGATGGAGATGTCCCATTTCCCAGAGAAGGGACAAGGATGGGGAAGGGGGCACCTCAGCATTAGGACTGGATTGATTTCCCTCTGCTGGAACACTTCTGAAGTGTTCAAAAATATAAATAATAATAAATGAGTAATAAACACCCCATTTGAATCTTTAAATGAATATTGGATTTTAATTATAAAGGTTTCATTTTCAGAATGGAAAAGCTACTTTTGCACAATTACTGCATGCAACTTTTAATTAACTTTCAAGAACTTTCTCTTACTTTAGAAAAAATCTAATTAATAATACTTAGGGAACCATTAGCATAAAATAAGTCATAGAAAGGGGGAGAGAAATATGAAATATATATTGTACAAACTTAGGACAAAGAGAACTGCTAATTCTGAAAACAAAGCCAAAGCTTCCAGCTTTCCTAATTCTGACCTATTAACAGCTCTCTGCTGAATGAAAGCATTAGAAAGATGTGGTAATCATAGGATTTAAACCAGCAAATACTGTTATGTTAATCAGCTGTTGCCGAGACCTGTAAGACTAGCAGAGATGATCTGTTTCATTTGCCAAAGCTTTTTTATTTTGGGGATATGTGAGACCAGGAGATAAAACAGTTCCAGGGAGATGATGAGAGAAGGAGAATGGGATGGGAACCCACAGAATTGCTCCCCAAAGAGCCCTAAACTCAGCTGCCAGGAGAGGAGATCATGCCCAGCCTCAGCAGCTGGGTAGGAGAAAGCAGGTGAAGAGGCAGAGGCTTGTTTTTAACCCACTGGGAGGGTGGGGGTGGGAGGGGTCTGAGAAACCTCCAGCAAAGGCAGAGGTGAAGAAACCTTCCTGAGACATTGCAGCCCCTCTGGAAGGAAGGCTGGAGGGACTACAAGGGTCTGTATATGCAAAATGGTTGAGCAGAGCAAGCTCAGAGCAGGAGGGGGAACACTGATGTGATGTTCTGGAGCAGAAGTATATTACTGCAGGAACCAAGAGGGAAATTAAGTCAGGGTATAAGGACACGAGGGGGGCAGCCTGCAGTAAAACTTGTTGCTTCTGTAATGGAGCAGCAGTGAATAAGAGTCACTCCACAATAATATTTTGCCCAGGCCTTGTTCCAGCTGAGTTTTAAATTAACCAGTAGATACAGCTGTCAACTCTGCTTTTATGAGCTTGCTCCAACATGAGAAATCCTCCATGGTGTGTTTCAAAAGATCTGTGTTTGAGCTTATAAAGGAGGTTGAGTCTGTCTAATCTGGTGCTCCACCAATGTGGCTTTGACTCAGCTAAATATACCTCCAATTAAAGTGAAACCTAAAAATCCTGGACATGGTGTCCTTTATGGCCAGCTCAGGTTCAAGAATCTTTTGTGCTGGAACCATACAGGGACACAGGAGATCGCCAAGGGAGCAGCACATTCCCCAGAAAGCCAATCAAGCAGCAAGCCCTAAGAACTCACCTACAGCACCAACAGCTTCTCTGAACTACCTTAAACCACTTACCTCGGGTTTTGTTGGCAGTTTTTGGATTATTTCACCACCTGTATTGAGGGCCATGACTCAAAGGGGATCATGTGGAGCTCCCTCAGGTGTATCTGGCCTCCTCCACACAAACTGCAGTCAAGGGAAATGAGTTCACTATGTGGGTTCCCAACAGCCAGAAAGGGGAGTAGGAGAGGAAAGTGTCAACTTCAGCAAATTCACATTTAAATCAGTATAAAAAATTGTGTGGTCCAGAGCCCATGGGTGCACAGGGCACGTGCTGCACTGCACTTATCTCTGCTCCTCTAGTAGACTAAGAACTAGAAGATATGCTTTTCTCTGGAGCTATAAAAACATGTCACAAAATCTGCTCCTTTTGTATCCTAAGCAATTTTACTTCACAAGGAAAAAACACCCTGAGCTCTTGAAAAACAACCACCACCACCACAACAGAAAAGAAAAAAAAAAAGAATACCACCCAAACGAGTTTATATTCTCACATCCCTGCTAGGATTTTCCAAATATAACCACAAAACACAGTTCTTAAGCCCATATTTATTACTATACAAATCTAGTTTAAAAACAGCTCTACAGGGGCCTGTGTTCAGCTGTAGCACTGGATGAGGGGAAGGACAGCTCGTTCCAGGCAGAACTGTAGAGCTGCACTGACCTCCAGTGGAACTTGAAGAAATACTCCAGTTGCAGAGGCTTCTTTGCAGCCCTCTGGAGCCAAAACTTGCCTTGCTCTGGAGCTTCACGGGGACATCAAATTCTTATGGGAATCAGGGAACTTACAGCAGATGACTGCATGCTTCAGGACAAACAGTTAAAATGCAATAAGGGGATTTGTTCGGCATAACATTGCCAGTCTAGGTCTAGCCTCATCAAATTTAAACTCAAATATGCAGATATTAAATAAAGCCTTCCAAAATCAATCAGCTTGAGGGGCTTTTAATAGGTAGAGGTGCAATTTTCCTCCACTTTTCCATTGCAGCGAATCTGAAGATTATTAATTTCAGTTTTCCCATCAGAAAACCTCTTCTTTTTCTTTGGTCACTTAACCAAGAAACTCTAATGACAGTTGCTACATGAGATTTCCTCTCAGTGCTTAGCAGCAGATTTTTGAAGGTCAGAGAAAGGTGATCAAACAGCAGAGTGACACTTCTCAGTCTGTGTGGGAATGATTGATTGCCCTGATCAGATATTAGAGCAGCATCGCTTGACATTGTGTCCTTTGATGTCCTGATCAAAGAAAAAGAAGTGCATAGTACACCCAAGATATTCTCCAGAGTGCCCTAATATAACAGTCCCAAGGTCACCTGAAGGAAAATGTGGCACTTTTTTTTTTTTTTCCCTTCCCAGTCTCTGGCTGTGGTGGCTCCATGTCTGTTGTGCTGGGAGCTGTACATACATGGAATAAAAAGGCTGTTGCTGACACAAACAGCTCACAGGCTGGATATTAGAAAATCAGTTCAGCTCCAGGTTTAAAAGACAACCTTTTCTGAAACAAAAAAATCCCGTCCCTTTCCCCTGAAACAGCTAGAGGGCCCTTCCAGGTTGTTCACGAGTTTTCTCTGAAGAGCAATTAGAGAACTATTGTTCAAAGTGTGCTCAACAAGGAGGCAATGAGGACTTCAAAGAAAAGAGGCAGAGATTGATAAAGCCACTCTAGAAACAAGCAGGGGGGAGTCAGACAGGCAAGGGGACCTGAAAGGAGAAGGAGAACAAGAAAAAGGAAAGCACTGCTCCAGGGGTTTTTTGCTGTTGCTTTTTTTTTAAAGAAGGATAAAAATATTTCCACTCAAAATATTAAAATGAAGTTAAATTAAATGTTTTGGCTTTGGGTTGTTTAACCTTATTTAACCTTCTTCTAAGTCCTTTGCTTCAACCATCCTTTAATCTTAGGCCAAATTTTAAATGAAAATTGCAGTTGGACAAGTTGAAGAGTTTGATTTCCTAAATAGCCTCCCAGGTCCTTCATGGTATTTGCTCTGCAGCCACCTGCATCCCTGATGCATGATGAGGAATAACAAGCAGCCATGCAAGGGGCAGAAAGGCAGCCTGTCATTCACTGTCTTACTGTCTCACTTGCCAGCAAGATCTTGTTGTGACTCAGAATCATGTAATCATTGGCACTTGTGCTCCTAAGATGTATTTTTGAAAACCCCACTCATTTTGCATGCCCTGCTTTTAGACTATGATTCATCTGAAGCAAGGACTGTTGTGTTTTGTGTTTCGGTGCTGCCTGTTACAGTGGGATCTTGATCCATGACTTGGGCTCTTGGTTACTGCTCTACCATGACTACTCAGATCCTCAGGAGGTGTTTCCACAGGATCACATGAGCCCACACAAGTAAAACCCACAATTTTCTTGTGGTGTCAGAGGCATTCCTTAGTGTAGATTTTGGCAGACTAGTTTCTGATATTTTAAAGTCAAGCAATCAGACACAAACCTCTCTCAGGAAGACTGACAGCAAGGACAATTTCAGGCCAAATATTGCCAGAGTTTGGCAAAATTATAATCAACTGACAACAGTGTTTTTATAATGAGAAGTGTCAGGCAATGTCAGTAAGTACTAATGCCACTCCCCTGTGTAACATAGTGTGAATATAATTTAATATACATGTCAAACTATTTAAATACACAGTGATTTTGGTTTTGTCAAAGACTCCAGGTATAGCAGAGTCTTCAAGGGATTTTTCCCCCCTCACACAAGCAATAAAAAATTTCATGTGAGATTTCTTGACCTTAGTAATATCAGAGAGCAAAAGAGTAATAATGCACAGCAGGTGGAGAGATGCTGTGTGTGTAACATGCTTGCTTACTGGGATTTTTTTGTTCAACAACAAACAATTGTTATTGCAATAGGGTCAGTCCAGCTGTGACTTTTCACAGCAGTCCTTCCACGTGTGGCTAGAGCAGTCTGAAGCACCTCTGCTCCACTCTGGATACAAAGCCAGATGAACTAAAAAAATCCCTTGGCTGGGTAAAGTCCCATTGAATGCTGAAAAAGGGAGGTACTTGTGAATGTCTTTGGAAGCTGCCAAGTTCTAATACCTGTGGTGAATTATTTCCTTGGGAATGCATGAAAAACATCAGTTAGTGAAGCAAAGAAATGGGATCTTCATTTAAAAAAAAAAAAAAAAAAAAAATGAAGGAAGAAAAACACTGAATTTACCTTCCAGTGATGACTCCTAGTGAAGATGCAAGGATCCATGCTCTTTCATTGAAGCTAGAAATACATCGACAGCATCATTGGGGTAAAATTTACCTCCACGCAGACCTGTGGTGTAAGATAGAGGCTTTCTGATTTGAGCACCAGCAGAAGTTTCAGGAGACCCAAGTGCAGAGTGTGGTGGGTCCATGTAGTGACTTTTTTCTGGGTGCTGCTTCTCCCACCCACTCCACGTGCTGGGCTCAGGAGGGAGCTGGATTCAGAGGCATCACCTCCACTTCTACTGCCTTCTCAGAAAGGAAAACATGTGTCTAATCTGCTGCTACTCTGAGCTTCTACTTGCATGCTAATTGTAATGCAGTTGATGTAGCAGGTTTCTATAATCTATCTTATCTTAATTAAAAGGTCTGCAGCCTTCCCTTGGACTTTGTTCCTTTGGTTCAGCATTACCAAACTGAAGCCATTGGACATTATGGAAAAAAAACCACATCTTGGTGGCACTGAACCAAAACTCCTGACAAAAATGTTGGCAGAAAACTTCATGAGAGTGACTGTTCATCATGCCTTGCAATAGTTACTGATTTCAAAATGTCAGGATTTTTCCACAGACCAGAAATTCCTATTCCTTTCTGTCTCTGCTACAAAGTGCCTCAGCCCACACTCCCCGACACCCAAGTCTGTGGGAACGCCTAGATCAGCAAGACGTGCCAAGAGCTACTGAAAGGATAAACAAAGTTACTCAGATTATTCTTACGAAGCAGAAAAATATGGAGGTAATTTTATCAAATTATTTGCTGAGTGCTGAACAATGAGACCAGCCCTCCAGCCCAAGTATAAAACATCTCAATTATGCAAACCCTGGATCCATTATTCCCGCTTTGATGTCATACTGCACACATATTGCTGCAATTCCTCCCATCACGTGGCATTACTTTTTAGTTTGTTATGAAAAACAGTATTTTTGGGGTAGAAATTTAACTTGTCAATTAGCAAGATGTGCATGTTGTGGAAATGTGGCAAAGACTAAGTTAGAGAAATATTTTCTCCTTCTCAGAAGGCATGTGAACTTTTTATTTAACTATTTCTGCTTCATCTTTAGCACTTTAAAATCTGTACTACGTTTATTTCTAGGGCTCTGGTTATCACTGTCAGGTAGGGTGGTAGAATATACTGTGTTTTCCACCACTTCACACTCTTCAAATCCCAGGGTGGACTTTTTTAAAGAAATCTCTAGTGAAAGCTTTGGTGTTGATGCAGAGCTGGCTGGCTGGTATTCCTGTGGTCTGTGTTATGTGGTGGGACTGGGCTGCCAAGCAGCCCTTTGCAGTCTTAAAAGCAGTTCTGGGAACTGGCACAAGTTGTTTATAGTTACAGTGACCTATAAGCAAACAGCAAAGCTTATTTGTAGGAAACAAATTTTGCTTGCATTCACATCAGAAATCTAATTCAAAGGATTAGATCACCCTGCCAGAGAGCTAAAACAATATCCTGCCACATATGCCAAATCAACAGCAATCAACACAGCTCTGAATTTTGTGACTGCTTATAACAAACTGCCCTTAAACAAGCTGCAGACCTAGACAGGAATTTGAGATAACAAATGAATTTGAGCAAATCTCAGCAACAGTTCCTGGACAACTTGTGAACAGAGAGGAAACTAAATTAATCAGATAAATTATTTGCTCAGCTCTGGTGGAAAATGTCAGACACTTCAAAACTAACCTTTTGGCAGCAGGATTGCTCTTCCTGGATCTATTTAAGATTTCTGCTTTTTGCATTTGTCAACAGAGCTAGGAAGCAAGTGTATTTCAGCAAGGTTACTGTGCCATTCTTGACACGTAGGCACAGACCCTCTAGCTACCTGCAGCCAGGGTGCAAACCCCACCACACAGGCAGCACTGGCTGGAAAGCCAAATGCTCTTTCCTGGGCTGAGGGGAAACACTTTTGAGCAGCTTGTAGCTAAGCCTGAGCAGAATATTTCTACTGGAATTGATTTTTCTCCCAAAAAGCTTTGACTGCTGTTTTTCTAATGGATATTTCAATGAGATTTATCTGTTCTGTGGGAATATTAATTTTGTATTTAGAAATTAGGCACAAAATTAATTTTTCTTGCTGGAAGTTAAAAGTATTTCTCTGCTGAAAGGTTTCTGCAGCACCAGGAAGAGCTCCACCTTGCCTGTCCCTTCAGCCACAGGGCTCCCAGCTAAGCCTTGGCTCCCATGCTGGTGCATCCCAGACCCCTGCTGCTCCCCATCCTTGGCACACAGCACCAGGGTGCCTTGTAGGGCTGGTTGCCCCTCCAGAAAGCTTCTCTGTTGGTGGTGGTGATGATTTGCAGAGCCAAACCACACCTGCCGTGAACCAACATTGAGACACTTTCACCTGTGATGATTGTGGCTTTCAGCCAAAAAAAAAAAGGAGCCACCAGAAACCCCACCAGAAAAACCTTTCTGGGTTGACAGGAAAAGAAAAAAGTTGTATGAAACTTTTTTGTTTTAATAATAAAAAACAAAACAAAACAAGAAGTTACCGAAGGAGAAGCAGCATTTATCAGTAGGGCACAGCTGCAGAAACTTAATGGTCAGGAGCAGCATTCCCCTCCTGCAGAGGGTCAGCAGAAGGTCCCTGCAGTGGCCAGGTCCCACTCCTCCCTTGTGCCTGGGGTGACGAAGCACAGCAGTGCTCACTGTATTTTATGCACATGCTTAAGCTGCAGTGAAGCCAGTGCTCTGCTAACTCACAGCACCAATTCTCACCCACCTGGCTGATCACCTGGTGCTGCTCCAGGCGAATTCCCCACCAGCAGAGAGAACAGCACCAGGGTGCCTTGTAGGGCTGGTTGCCCCTCCAGAAAGCTTCTCTGTTGGTGGTGGTGATGATTTGCAGAGCCAAACCACACCTGCCGTGAACCAACATTGAGACACTTTCACCTGTGATGATTGTGGCTTTCAGCCAAAAAAAAAAGGAGCCACCAGAAACCCCACCAGAAAAACCTTTCTGGGTTGACAGGAAAAGAAAAAAGTTGTATGAAACTTTTTTGTTTTAATAATAAAAAACAAAACAAAACAAGAAGTTACCGAAGGAGAAGCAGCATTTATCAGTAGGGCACAGCTGCAGAAACTTAATGGTCAGGAGCAGCATTCCCCTCCTGCAGAGGGTCAGCAGAAGGTCCCTGCAGTGGCCAGGTCCCACTCCTCCCTTGTGCCTGGGGTGACGAAGCACAGCAGTGCTCACTGTATTTTATGCACATGCTTAAGCTGCAGTGAAGCCAGTGCTAACTCACAGCACCAATTCTCACCCACCTGGCTGATCACCTGGTGCTGCTCCAGGCGAATTCCCCACCAGCAGAGCAGAGGAGACCTTGTTACACACTGCCAGCCCGGCAGAGTATTGATTACTTATGGGTACCTTTGGAGTGGAGTTGTCACTTTACTAGTTGAAGCACAGGGTGTTCAGTGTTCATTGTGTTCTTAACAAAGTCTGTTATCAGCAAGTTTGAAGTTTGTTGCTATCTTCCAGACTTAGACTAATCACAGTAATGAAGGCATTGAACGGAGCCCTTCTCAGGTGGCATTTACCATTGTTTGCTGCAGATAACATAAAGCTTTCTGATTACAGTCGCCCTTTATCACTTCAGAGCAAATCTACTCCACTGAAATGTGCTAATAAAACCCACGGAAGCAACAAACTGGAAAGAAGTGTTACAGCAATAAAGGAACATGAGGGAGAATGTACAGCTTTTGCCGCCGTTATCATTTTCAATTTATTAAGATCTAACCATTTTTGTAATATGGAACTATTGCTGGGGGTTAATTTAATCTTCTCTAATACCAGGCTCGGGTCAGTTTTCAGTGTCAATTTAGATCTAATGCATATTTCTGTGTCAGAATCAGAGAAACACCCTCTGTGGCCCCATGACCATATGCTTTCAACAATCCAAGTGTAAACGTCCAGCACTTTACACGTCCATTTTATGAGATTAGCTCCAGCCTTTAAACACCCAAGTCCCAGTAAAAACATTTGGTGTCATGGCTCCAAGGACAGAGTGGGCCACTGGCTGCAATAGGGAGGCACTGAGTTATGACCTGCAGCAACCCATCTGCCTCTGCTCCACTCAGCCAACCATCCTGTGTTTATCTACTGCCTTTCACTGTAAAAGGTCCCAGAAGCAGATCAGAAAACTGCCAGGCTAAATCCTGAAACCTTCCTTCAGTCCTTGCTGAAGTTGTTTTGTGTGTGTAAGGGTGATGTAAAATCCAATCAAAAGTTTATGGTGCCACTGAGGAGGCTAAAGACAGCAGCCAGGGCAGCAGCCCACGTCAGAGAGACAGGAAAACTGGATCTAATTGAGCCAATGCAGCAGGATGATCAATGTCCTCCAGATCTGCACATAGGAGACAGGGTATATAAAGCCCCCATCTCCATAACCACACAAAACAGTCTCAAACTTTTTGTCTGCTTTGTATGAAATACACTGACCTGGAGAATATTACAAGGCATGTCTCAGTTCAAGTTATCTCTTGCAAATCAAGGACATTAAACCTCTTCCATGTCCAACCTCCCTGATGGATACCTGATTCAATTCAGTCCTGCTGTCCTATGATCTCTTTCACTGATGTCCTTTCTGAAAAATTCAGCTCCCGCTTTTTCACTTCTAATGTGCTTCCATGCAGTTGATGCATCCATCTCATGATAGGAGCTGGGGAGGAAAAGCAAGTTACTAGAATATTCTTCCCTTCTTTGGACCCTTGTAGGCCTCAATTTCACTGAACCTTGTTCAGCCTCTTGCTTAGATGCTGCATGTGTTTGGATCCATTCACATCTACTTGCCCATTGTGGGGGATGTTTCATAACCTGCCTCCTGATTCATTTTAGCCTCTTGGCTGTTTTTCCAGCCTTCATTTTGTTTCCTTGGAGGGGATGTTTTTGAGAAGGGAGAAAGAAGGGGGGCAAAGAGGAGAAAAGAGATCTCATACAGGTACGAGACCACACCAGGCCCAGAGACTTGATCTGTTGCAGTGCTGCCCCTGTGCCTGCAGACATTCAAAGGACAGAGTGGTCACACTGTCCCAGTCCTTATTCAACCCCCACCCTGCCTGTGTCCAAGTAACTCATAAGATTCTGGTATGCTCAGCCTGACACAACTGGCTCCATCTCCTCTAACAGAGCAGATGGAGAAGCTGAATCTTCATAAGATTTAGTGATTAACAAGGTCATATAAGACAGAAGGGGCAGAGATTGAATTTAAGTCTAAACAGCTCACGTTCTTCTCTCTCTGGACTCTAATAAAGTCCTCAACTGCAGAGTCAGGAGTGCCAGGGTTGCTAAATGGAAAGGCAAGGTATCTGCAATATTTTGTTAAACCCTTACACAGAGATCACACATTGGTCTGATGCCTCTGAGAGAGGCCGTGCAAGATCCAGCAGGCAGGTAATGAGACTTCCAAATCAGTGGGCAAATTAGGAGCCAGCAGAGAGAGGCTTCAGGCTTCACAGAGAAATTGGGGTGAATGAGAAGGGTGGGAGCAGAGTTGCAATAGAGCAGGAAGGGATGAAAGGTGGTGCTACCCCATCCCTCACAGCTCCTGGCACAAGCATCTGTGCCATTTCATGCCAAGAAATGCTACAAGATGCTGCTTGTGTGGCTGGTGTGATAACAAGAGGTGTATTGAGCAGGGCTGGACTGAGTTACATCGGGTTGTGCTACACTGAAGCAGAGGGAGGGAAATGTCAGTCACCTGTGAATCCCCACGACAGGCTGGGAGAGAGTGTGGAATGGCAGGGCCTTTGGATGCTCTGCCTGCCAGGTTGTGTGTCTTGTTTAGAGCATGCTAAAAGGTATTGCTTGCTCCTGAACCAAGATTTCCTCTGAAACTCACTCCTCTAGCCTGTTTGTGTTTGCCTCAAGCCACCAGGCAGATATCAGGGGTTGTTCCTGATGGAACAACTTCATCCTCCCTGTTGCTGCAGGTGAGATTGCGTGGGGTGGGAAGGGCTGAGCAGTGCTGAGCTGTCCCACAAGGGGAACCCCAGGCACTAAGTGCAGGCAAAGAGCCAGGTCTGACTTAATTAACTCATCCTGAGCTCTGCGATATGAGCCACAAAGCTCAGGATGGGGTGTGGGGACAGGCACAGAGGGCAGAGCAGGCAGGGCAGATCTGTCCCTTTGCTCCTGCACTCTGCCAGTTCCCCTGCAAGCAGCAGCTCAGGAGTTGCATAGTGAGCAACTAATGAGATTAATGCAAGTGGCTGCACTGAGTTACACAACATATATATGCCCTTCACCCAATGAGGGACACCTTCTGCTACACTTTATTTTTCTAGCAATCATCAGTAGCACTAATAATAATTAAATCTCAGAGGCTGTAATGAATAATACATAGCAGCATTCTGCTAGCAAAACAAAAACACTTTAAAAGATTTTTTTCCTAAGCCAACATCAGTGCTTATTTCTTGCCATGATTTATTTTTTGTGATGTATTAAGTACCTTTAAAGTTTGCAGTGTTGAAACATAGATAGTACTGAGTCACTGATGCACAAAAAAAAAGTCCTGAGGACAATTTAAAGAGAGGCAGACACTGCTAAGCTGATCATTTTTATTTGTGTGTAACTGGCAGTGGTGAGCAGCAATCCCAGCTCAAGATGGAGCAATAGACGGGAATGTAGGGGCCTAGTGGGTGGGGAACACTGAGTTTAGCAGGGTTTGAATCTTTCTGTCTGACCTTGAATGCATCGATTAGGGATTATATTCATCTCTTCCTGAGGTTAAGCATCCAGCTGAGGCTGAAGAGTGGGGCTTCTTGAAGCCAAGAAGAGGAGAGGAATGCAGAGAGCAGCATCTTCCACCACACGTTGATATGTGGGACAGCTTCAGTGGCATTTGGTGGCTGAGGTTAGTTGTAGTGATTTGGGACAGTGTTAACTCAGTAGGTATCTAACCACATCAGCCAGGCCCAAAACTGTGCTGCTCAGCATGAGCTACATGTGCTGAAGTGCCAGTGCCATAAAAAAAAAAAAAAAAGTATTTTTGCCAAGAGGGCTTCCCCTGCTCTTGGAACTGCACATGGCAGCATGTTCCCTCTGTTCCCTCTATTCCCTCTGTTCCCTCTTACTGCTGCCTTTGCAGAGCTGGAGGACAAAAATGGCCATGTCAAATGCCCCTACTTTACACCAGTGTGTAACCATTTGGTCACTCTCAGAGAGGCCTCCAAAGGACCATCACTTACAAAGTGAGCCTTTAACAGAGTCATTGCTCAAGGAGCAGTGTCTGGAGGCTGAGAATGTGGTAGATCTGGTCCTGAAAGGGTATGAGCATCTGTCCCTTAACTGCATTGGACACTCAGGCTGCACATTCATGTGACAATGTGTGTGTTACCCTTGGACTCCCTCAGGTTTCAATACCTCCTCTCTAGTCTGCAATATAAGTAGGCAGCATGGGATGTAAGTCACCTGGTAAATGAAAAGTACTGGCCATATTTTCTTTCCAAGTGCTGAAGAGGTTAATGCATCACATACCTCAATTGCATCTGGATGTCCTGCTGCTTTTATAAATTGAAATTATCCCAGTTCTAAGCAACCATTGGATTCAAGTCCTGCAAGGGTGACAAGCTTGGTTCTGTGCCATGCACTGTACCAGCCACCAAAAGGCTACCAACAAGGTTCAGGAGAGGCTGGTGCACTCATTGCACTCTATGAGCAAACCAAGTGCAGAAGACAGCAATGCTCTTCAGATCAAGAGGGATGGAGCTGGCAGCAGATGAAATGCAGAATAGATGACCTCACACAGCAGAGCAAAGGCAAATCCAATGGAGAGCTCAGGAAAATAATTTGAGCTCTTTGTCAAGATTTCAGTGCAACTCAGCTTGTAACCTCCATCCCACTGTGTGGAGATGCCAGCTCAGAGCTGGAGCTGGTGTGAGGGAGGGCAGCCCTGACACTGACCCTGCTCAGGCAGCCCCTCCGAGACTCCCAGCCCGGCTCTCAGGTGTCAAGCCAAAGAAAACATTAATGGGAACCTGATCTGAAGAGCAGAGAAGGGATGATTTTCCTTTCTGATAGCAGATCGGACAACAGAATAGCCAAACAAAAGGAGCAACTAGTTTAATCAGTATAATCAGATATCAGAGGGATAAGCAGAAGATAAATAACCCGATGGCACAGCTACGAGCACGGCATGAATAACACAGTACCCTGGCAATGCACTCAACATAAATAACCCAATACCATGGCAGTGAGCTCAGTATAAATAATCCAATACCATGGTGATTAGCTTAGCATGAACACTGAGATACCACAGCAATTAGCCTGGCATAAATAACCCAAAATCCCAGCAATCAGCATGGCATGAATAATCGTATCCCACACCAACAAGCACAGCATAACTAAGACAGAGAGAAGACAGGTGGAAGAGCCCTGCTATGTGTTTATTGATGCAGTTAGAGGTTTATACAGCAATAAAAGAGCTTTGGAGCACTCTCAGGTCTTCCTCATGCAGCCAGCAAAGTTAACTCCTGCAGCCGCCCACAAAAGGAAGAGGATGGTTGGGGGCAGTGGGGCTTCATGAAGCTCAGTTCTCCTTTCTGGGGGGTCTCTACTGCAAGGAATCCTGCTTCCCAGCCCTGCCACCACTCCCAGCTCCTCCTCCAAAGATGGACTTTGCAGTGTTACCAACCACAGTCCACTTAGCATATGAATGCTGAATTTATATGTGAGTCACAAATACATCTTTTTATGCACTCTTAAAAAGCAGAAGCATAATTACTAAGGTCAATATATAATGTTTATTTCCCTTGTAATAGACATTATAATTTCACTGTAGGGA
>NW_009952363.1:295795-298137 GCF_000747805.2 Chaetura pelagica | reverse complement strand
GAAGCTGTATGCATAAAAATAATGACAAATAAAAATGTCTCCAAAAGAATGGAACCAGATCACTCTACTAATCCTAAATTTAAATGCATTAACGATCCCTGTAACATTAAAGGTCTGATAAGCCAAATTAGGTTTCTTGTAAGCATAATTAATCTTCTTTTTCAATGAAGATATTACAAGGGAGTTAATTTAAATCCCAAAGGCATTTCTAAAATTGAATTATATAGATAAAGCAAATATTTGACCTTTTACTGATAATTACTGTAAAACATCAACATGCAAATGAAGCTTATGAACCTCTCCTGAAAATCATGTTATTTGAGTAATAAAATCCTCCATAACCAAAATCCAATAATTTCATGAGCTAAAGACAGGTAGTCTCTACCTTCATCTATAATTTGAGAGTATTAAACTACAATAATGGGGCCCCTGTTTATTAACAATAATTGAATGGAATAAACCACAGATGATTATGTCAAATGCACAGATTACCCAGTTTCATTTGTAAGTCATTGAACTTAAAAGACTGCTGGTTTTAGTTCACCTTCTCTTCTTAAATGATTTTTTTAATTGTCATTAAATGGTGGTATTGATTTAAATTGCTCTCTGACTGGAAGATGCTTTTTCATGGCTCTGAATTGGGGTTTTCTAAAGGAAAATTTCTGTTCAGTTCAACAGAAACAATATTGACTCCTTTATTACAAACTGAAGCTCCTAAAATCTCACACTGTTGGAGACTTGGAGACTTTAGGAAGGATTCAAGCTCTTCCAAGGTGCCAGAGGGTCCCTGATGGTGATCATGTTACCCACAGGCTGGTGGGATTTGCAGACTCAGAGGCTGATGAGGATCTGCAGGATTAAACCACAGGTTATCAAACATGTGATGAGACCACCTAGGGAAAGCCTTTTTTTGCCAAGGTTTTGAGTTGAAAATGGAGGTTGCTAATGAACAGGACAACATTTCCATGTGTTTGCACAGCACCTTGTGTGGGGCACTGGCTGCCAGGTGTTGGTCTGTCACATTTATTGCTTATAATTACACGTGCCTGCACGGACTCTGTAATGCAACAGGATAAATCTGGGGCAGCTTCTCTGAAATCTGTGACATTAGTCTGAATTCTTGTCCCTTTTTTCCCATTTTAGAGTTGCTCTTTCTTGGCAAAAGGAGCATTCTCATGCAAGGACCAAGTTCTTATTGCATGAGCCATCTAAATACTTCAACCTGACTTTCATCAGACAGGCAGGGTGGCTTAATCCTTTTGTCCTTGCAGTTGTCTGAGCAAGCCAACCTTCCCTGTTGAGGTTCCCCAGCTGTGGTGCTTGGTGAGAGAGCTTCTGGGAGCAAAGCTAGTCTGAGAGATGCAGTAAGTGGGCTTGTTTTTTTGTAGGAGCAGAGAGAAAGCACTGAATTTCTCACATGGGGTCACCAGTGTTGGCCAAGGATTTTATTAGCTGGAAAAAGGAAGTACAAGAATAGATCCTTGTCACTGAAGCCTCTGCTGATATAACAACCAGGTTGAAATCAAACCTCTGTGTCACCCATGAAAACAGCAAGCTTCCTATTAGCCAGCCCTTTGGCACGTGGATATGCCAGGAAGTAAAGGATATTATTTCTCAGCCTTGCTGCCTTCAGCCCAAATTTGAGGCTTAGCAAAACACCAGAACAGATCTAAAACCACATCATAACTGTTCTGCCTCTGTTTTCCTGCTAAATTAAGGGCCTCAGTCTCCACACCTGTCAATCAAGAACCTCTCACAAGCAGAAAAATTCACTTTAAAAATGAATAAAGAAAAATAAATGCTGTGCTGACCCCAGCTGCACACACCAGCTAGAAGCAATGCATAATGCTCTGAGCATGAAAGTATTTCCAGAGGTGTGTTGTGATCAGGTGGCTCAGAAGTGATGCCAGCCTCTTTGGGCTGAATGTGCAGGGAGTGAATGAGCTGCTGTTCCTGAGGCCAATGAAAGGAACTTCCCAGCTCTAACAGTGGCAGTTGCTCTAACAGTAAGGGCAGTTGTACAGCCATGACTCTTAGAATTTATTTCCAGCTGTGCCACTGATTCATCAGACAACTCCAAGTGACTTAAATGTTGGGTTTCTCAAACATGAGACTGTAATTTGGTCCCTCCTTGATTTTTATTTTTGTGGAGTTAAGTACCACTACCTGGTGAGACATCCCAACAGCTCTCAGCATAGATGCTGCCCTGCTGATGTGGTTCTCGGTGGGAATTTCTTTCCAGGACAGCAGCTAGACCAAATGGGTTGACTTTGTGACACTTCACCTTATGCTTGTGTGGCTCCTAGAGCACTGACCCCTGCTCAGAAACTGTGGGCATTCCT
>NW_009952363.1:251278-295453 GCF_000747805.2 Chaetura pelagica | reverse complement strand
TTCCTGTAATAGAAACAATGACCTTTTCAGAAAGCTCAGGGTGCCTTGAATGTCCATCTTCAACAAAAATAAAAATCAAGGAGGGGCCAAATTTAAATGTCTTGAACTGCTCAGTGTCAGGATTGAGTTATCAAGAAAGTCAAAAGGAGCCAGTGAAGCTTATGCAGATAGACCAAAGCTCATTTTAAACTAGCTAGCTCAGGTGTCTGCATGGTCTGCCAGCACAGCTTGAGTCCGAGTTAAAGGTACAAAAGCCACTTATGATGGCACCAAGCAGGCTAGCCAACAGCAAGCCAAAGGGTGGGACACTCACTTTGGGTGCTGCTTGGCCATGCTGTCAAGCACTTCAGAGCCTGGGAACCAACAAGGCTCCTCAGTCCTTTAGGTTCTTCTGAAATATCTACCTAGGAGCACATAATGACCTGCTTTTGTTCAGATCTGGTTTTGACTTAAATAGCACTGATGGAAGGTGCTCTCCACTACCCATTTGAATTTATTCAAGGTCATCAGAAGCCTGCAGAAGAGCATCATTCCTTTATTGAGAGACTTGTCCAAGACAACATTAGCCAGTCTATTCTATCTCAAGCCCCTAGCCTTTAGATATAATTGCTTTATTAAATGTCACAAATGCTCATTTGACTTAGATGGTTTCTCTCTCTCTCTCTCAAAAAGGGAATGTTAATTTAGACACAGAAAATGGTCCATTTGCTCTTGAATTCAAAGCAAATACCCTGTCTCTGACTCTAAACACAGCCTCTTCTGTTGGAGTGTTTGCAGTAAGGGACATTTAAATGGCCTGAAACAAAGTCATTTTCTTTGTCATTATTACACTGGAGTTTTCTATCTCTCTGATTAGATTAGAATTGAATCTGGTTGAAAGAAATTGAATTTGTACATTTCCCTAATCATACAATCTTCAAACACTGAACTTTCTAGTACCAATTAGTCTGTCCTGGTCAGAATGAACCTTCAGAGATGTCCCTATTGATGGGAACAAGGAATGAAAAGCTGTTGATGAAAGTGATGATCAATTGATAAACTGCCACCTGCATAAATGCTGTGATGTTCTTTTCAGGTGATTGCATTTGTGGCATCTTCAGAGTTTCTCTGAAGCTGGTGACTACTGAAAAACATGCTGTTCTGTTTTGTATTTATAGAAAATTCACATCCTTCATTCTTGTGGTCTTGGTCAGGATGGACTTGCTGTGTCATGATATTCCTGACTTGCACCTGGCCTGGCTGGGCAGTAGAAAGCTGGTTTAGCATGTTGGGTCTTGTAAATCCCTTCTGCAAGCAGCTAAATGTCCTTGTGTGCCTCTAGAGACTTCATCTAGGATTTTCTTGGACACTCTTATTAAGCACTGCAATACACATTTGTTGCAACACTTTATTTTCTGGACAAAGCACCATTTCCATCTGTCCTGTTTCCAAACTGAAAAAAACACCACCACTTTGTACCCCCAAATCTGCCAGTTGTCTGGCTTTTTGCAATAGGAACCATCTCTAACTTCAGACTTAATAAACCCAGCTAAATATGGCACAGGACAGATCCTCCAGCAAGAAGCAGTGGTTCTGTATATGTGCCTGTGTCAGCAGCACACGCAGTGACAAACTGTCTTGCAAAATCAGGACCACAGCTCAGGCTGAAGCCTCTGTCAGCTGTGACCCCACTAAGGAGGGCACCACTGAGAGCAGGAGAAGGGACAGGGTAGGCTGATGAAAGGAGCAGGGGGAAAAAGTGCAGGGTTGTTACAAATTAGGGAGTTATCGATGGGAAGTTAATGGCAAGCATTCAAGGCAAAGGAGATGGCTTCTGACAGCCAACTAGAGTCAAATGATTGCTGAAGTGACATTAAATTAAGCTGGTTTTGACACAGATGTATTTACCTCTATGTAACCAGAGAATCACCTCACTGGGGCTGGGGTTTTTCTTCAAGTGAAGAGTGGAGACATTAAGACAGTTTTAGTGACTGCTCAAATGGAATGTGTTTTTGTATTGAGAAGGGTTGTTTCAAGGAAACATCTATCAAAAGGGGAAAAAAAGATTGTGGCAAGCAGAAGCACTGTTAGATCAGAACCTGAGAGATGAAGTGCAGGATCATTGTTAGTGGATGGGTGAAAATAAAATAGGAGAGTTCCAACTTCGAAGCATTTGGCTTCATTACTCTTCATTTCTCAAACAATCAGAAGTGCCTCAGGTCATCTTTGCACAGGTTTGTTTTTTTTTTCCCTGTTTTGAACACTCTCCCACAAGGGCTCTTTCTGCAGGAGCTCATGTTTGTGGAGCTTTATAAACCAACATCCTGTGGGAAAGGCTCTCCCTTCCCCAGAGGTGAGATTCAACCCTGCCTGGCCTGGCTCTTGGGCAATGTGTAGTACAGCAGGAGGATTTTTTCTTTAAAGTAATTTACTGTCCCACATCAAATGAGCAGTTAGGATCCATCTGTAATCAACAGAGAGAGGGAAAGGTACTTCAAGGAGGTGACTCACCATGAGATATGTCTAAGATAAGAGTGCTCAACAGACTTGTCCCCATCTCCATGGACTACAGAGAAGCGTAGATGAGTGGCATAGTGGGAGATGGCAATAATCAGATAAAATGAATCCATTCAAAATGGCTAATCCTTTCCAGATGGCTTGGGGGATGAACAGAAGTCCAGAAAATTGGAGTCTGAGCAAGAAATCAGTGAGACTGCTGAGCACAGATCTGCTTTCAGATCCTGGAGGAGGAGGGGCACTTCTAGCAAAGCAACGTGATGTGTCTTTGCAATAACTCAGAGGGCAGGATGTCTCTCTGACCCTGCAGGAAACCCAAGCACAGGCTGGAACAGCTTAGGTCTCACAGGAGCCTGCTAAAGCAGGCAACACCAGAGCATCTCGTGGCAAAGCTCCTGGTTTCCATTTGTGTTTCCAGGCTCACCGGTCCCCCAAGGGCTCTACACAGAGGATCAAATTTTGCAGCCTCTGCTCTGCCTGATGCAGCAACCCGGAGTTTTTGCAGGGAATTCTGCTCAGCTTTCTGCACAGCAGCTTCTAACTTTCCTTCACCTGGTCCCTCTTGGAGGAACTGCAACACTGCCCTTCAGAGGGAAGTCAAGGATGGCTTGTCCCTCAGTGACATGTATCAAATGATCTTCATGAACAGTGACTCCCCCTCACGGCAGAATTACAGGGACACTCATTTTTAGCATCAAACAATGGCTTTGCAGAAGTTCCAGCTCAGAAGCTAGTGAATGGTTGTTCAAGGAGGTTATTTTTTGCCAGCTGTTGGCAGTAGTTATTTTGCCTTTAATTGTGCATTCACATGCCCAGGCTGATACCAGGGGCTGCTGTGGAAAAAAAAAATACAGTTTCATGAATAATAAACAGTCCCTTAAAAAAAAAACCCACTCTGTTTTAGTTACAAGAAAACCCCTGATCCACTGTTGTCAGCTTTGTGAACTCTGGTATTCACCAACACGTTCAGCATCCAGAATAATGATAATTCATCTGTGTTCACTTCACTAAACTATCATATTTTATAGAAGAAGTTAATTAAATGGTGATTTGCACTTCTGCTGAACATTAAACATTTAATGCAGATGCTCCAGTCATTGCCTGAGCTCTAAAGTGGGAAATGGCTTCAAAACTTCATATTTCCTTAAGAGGTTTAATGATGCTAGATCAGGCTATTTGCATACATACATATATGGGCATATTTTATGCCAGCATTTATTGCAAACAGACCCAGCTTTCTTCTTACTGTGTTCTCAAGAACAGGAGGGGGGACACACAGATTGCAACTGGAGGGTTCTCTCTGGATGATTTGCCCCTGCCACCATTAAATTAATGGGCTTATTTATGAAAGATTTTCTAGGAAGGCATTAGAAAAGAACTGTTATCTACAGCAGGTTGTCTCTCCTATAGTTTAGAAGAAATTAATTGGTAATAAATTAAAAATTCTAAAAATTAATTCTAGTGCAGCAGGAGTGGGGCTTATCCACATTGCCTTCAGCTGAAGTGTCACAGTAAATCCTTTGCAAAGTAAATAATTGTTGGGATGGGGAGGAAGAGAAAATTAGTATTAATATGTGTTGGAGGGGATGACACGGGTGAAATGTAAGGCAGCCTTTGGGTGGTGTGCAGTGAGTGTTCTTGATGTCTGAAATATGGATCTTTGTAGGAGACAGCAGCATTAAACATGAGATGCTGCTGGGTATCTCCCATTCTTCATGCTCTGGGTGGCCCTGAAAAATTGCACAGCTCTCGTCCAAATGGTCCAGTCTGCCCAGCAGGTCACACTGAGGATCAGGGTTCTGCTTGCTAAGGAAGGGATGGCTGTCAAGCCTTATCTGGGTTTGTTTTGCAAGACTGCAATGTTGGGTTTTGTGCAGGATGTAGATGTGCTGGCCCTCACTTTTGCAGAACTTAGCACTTTTTTTCCCTATTATCCCTTAAAAAAAAATAAATAAAATAAAATTATTTGCTTCATATTTGCTTCAGATAGTGCAATGCACAGTAGTGGAACAATTTGTGTTTTTTTGGTTTTGAAGTTGTATGCTTTCAAGTGAGGGGGAGGTGGGGAGAAAAGGAGAGCTTGCAACACATCTTTGGAAGCAAAAATGTTTCATTCTCTCCACCCCCAGTAACTATCTAAAAAACAAAAAGGCAACATTTTTCTTTAAGTTGTTCCATTATAACACTGCATCTCCTAAGTGCCAAATTGGTTGGGTTTTTCCCTCCTCCCAAATTTGCACAACCTCAGTTTGAAATATTAGCTCTGATTTGTTATTCTACCCCAAGGTTTTCAGACCTATACTTCTTTTAGCTATTACACAATAATCTCTTTCTCAAAAAGGGGCTTAAAACAGTTATTGTTGCATATAACAAATGCACTTAGAGCACCAGTGATGCTTTAATGTACATTAATTCTAGATTTCCTGGCCCTTTTCCAACTAAGCCTGTGCCTAGAATTTTTTTTAGACTAAGAATAATTATTCACAGATATGCCATGCATTAAGTTAGTAAATTAATATAGGTTTGGATTCAATTTGTTTTAGCAAACTACTATTACAAAGATTCTAGTGTAGCATGAATTATTACCCAGATTTATGCTTAGCATCTGACAAAATGTTCAGCTAGTTCTTCAAGGATCCACTAATTCTAAATGAAGGCAGAACCAAGCCATTCCTGCATGGCAGTTCCCAGGGCCAGCTTCACACTCCAACACGTGGCCATTGATATCTTCTATTTCCAGGTGCTTTAGCACAGGCAGGATTCATTCAGAGCCTGATCCGTGCTGTCTAGCCCAGGCAGAGGTGTGGGACTTCTCAGTACCAAGTCAACTCAAAATTATGTTCTCCTCTACTACTCCCATGACCTAAACA
Organism: Chaetura pelagica; assembly: GCF_000747805.2. Taxonomy (NCBI): domain Eukaryota; kingdom Metazoa; phylum Chordata; class Aves; order Apodiformes; family Apodidae; genus Chaetura; species Chaetura pelagica. The sequence goes on along the minus strand of NW_009952363.1, from coordinate 290,087 downwards.
CACTTCAGGTCGAATGGTCTGATGCTGGGTGATTTTGGGCACATAAATGTAACTCTAAAGGCTCAATGTTCCTCGGGATAAAAAGCTCAGTAGTGTTTTTTTGATGGGGGAAATAGAACAGTTCCTGCCCTGTGACAGCACACAGGGAGCACATCAGGCTGGACCAAGAGCTGCTTCCTCCAAAAGGCACAGGGAGCAGCAGAGGAGCAGATGGGTACTCGAGGCATGTAGGAGAGGAAGAAACGGGGATACCACAGCTACCTCCCCTTCAGGGATTCCTTCCCGTGTAAGAAGCATTGGGTCTTACCAGGCCCAGCAGGAAACAACAGGAAAATGTGGGAGGACAGTCCCTTCTCAGCAAGGGAGGGTGCTTTTGCCTCCTGGCCTCAGCCTGAGACTAGTCCAAATCCAGGGGGATTAAAGGAGCATTTCTTCTAATGCAGATTCTTTTACCCCAACACATGGTGTGTCTGTACTATCTATTTGTGCACTGACAATGAAAGTGAACTTTAAGCTTGCCAAAACTGGGATGGGAAATGTCAGATGCAGGGCTAGGGGATAAGGACAGAGTTACTGTCCATCACAGGCTTTGGGAGGAGTTACAAGACACTTCATTGCCACAGGAAGAGCAGGCAGCTGACAGAAGGTATCCAAAGGGAAAATGATGGCTAAGGTGGATGTCCTCTTCCAGAGCCCAAGGTAGATGAGCAAAGCTGGCTTGCTGCCCTGCCAGTTCTAGCAGCTCAGGCAGCAGAAGACAGTCCTCATGGTGAGCAGCTCCAGTTGCTCAAGATTTGTAAGGAGGAAAATGGTGGATTCACAACAGAGCTGTGCTCAGGCTCTATGCACAGGAACACAGCTCCATCTCCAGCAGGGATGCAGGCAGCAGCATAACAGAATCCACACACCACAGACAGCATCCAACTGCTCTTACAGTGGGCCTGAATATCTGATTAAACATTCACCAGGCTGAGCTCCAGCCTCACCCTGGAAAGAAGCCACCAGCACATCACACCAGCATTGCAAGATTTACAAGGAGCAGATGAAGTCAAGTCCTACAATAGTTCATTATAATTAACAAAGCTGGGATTGCACTGGGCTTTGAGCTGTATATCAATGCTAAATATCTCATTACCAGCCTAAAATATTTATGTCTCATGGTCTTTATCACAAATGCAGGCTTGCAGTTAGTGCATCCTGGTCCAGAAGATGAATTCCAAGGAGAAAATGAACTGCTTGGATTAAAAAGCTGGCATCCCCCCAGGATAGAATTCCTTACTGAACATGACCCCAGTGATGGAGGGAGAAAAGACAGCAATGAATGCACAGCCTGGGGCTGCAGAGTTATGGTCCATGTAGGGTAACACTCTTCATTTTTTCCCCTCGCTGTCTCCTGAGGGTCAGATCAATCCCTGGGCTGTCACATCTGATGGTACTTTGTGCTTTTACTTCATCAAGGGCTGACAGGGGCTCCTGGGTCCAGCTCGAGCAGCGGTGGCACCTCCTGGTGCACACGTGTCCATGAGTCTGAAGACTTCCTGTGTAGCACAGCCCTCCAACCTGAGGGTCTGGGGGGGATTTCCAAACACTGAGGGGGGGAAATAGGACTGATTTGGTTTTTTTCTCTGATTGGAGTGCACCCCAGAGGGGTGGGAGGCTGCTGCTGCACCCTGGAGTTTTACAGAGCTCCTGTTGGGTCTTCTTAACTCTCTCCATGGGGAAGGATGCACAGCAGCACCCCGTGCACCAGCCCCAGCTGGGGCAAGGCTTCAGAGCCACTGTGGCCACGTGTAAAGGAGAAGTAAAAGTTAATCTTTGTTACTCTATTTAATTTCTTCTCCGGAGAAACAGGGTCAAGTCCTGGGCAAAGGCTGTAGCTCATTTTTGTTGGCTCAGCAGTGCTTCGCTGAGGACTTGAATAATTTGGAGGTGTGAATACTGTGCTGGGACTTGGAAGAGCAGCTTTCCACCTTGCCACAGGCTATCTGTGCATCTAGGCAAATCTTCTCAGCTTGACTCCCTTGCCCTTCTGCAAATGGAGACAAGTGAGTGTTCTCCTTCCTTGCCTTTGCCTGCCCAGGTGCTGTGGGGCTGGGCAGGCACTGCCTTGTACCCTGCGCATGTCCAGTGACAGGAGCAGGAGAGCCCTGATCTCCACTGGTCCCTCTGGGCTCCACTCTAGTATGAATAAACAATTTTCCCCTCCACTGCCCATTACTCCAAATTTGTAAATAACTCTTAGACTCACTATGAAGCTTAGGCATGAAGACTGAGCCACCCCAGAGACCCAGCAGAAGTGCAGCATGCCAGCATGGGTCTTAATCCAGGGCATCAGCAGAGGAGCCCCTGGGCCTCCAGTTGTCCATCATCCAATGAACAGAGAGGTGCTGGGCTGGGGTCATACTGTACCAGTCCCTACAGCCTTCAGGTGCCCCTAAACCTCACCCAATTTGTGGCCAAACTCACGGCCTTGGAAGGAAATGATGTGCTGGCCAGGAGCAGGTGGACACTGGGAGTGGGTCAAGGAGGGAGGAAATAGGATTGCCTGGAGGTTTTAGCCACATCAGCCCCTCCTAACAGGAGCAGGAGTACTATGGATCCTGACCTGGCTGGGGGAGGGCAAGGTGGATGGATTGCTCTGCCCATACCAGCTTTCACAAGTGAGGTGCTAAACTGTTCACCTCAGCAGCATCTAGTTTTCCAAAGCTGCTGTAGCTGTTGCCAACATACTCCAAAAATTGGGTCATTTTTAAAATTCCAATTAGCAGGTGAACAGTTTTTGACAAAGGGAAGCTGGGAGCAGGGAAGCATATTTTGTATACTTAGGACATTTATGTGGGAGATTAGCACCTCCTAGTAAAGAGGTATTAACTAAAATCTATCTGAATTATGTTTCTAATTACTATTTCATTTGCAGCATGTTATATTTATTACAATAAGCTTCTTGTGTATTTATTGTATTATGCATTGGAGTGAGATCTGGATGCTGAATGGATGCACTAAAGGCAAAGGCTCAAGAAGCACTTCAGTGAATGTAATGGCAAAACCCTTCACAGGAGTCATTTTATTCAAATCAGGGAAATTTTCTCTTGCATTAAATGCAGAAAACATTCCAGGTGCCCACGTTTGTTCCTGTCTTTACATGTATTGTCATCTTTGTTTATTATTTCTGTCTCTCAGTTTTTTATCATGTTGTCCACAATGCCAATCCTCACTTTTTTTCCCCAGTAATCTCTCTGTTGGGGGTGTGGTTACTAGTTAAGTCACCCTATGCTTGTTCTGGAGTTACCACCTTGCTGCTGTATTTTGATGTGGACACTCTCCTCCATTTTGGGCAGGCTCAGGTAGGCTGCATCAGTCCATGTTTCTGGGTTTGGTTGCTGGTGTTTTATGGTGGTGACAACCTCCAAAGTGACCTAAGAAGCATCTGTGGATGAAGATCTCGCTCTAAGGAGCCCATTCCAGAGTCTTTATGTAAACTTCAGAGAGCCAGGTTGGCTATAAATTGTAGTTAGACAATGGTGCATTTAATGTTTCTCATAAATGTATAAAGTTTGTCTCCAGAAAGCTATAACAAAGGAAAGCAGATTGAAGCCAGGAAGTGTCTCGTTAGCATGTGATGGAAATGTTAATCAGAAGTCTTTAAGGAGACTGTAATTAATTCCCCAGACACTGCTGTGTGAGGTTCTTAGAGCCAATCAGGAAGCAAAGGGTAAATCAGTTGGAGTGGGAGGTGGGAAAAGGTCATTTTGCTATGGAAGAGGGGCTGCTAGGGGTTGCTCTGGGTGCTTTCCCCTATTTCATGGGTGTTGTGGTTGGCCTGGAGCAAGGACTTGCTCAAAACCTTTCCTCGCTTCATGGAAACAAGTAAGTCATGTCATTGCTTTTTGCTTCTTCATCAGAGTGCTGAAGGCATTCATAGGCACTTAGCAAAACAGTGCACAGATACTGATAAAACAAGTAAATAGTTTGAAAGGTCTTACTAAGCAAGGATCTGCTGAATTCCAGGTCCTTCCTCTTCTGTTTTCTTCTGAGTCCTTCTCCCTGCTGCTCTTAGACCTGTGTCACGTTTTGCTTGTGTGCTCTGCCCTGAGTCAGCTGGGGCAGAGTCTCTGAGCTTGTTTGCAAAATACAAACTATGCTCGTGGTGCTCTAGAAATGTCTTATAATACCAAGAATTGTGTGTGACATTGACTCCTGATGGTGCCTGTTCTCAGCTGTGACCACCAGGAGTGCTGGGCTCCCTGTGCTGCAGGCTGTGACCCAGGGCTGTGTGTGTGTCCCTGCAGGGATGCCCAGAGCTGCCCTGGAAAGCAGCTGTGCCACAGGGAAGTGCAAAGAGGATTTTGTTCCTCCTTGGGAATGGTAAAGTGGTGCTGTTTGGTTTGGATGTGATCCTGGGGAAAAGCTGCAAATGGATGCAGCTGCTCCAGAGATCTCAGCTAGAGCTTGTCTTGGTCTGGGCAGCCTTTTTCAGACTCTGAGCTAAAAGGTTGTTGTGTTTGTCTCCAAATGAACTTCATTGGTTACTACTTCTAGTCCAGCAAAAGCAGAGCTTTAACTTTTATGCTGAAAATACAGTTACTGTGTTTTTAAAATCCCTTTGGAACCCCCTGTGTTTTTCCAGTGCAAAAGGCTTTCCACCTGAATGGAAATAAAAGTTTTAGTGTATTCCCTTGGACTTTGGCACTTCTGCTAGTTATCACTTCTGGTCTGGATCCAAATCTCAACCTTCTCATTGCCCTCCTCACACTCTGCCTGAAGCCTCAGCAGTACAAAAGAACAAAAATCCCCAGTCCCTGGGGATCTCTACTGACTCTGACTCTTAAAACATCTGGGACTCTCCCACCCCAACAGATTTGCAAGTACAGAGAGACTTTTTTTTTTTTACTGACTACCCCTATAGAAAAGATACAACATGCAAACCAGTGTGACTGTAAACCAAACCCATTAAACCTGATTATTGTCAATTTGTTCTTCATACCTGCGGCTTGTGGAAAGTCTTCGCCTGTGGTGAACTTGCAATCGTTGTTTATGTGTTTATTAGCTTGTACCCAACATATGCTTAATGGCCCTTTTGCTCATTTTTTTTTTAGCTGTGGTTTTAATCTTTGTTTTTGTAAGACATTGAGGCCACAGCAGGCACAAACTGTCTCTTCCTCGCAAGTTCTTCTGACCTTTCAGTTGGAGGTCCCTTTCGTGACAGGCTTGGACCTGCTGTTCTCTCCAGTGCTGCTTTTGGTTGATGAACTGCAAGGAAGAACACAACAGTCAGGAAAATGACTATGACAAGAGGTCCTGGCTCAGGACTGGTCAAGGTGGGACCAGGGCCAGACCCTTTAGAGGAGGCTGCTAGATCCCAGCATGATCTGGGCAAGGGGGAAAACATTCCAGATGCTCCAGGGCCAGCTGAGAACTTGCTGCTCTCCCCTTGGGAAAAGACAAATCTGGGTTTGTTTTTAAACTGGGTCTTCTTGCACCTGAATTTATTTGCATGATGATTCTGTATGTAGCACCCCACATAGGAAAACATGCCTTCCAAGGATGATTTGGGTGGATTTCAGATACCATTTCCTCAAGGTTACTGCCTGATACCCTTGTTCAGCTGCCACCTATGCCTAGAGGTGCCTGAACCCCTTGACTGGGGGCCCTGGTATTTCCAGAGACCTCTTTCAGTAAAGAAACACTCTGTGCTTATCTCTACATCCAATTGTATCCAGAAACTAAGCCTTTATTCAAGTCTCTGGGGAGGCTGGCATTTTTATGGCATGCATAACAAGACTGGGAAAAATTGGTATTCCTGCAAAATGCTGTCTCTGTCATCAGAGAGAAAAGTTTAGAGTGGCTCTCCTGGGAGAATCAGTGTCCAGAATTCATTGTGCAAAGACAGCAAAAAGAACCTGGTGGCAAACCAGACCAGGGCACTCAGGCCTAGGAGTTTGCCAGTAGCTGTCTGATTTCTGACTCCAGTACTGGGAATATCCTAATTTCAGCACACAGGCTGTCTTTCAATTCTCTTCCTAAGTTAGGGATCAGTGGTTCCCACCTTGGCCTGCTCAGGCACACCTGGGAGGTCTCAAACCTCTCCTGTAGCAAGACTTGGTTACTGCAATAGCTGCTCTCTTAACTAAAAAAACAGGGTTTCTGCTCACGTTTTAAACTGAGTTGGTAAGAAACACAAACTATTACTTCAGTGTTTGCCCTTCTCTTAAGGGTCTGGAGAAACATTTCCTTTACTTAGCTGGTAGAATAGATATATTCCGTAACTCTTTGGGGAATTAATATTCATGTTATTAAGTTCAACATATTGCTCTCAGTTCTACATCTTTTTGGTTTAACAAGCAATTGCAGACTCGAAATGATGAGCTTGGTTGAAAATGTTGCACCTTTCTTTGGGGTCTGGGGACTGAGTTTTACCAATTAAAGTGGAAATATGTTTGAACTGCGCAATAGAAAATCAACATCCAAATTAGTAGCACGTAAGATTAAAAATACTACAGTAGGAAAACCTCATTGGAGACCAGCATAACCCCCACCTCAATGAGGCTGCCTGGGGGAGCTGGTTTTGCTCCCTTTGCATAATATTTATCCTTGGGGAACCTCATGGCTCTGACAGGGCCAGAGTATCCTTCCTGGACAGTGCTGCAACCAGGGTAACTCTGGAGAAGTTCTTCTATGGAATGGGAGCACAGTGGGTCTCTGTAGAGGGGCAAGATGCAGGTGGACCTGCAAACCTCCAGCCAATTCTGATTTGGGGGTGGGTTGGTGGATATTGATTTTTTTTTTTTTTTTTAATTATTATTAAATTTTTTTCCAAGTAAAATTATCTTGGGTGAGATGTCCCAGAGATGTAGGGCCCAAAGGTCCTGCTCCTCACTTTGTTGTGGGGTAGCTCAAGGATTCTGCCACAGGCACTCCCAAAAAGCCCACTTCTAGGCTTGTTTTATAGCCTTCCAATTTCATAGGTGTCTTCATGCCTCCTATTTACTGCTGAAATACAAAGTGTGAATCAATGAAGTGGTGATTAGAAAAATCTCACCTTCATTGACATTGGAAGATACCAAGGCTCCTTTACTGTCAGCTCAACTTCTTCTCCCTCCCCAGGACTCATTGCCTCTTTGCAATGCTGTTCTACTCAGCAGGATAAAAAAATAGTCCTCTCTCACCTTCCTTCTCTGAGGTTATTTTCTGACACGTTGACATTTTCAGCCTCCTGTCCCTGCATGGAGTTCTTCTCAAGAATGCAGCACAAAGTTAAACTCACTAAGGAAAGCTACAAGAATATCACGTTATTTATTTGAAAGGGCAGAAATAGTCAATAATAGATGATTTTGAGGAAGTTCAAAGGTTTTTAATAAGCAACTTATCAGGAATGTGCTTCTTGAACATACTATTTGGGACTTTCTACCTCAATCCCAAGCAGTGGCTGATTTGTTTTCTAATCTCTGAAAAGTACTCAGACTGATTTGAATGTGATATCAACACCAGAAAGACTATTTTTTTATTTAAATTTTTTTAAAATAACTAAATTGAGCCTTGGAAGGAAGAACCCTGTTAGCCTTTGCAGTAAAGGTGGGTTTGCTTTGCCCTGGCTTATTGTGTGGCACTGAATGTCACAGCTTCAAGTCCTCATTGCATTTCTAAAATGTTTTCTCACCCCTGAGTAAGGAGTTTCTCCTCCTTCAGGGAGCAGGTGCTGGTGCTGCTGTGAGCTCTCCTGACCTGCTTTTGCTTACCTTGAATGACTTTCACTCCTGAAGCTGGTACACTTGTTCCTTTCCATCTCACCACCCCTATGGATGCAGTGGCATAAATAAAGAAATAATAAGCTTCCACACCATTAAATTCAGGGAACTGATGCATTTCAGATGCAGAAAACAGAAGCAAGCGAAAGTCTTGCTAATTTTTACACTAATTTACACCAGAGGGAATAAGAACTCTCTTAAATCAGATGCTAATTTTGTTTACTTAACTTCCTAGTCAGCACAATGACCTTTCATCCACGAGCAGGAGCAAATTACTGCAGAAGTTCTTTGTGGGAGAGAGGAGAACTTGTCTCAACCTGATACTGAATAATATCTAATTAAATGTACTTCCAAACAACTCTGCCTTCCCTCCTAGAAGGAAGTTTTGGATAAAAGAACAAAATTATATGCCTTTTATTTGCCACTTCACAAAATCCCTTCATGTAATGCAAACAACCCTAACCCTAGTATGACTGATACAGGATTTGCAAAGGTCTCTGTTATTGGCGAGAGGATAAGAAGCTTATTTGCATTCATTGGAGGAGGATAAAAGATCCTCTTGCTAGGAGGAGAATGGATTTCTGTGTTGAGCAATCAAGAAAAGGTGGTAGGGAGATATTTGGGTAAAAAAAGCTGTAAACAAACATACACACAAAATATTCTGATAGGTGGGGAAGAAGCAAGTTCTTCGTATTTGGCAATGGGATAAGAGCCACTGAGCTCTTTGGTGATAAGCTTGTGCCACAGTGGAAATGCTTTTTGGGATCAATACAGGGATCCAGAGGCCTCCTGGTGATCAGGAGGCAGCTAAGCAGCTCCCTGGGGATTTGTGAAAGGAACAGGGGGACTCTGGATGTGGCAACAGCTCTGAAGTGTGTCCGGCCACCCACAGGTCTGTTTTCCCACAGGTTGTGGATGGGGAACCAGCTGGTGGGTCACAGTTACAGGAAGGCAGGTGAGATGGCAGGTGCCTGTGGTGTAGTGCTGGCTGGGGACAATGCCTTTGATCTTGGGGAATGCAGGGCTTGAAAGATATAAGAGATATAGGCACCTCTAGCATTATCCCTTCTGCCACCTCCTGCTCTGTCCAGACTGCAAGGTCTTTTCTCCAAGAAAAGCCTGGGAGATGGTGACAAGGCAGGAGGAAAAGCAGAAACCCAGTCCTGTGCCATGTGTTTGAAGGGATGCCTGTCCCTTCCTCACTCTGGAGCCAATGTTTCATTTCCCTAGCCATGCTCTGCTTGTTGGCTTGATGCAAATTTAATATCCTTGGGTTCTAATGACAGAAAGTGAAACAACTTCCAGGCATTTGTCAGACATTAAATGGAAGAGACAACACAGCAGCAGGAAGAACGTTTGATTGACTGAGCTGTAAAGGCAGCTGCCCAGAACACCACACTCAAGTGCTCATCAGGAAGAAAATTGTGTGGAGCAGCCAGGGGGGAGGAGGAGAAGCAGGAGGAGAAGGGTGGGATGGTGAGTCCCAGCGCTGCTTGGTGCATCAGGGCCTGAGATGCTGCAGGGGCTGGGTGGGCATCAGAGGAGGTGAAAACTCAAATGTATCTAAGCAGGAAGTCTGTGGCACAAGTCTTGTTTAAAATAGGTTGGAGTGGCTGGAGGCTGGCAGTGTGGTTTGGGTGTGAACAGTTTCCTGCTGCAGCTGGGGTGGCAGAGGGGTGACCCCTAAGCCAGCACCTCTGCTGTGTTGGTGGCACACGATGCCTTCAACATCTCTGCCACCAGTTCTCCTGCTACAATCACTGGTCTGGTTTGTTGGTTTTGCTGTGGTTTGGGTTTTTAAGTCTGTTTTCACATGCTTGTTAGCTTTTGGCAGCTTTATTGTCACTTAATTAATTATTCAGAGGCAGCTATTAATTGTCCTTATTTCTGGGGACCCTGAGGTATAGCACTTGGAGCTCAGCTCAACTGGGAGCAACTTGTGTTTTCCAAAGAGGTGGGTTTAGGCTTGTGACTTAGGAGAAGAAACTACAGCCATCAGTGCAGCACGTGAGCTCATTTCAGCTTCTGGGGAGCTCCTGCAGTTCCGCCAAACAAAACTGGGCTCAAGTGAACCCCACTGAGGAGTGAATTGACCTTAAGCTTGTGGTGGAGAAGCATGAGCAAAACGTGGGCTCTTGTACTGAGCATATTTTGCCCTGTGTGTCACGTTGTGGTGGCTCCTTTTTCATTCTGGACGTGAAGCACCTCTGCCATGTGCTCTGTCATCCTCTGTGGAAGCTGCTTCTCCCGTTAGGATCTGGGGACCACGAGTTAAGGTACAGAGGGGGAGATTATTTTTACAAGCAGTGCTAGCTAACCCTGGTGTGTTCCTATCTCCTTTCTCCAGTTGAAGAGCTGGCAGCTTTTCTGTCCACGCACTCACGGGTCACTAGGCTTCTTCCCTGGAGAAATGTCCCCCTAATCCTCCCTCCTGCAGCAGGGCCAGGGAGCCAGCCCAGCCCAGAGTGGCTGCTGCCCTGTGGTGTGTGACAGTCCTCAGCCCCACGGCTTCGGGCTGAAGGAATATTCATGGCTCTCCCCTCGTGCTACAGACCTGGGACTTGGGCAGTCTCCCTCACAGATGGGAAGGCCAGCAGGATCCAGGTCCAAAGCTTGGGTCTTTTCAGATAAGGATTTGGGTTTGGGCTTCTCTCCAGTTGGGTACAGGCAATGGATTCATGCCTTGCTTATCCTCCCCTTGACAGCTTCTCCAGCTCTGAGGATCAGCTCCAAGCCTAACCAGTTATCAAAGGGATCCAGATGCCAGCCAGCCAGGCGTGCTTGCTGGCAAGGACCAGAGTTGGGGTTTGGCCTCTCTGAAGGATCATGGTGTGGAGTGGCATTTGTGAAACTGCTCCAGGGGCTGGCAGCAGACCTGGCTGCCAGCACGTTTATTTGTCAGCAATGGAAACTCAGGCACAAAGTCTGTTGAGGTGCATGAGTTGTTTTTTTCGTGGATATTACTCTGTGAATTGAGTGGAGTTGTTAATTTTTTTAGGGCTGTGAAATTTGTCTGTTGTCTTTAGGTGGAAGCAGAAAAAGAGGATTGAAACTTGTCTGCTCTGATTTCAGTTCCCTGTTGCTACATGCCAAATGTTTATGATAAAACTCCCCCAGATATCTAGGGTTTTGGTCTCTACACCTGAGGACCCATGGTGGGATCTGTACTGGTCTGTCAGGAGCACAGTGAAGAGTGAAACAAGATGGGAAGAGACCTGCTGCTCCAGCCCAGCGTGGGAGGGGGGAAGCAGCCTCTTTCACTTTTCACAAGAAGTAAGATCTCTGTGGTGTGTGTGGTTTGTTTTCCCCACCTGCAGATGCTTGCAAGGCTGTGGAGCAGCCTAGTCCTGGTGCTTGCAGCCTCTTCGCCACCCTGCCAGGAACATCACCAGCTGCAGGTCTAAACCCTGCTCACCCAGGGGATCTGGGCACACATTGCCCACCCAAGATAATATCATTGCAACCCCCCTGAGGGGGTAAGGGGCTGCTGCTGAGGCTCCCTCCCTGCCCTCCTGCCTACAGACAGCAAGGGAGTTCTTGGATCCCCTTTCCAGATGAATCTTTCTCTCTGGAGCTTAACTCCAGCAAAGGAATTATTTGCTCTTACAGCCTGTTAATGAATTTCTGAAATAAGGAATTAATTACCGTCTGTCTAAATTAGAGTTGTCCTATCCTTTGAGATCCATCTTTTTGATTCTAATTAATTTTAAAAATTACTTTTAGAGTCTTCAGTAGAGATTCTAATTTATTTTACTCCAATATTATTTCTCTGATAAGCAATTTAATTTTCAGATCGAGTCCTTCTCATCTCACATTTGTCACACAAATTCTGAGATCTTTAAGATACTGTTTACAGCTCTTTGGTGATGATAGATCATGATACACAAATCATCCTTTCTTCTTTTTCCTTTTGAAATACCTGAATATGTGTGTGTGTGTTCAAAAGAGATTAATTGAAAGCCTTCACTGTGCTGTGTTTAGGAAAGATCCACAGTATTTTAGAATCAAAAACAAATATTAGTTATAAAGCTTCTCTAATTGCACTTTTTCATGGAGAAAAATGCATGTCTAATTTGCTTTTTTGAAAAGAACATTTGCTTTATGGGTATTTGGTAGAGTTTGACAGTTATTTAACTGGCTGTTTTTATTAACTCGTGTTCTCAGCATCTAGTGCAATGGCAGTTGAGGAAAATTCAAGTATCAATTTTATGTCCTTATCAAAGCTGCCATTTGCAAGGCTGCAATAAATGGTGCAGCAAACTTCATTCTGGCTCCCAGATTTATCCTGCTGGAGTTTTGGACTTCAGATCATTATCTTTATTGTGAGGACTGCAATGCTCAGCTGCTACTGTGGCCCCTAAATACCCAGGGCTTCCTGCCCCGTGTGTTCAGGCCAGGTAGAAAAGGCTGTGAAGGGCAAGTGCTCAGCCTGATGGTGCCTCTTTTCCTCTGCTGGGGGCAGAGCTGGCACAGGGTGGTGGCAAGGCCAAGGATGAGTGTGCTTGTGAGGTTTGGGTATCAGGAGAGGTATCTGGTATAAAGGGTTGGGTCTCCATCACGTGTAGGCACACAGCCCTCTCCTCAGAAGAGGAAAGGATTAACTGGATAAAGGGTTGAGGAGACTCTGCAGCCTTCCCCTCACTATGGGTATTTATTTTCCTTATCTTTTTTTTCTTATTTTTAATTTTTGTTAATTTTTTTTGGTCAAACATACTTGGAATTGGGTAGAATGCAACTCTCCTACAAGGACAGGGTGAGAGAGGAGGGGTGGTTCAGCCTGGAGATGCAAAGGCTCTAGGGAGACCTTAGAGCACCTTCCAGTGCCTGAAGAGGCTCCAGAAAAGCTGGGGAGGGGCTTGGGACAAGGGCAGAGAGTGAAAGGACAAAGGGGAATGGAAGAGGGGAGATTAAGGTGAGACATTAGGAGGAAATTTTTCCCTGTGAGGGTGGTGAGACACTGGAACAGGTTGCCTAGGGAAGCTGTGGCTGCCCCATCCCTGGCAGTGTTGAAGGGCAGGTTGGATGGGGCTCTGAGCAACCTGGGCTGGTGGGAGGTGTCCCTGCCCATGCAGAGGGTTTGGATCTAGATGATCTTTAAGGTCCCTTCCAACTCAACCATTCTAGGATTCTATTCTATGATCTAAGCAAGAGATTGAGGCAACTTGAAGTCTTACTATATCAACCAAACTTCTAGCAAGCCAAGAGCTAGAGAGTTCTGGAAGTCTTTCTGGTGACCTTGGGAGGAACTTGGATTCTCCCAGAAAGTCTCATTTGTGGAGAGGGCTGCTGCTGCTGAGTACCCTGCTCTCTCCAGTCACTCTATGCTCACCTTGGGGTACGGTAGAGACCAGTTTCTGGGCCCTGGCACATGTTGAAGAGCACTAGTGCATGAAGCAGAGATGCTTGCTTGGCTTTGCATCTGCTCATGTGTCAGGCATCCTGTAAGAACCTGACTTCCTAGATCTGTATGCAAGCTGGGAAAGAAACTCCTTAGTCATTTTGGACAATTTTATATTATCGTTTGTTTGGGTTCCTCAGCTCTTTCTATTTGTATTTTTTAATTCCCACCTGTGTGTGGTATGGATCTTGGATTCTAAGAATCCCAGATGCTTAGCAGATGGTTAGCTTGAAAAAATAATCAAAGAGGCAGCAAAATTCTGTGTTCGTGAGCTCCTATTTATTTCAATCTGGTGTTTTGCCTCACAACAAGACTAATAAGCAATTACTCTAGCATCTCAAATGCTTATGCAGTGTAAATGCATCTGTCAAGCAGATTCAACATCATCAATAAAGCTGCCAAAGCTGTTCATAATTCTATGATATAAGCTTTGAGCATCTTTTTTGAATATAATTTAAAGATTGCAGTCCTATGATTCTGACATTACTTGCTATGTGTTTAAAATACCTCCAGCTGGAAAGCTCCAGGCAGGCATCCCATCATCACCTCTGCCCACCACTGGAACCTGTGCCATTTGGCTTGTGAGCCAGTCCTACTTTCTGGCTGGCCCCTGACCAGGGCTCCCACAGGGACTGTTGGGGCTGCAAAAGTCTTGCTGGGATTTGCAGCATTTCTTTCCTCTTCTGGTGACATGCAGCTCAGTGCAGAACCTCCTCCCAGGGCTGTGAGCCCCACGTGCTGTGCATGGAGGGAACCTCTTCACAGGGAAGGTTATTATTACTCTGCAATACCCTGGGGGATTTTGTATTTTGAAAAATATCTCCTGCAGCCAGATTCCATTAGACAACAGGCTGACGTGACCAGTCTCTATATCTATGTACACACATCTTAATTATTTTCTGGATTTCAACCCAGTTTGACAGGAATGTCCCAAAGATTCTTTCATTAATGCCCATGAACAAATCACAGGGCACGTCTGCAGACTGGTCCCTGCCATAGCTCCAAAATTACTTCACCCTGGAGTCCAGCACAGGCCTTGAGGGTCCCCCACACTGCTCTCTCACCTCCCTCTTCTCCCCTCTCCCTGCCACTGCAACCTCCCTCCTTCACTCCGTGCCGTGCAAACTCTCAGTATCATGGTGTCCCCCCAGCTCCTGGGGAAGCAGCCAGGCTGCAGAGCTGCAGCTTGTGCCTCAGCTGAAGAAAGAGCAGCCCTGAAAGTTCAGCCATTCATTAGATCCCCAGGTGTCTGTGTGGGATAGGTGTTTATGAACGTCCCAGCTGGGGGAAAGGCTTCAGTTAGATCTTGGAGTTTGCCCTAAGACATGAATCCATGGGAGATGGTCCTTCCTCAGTGTCAGGGCTGGCAGGAGGCTTCGACCTCCAGCATCACATGAAGAGGATCAGAAGTATTTTGTATGGATGTCAGTGGGTCTGATTGGTCCCACAGGTTTCTGGTTTGATGAGGAAGCACCAAGGCCTGCCTGGGGTCCCAGCTTTAACACCCATCTGCTGCAGCAGCAGGTGAGGTTGGAATTACCTGCTGGCTGTGCCAGAGCCCTGGGGGATGCTGAGCTCCTGCCGTGCCCAGCACCATGGGACCCGTGCTGAGATAAGCACCATCCTCCTCTGTGCTACTGCTTGTGCCAACACAAACTAACAGGTGGAGGGATGTGGGAGGCAGGGGAGGCCTGGGCTGCCCACAGGCTTTCAGGGGGGCTGGCTATGAGCATAACTGGTAGCTGTGCACAGCCAAGTCATTAGCAAACATCCTGGCTTGCCACCTGCCTACCTGCTGTTTTCTCTTTGTGTTCATCCAGTCGTGGGGCTGCAGCATCTAGAGGAGGGTAGGCTCTTGTTCCTGGGTGAAATGAAGAGGGGACATCACTTTAGCTTTGCAGAAAGGTGTTCCTGGTGCACTGTGCTCTGCTTGCTGCAGGAAGGATTTCACAGGCTGCTGGAGCCACAGGCAGAGGAACCACAGCTCAGCTCCCCAGGTGCTGCCTGCCCAGTGCTGGGCACCATGCCCAGCAGCTCCCAGGGGCCAGTGCCAGCAAGGCTGGTAATTATCACTGGGCCTGGTAATTACCACCAAGCAGGGTTCACCAGGCTCTTTTCCTGGGGCTGCTCCCTGGTGCTGAGCTTTGCAGCCCCCAGAACTGGAGCTGGCATCTCACCCAGGTCTGGGTGGAACCAGCTCTGCTCTCCACAAAGGGGGTCTTCTCTCTGAGTGGTGGAAACAAACATTTTGTCACTCTGTAATGGGATTATTGTCTCTTCCTTGTTTAGCAGCTTTCCCTCAGATGTCTGTGTGTGGTGGCTTCTGTCAGGGTGCTCTTGACTCTTATTTTTCCAAGTGTGGTACACATGTTTTCCAGCTTCAAGCAGAGCAGCTAATCAATGGCAAGAAAGTGATGCTCACTGGAGTTTGGCTTCTTCTTATCTCTACTGCCAAGTTCACACAGACCCTCTTGGCCGTAGGTTTGCAGCTGGGGAAGGACTGACTGTTCCTCCCATCAGGAGAATTTCCTGTCCGTGGAAATTTCTGTTCACTTTGCACACCAAGTATGTTAATTTACTCTGTTTTTTAGCTACCCACTGGTGTGAGTGCCTCTTTCTTTTGGTTTGCATTGTGCCTTATGCCAGAGTTAATGAAGTACAGATTTCTGAGCAAAGAGAGGTCCCAGTGTTTTGTTTTTAGTCTCTGTGTGAACAGGAATCTGAGTCTGTCAATGCAGGAGGCAATTCTGCACAGTTTAATTTCTCTGCTCTCTCAACTGTGTCAGTTCCTGAAGGGACCAAAAAAATAAAAAAAGTAACACACTAGGAGCAGAGTAGTCCAAGGTTAGAAAAAGGAAATGTTTTGAAATGGGTTCTTTGGAAAAAATGTGTCTCAACTGCAGGCAAACCAGGACTAGGGAGGGTGTGAAGGTCTGGAGGGCAAAGCGCAGTGCAGGACACCCGTGTCTCTCTCAGCTGTGGGTGATGTTCTGTGTAGCCCTGGGTGTGTGGCACATCACTGCAGGCTCTGGTGGTGTCCATCTGTCTGTCCTCCTGGCCAGACACCTCAGCCAAGGGCTGCTTGACTCCCTCTGCTGTGTAGGCAGAAGCTTTCCAAGGGTGGGAACCATGTCTCCCCTTGACCCTCAGCCACCCCAAAACCCTGCAGGTAAAGGAGGAGAGGAGGCCAGTGCAGCTTTTCATGTCACCACCACTGCAGAGGGGGTTGTGGGGTTTACCTGGGAATAATCAGGACTGTGGGATGCAAACTGCAGTGTCCTCATGGCCAGCCCTGGGGAGATGCCATTTTGAGAGATTCTGGAGTGACCTTTTCCCACGCCAACAGAAAAACATCCTGGCTGAGGCTTTGCTAAATGAGCATATTTTGTCCTAGTGTTAATTCCTTCATCATCCCTCAGGAACAAGCCAGACTGCTTTGACTAACCTTAGGCTGGAGTTGGGGGTTTTCATTCCTAGATTATCCAAATACTAAGTGCTCATCTGCTGAGTGTTGGGCAGGGCTCAGCTGGATTGGGTGTCTCAGCACCAGCCTGGCTTCAGGGTGGTGGGTTTTGGCCCATTTCCTTGATGTTTTGCAGATAGTTCCCATCAGTACTGGAGATGATCCTCCTCTTTCTAGTGTCCAAATCACTTCTTTGGAGTCTTCAGTAAAAATAGAAGGAGCATCCTCTGCTTTGCTCTGTGAAACCAGTGCAGTCCAAGGTTTATGGAAGCACTGGCCATAAACATCAGCCTGGATTCCAGGTTTTACCACTGGGCTCATGAGGAATTACAGGATTCTTTTGGATTGTGTATTTTAAACAGGAGATGACATTGCACAATTTCACTCCCTTTCATGCTTTCACAGCTAAGAATTTAAAGAGCATGGAATAAGTGGGAAAAGTGCAGGAAGCCTCCCCCTGCCAGCAGGCCCTGCCCAGCTGAGCTCTCAGCCTGGTTGCAGAGCCAAGAGACAGAAACATTTAAAAACTTCATGAAGGCTTTTACAGAAGAGTGATGTGGCACATCCAGGGCTGTTAGATTGTGGTGTGGGTGCTTCACTGGCACTTGGAAGTGATGCACTTGCCTCACAAGCTCGTGTTCAAACCTCTAATGGGCACCATGTGACTGTGAAGTCCTGAGCCAGATCTGCTGCTCTGCTTACTTGACTGACCCCCAGGGAGCTGGTGGGGCTCCTTGGAGAGGGAGCCCAGCCAGGGACCCAGGAGGCACCCACAGCTCCACACTAGCACTGTGGCACACTAGTTAATGGGCACGGTGGGCTGAGCAGGTCCCCACCTCAAAGGTGGTGCAGCTGAAAAGCTCCTGTTCTCATGGAATGGTTTGGTTTAGGAGGGACATTTAAAGACCTTCTACTCCAATTCCCTGCACTAAGCAGGGATGTCTCTGACTAGATCAGGTTGCTCAGAGAGAGCTCTACCCAATCTGACCTGGAATGTTTACAGGGATGGGGCATCTGCCACCTCTCTGAGCAACCTGGGCCAGTGTCTCACCACCCTCAGCATGAAGTATTTCTTCCTCACATCTAATGTGATTTACCCCCGGGCTGGGACATGTCCTTGCTCTCTTTCACAAGAGCTCTTTTCCCACCACAGAAAGCCAAAGTTCATTGTTTCTTTAGAAATATCAACTCAAGTAGGCTTGGAGGCTGCAGTCTTATGGTGGAGGACCTGCAGCAAGGATGGTGGCCACACAATGCCTGGGGTGGCCACTTGCTGCAGCACAGGGTGGCCCCAGCCTCTGAAGGGCAGAGGATGTATTTAGACTAGATACACTCCAAGGTTCTCCTCTCCATGCAGGATAGTGCGGGGGTGGCTGGTGAGACTCCACTCTTGGTCTTCCTGAGGTTGCTGCCCAGAAGCCTCCCAGGGGACACATCAGCAGGTGGAGCACTGCTGAGAAACTCAGCCAGGAGCTGCAAAACCACTCTGGAAAAGTGGAGCCCAAAGGAAAAATCAGCACAATGCAAAAGACTTGGAGGGTCCACGGAGAGCAGATCATTACAAAGCTTCTCTGGCTGCATGAAATTTTCATGATCTTTCTCAGTTTCTCTGCGTTGAGTCTGTGTGTAAATTCTGCACTGCTTGTGGAGGTTACCAGGCCAACTCACTTTCTACTGCTCTTTCTCTCTGCATTACCATCAGATGTAACTAAAAACTAGCAAGGAGTGTGTGTATCCAAGCCTGCATCCAAGCAGACACAAATCCAAATACCCTTCCTGTTCTGCAGGCTGAATTCCATCAAACAAATTGTTTTGGGGGAGGAAATTACCCCTATTTCTGCTAAAAGTCACATTTTTCCAGCAGAAGGAGTAGAAATGTCAGGTTTGTGGACCATATGCATCTCTGCCTTTAGACCAGCAAAAACCAATCAAAACTTGTCCCCCATTAACTTGACAGTTGCTGCTGCTGATGTATGGAGACAGGTTTAGAGGATCAAATATGAGACAATTGCACTGCATTTCAAACCACCTTAAGCTCTTAAGTGCCAATATGACATCTGGTGGACTCAGGAACAGGGACTCCTTCACTGTCCCCATCAACCCTTATTTAACATTCTTATAGATTAACAGCTTTCTGCAAGATATTTTAACTTACTATCCCAGATGTGCATTTAGTGTGTTGCTCTGTTAGGGATCAGTCATTGAGGGAAATTATAGCCACATGGTTCTCTTTTCTTTTTTCTTCCCTTCCCCACCAGTGACTTGCTATTTTCTATTATCTTTTCTGCCTGGAGGAGTTTTAGAACAAAGTAACTTTTAAAATCACAGTATTTCTTTAATGCAATGTCTGGAGATAAGTTTATTGTGCTTTTACAGGATATAAGTAAACACATTTCTTAAATATATTCCCAGCTACAAACAAAAAAATCCTGCTGTTGCTTTAGGCAAGCAGGGTAGTGCTAGAGCCTGTCAGAGAAGTCCTGGGTATCACAGGTGGGGTTGGTAAAATCTCTTTCTCCAGTTTTTCTTGCCTTGGTGGCAGCAGGACATGAGAAGGGCTGCAGATCCATGAGCCAAGGATGTGCCCTCATAGCCAAGAGGGCCAAGGTCACCCTGGGGTGCATTAAGAAGAGGTTCTCCTGCCCCTCTGCTCTGCCCAGGTGAGGCCTCACCTGGGGCACTGGGTGCAGTTCTGGGCTCCTCAGTTGAAGAAGGACAAGAACTACTGGGGAGAGTCCAGCACAGGGCACTGAGATGCTGAAGGGACTGGAGCCTCTGCCTGTGAGGAAAGGCTGGGAGAGCTGGGGCTGCTCAGCTGAGAGAGAAGGAGGCTGAGGGGGTTCTCATCAGGGCTTATAAATATCTACAGGGGGTGTCAGGAGGATGGGGCCAGACTCTTCTAGTGGTGTCCAGTGACAGGACAAGGGGCAATGGGCACAAGGAGTTTAAATACAAGAAAATCCTTCTTTACTCTGAGGGTAACAGCCCTGGGACAGGCTGCCCAGGGAGGCTGTGGAGTCTCCATCCTTAGAGACATTCCAAACGTGCCTGGATATGTTCCTGTGGGATCTGCTCTAGGGGATCCTGCTCTAGCAGGGGTTGGACTAGATGATCTCCTGAGGTCTCTTCTAGCCCAAACATTCTGTGGTTCTGTGCCCTTCAGCTCAGCACTGAGCTGGGATGGGAGGCAGCTGTAGCTGTTGGCCAAACAATACATTGGGATCCCAAGGTGGATTTCCCAGCACAGGAGGGAAATCATGGGTAAGTGGGCACAAACTGTGCTGAGGGGAAGTAGAGAACTCTCCTCTCCCACTCCCAGCAAGCTGAGTGCACAATGGAGGTGTCTCATTTCATATTACCTGACTGCTGGAGAACATGTGATGTGCTCTGATGACTTGAGGCAAAGCAGGTTGTTTTTCTCATCTTTGTCACCATTTCTCAGGGCTGCTGACACCACTTGCTGCCCTGAGGGTCCGGTGACTCAGAGCTGAGCACTCAGGTGCCTGCTGGTGCCCTGGCTGTGTCCCTTGGGAGCTGTGGGCTGCTCACCCTGGGCAGAGGAGAAGGGCAGAGGGTGGACGTGGCAGCCCTGAGATTGCAGCAGAGCCAGGCAGAGCCTCGGGGGGGATTTCTCTGAGTTGCCTCATCCCTTAATGCTCAGGTCCCTTAATGAAGCCTTAAGGAGCTGCTGCACCAGTGCCCATCCCCCTGCTGAGCCAGGAGCAGCTCAGGAGGGCTGCAGGGATGGGGCAGCTCCCTCAGTCTGCAGGGAACCACCTCACCTCTTCTAACCCCTAGAAAGCTGCTTTCTAAAATTACTTCATCTTTATATAGCATAAAGATTCTTTCCTGTCAACTGGGATGGGCTGTGAGGTGTGATGGGAGGCTCAGCCTCCCCCAGTTAGCTCATAGAGCCCCTCTCCAGCCCAGAAATGGGGGTTAAAGCTCTTGTACCCCCACCTGTCCCCTGAGGGTCACACATGACTTGCATCTAAGGGTTCCAGGGGTCAAGTTATGGGTGGGCACATCCCCAGCAGGTAGGGGCAAGTAGAGTGGAAAACATGGTGTTGTAGCCTGAGCCCAGCTTAAGGAGGGGGTGTTAAGAGAAGGAAACCTGACCCTGGGTCTTTCTGCAAAACTTTTCTGCCCCACATGAAGCCCCACAGCTCTGGGAAAGACCAGAAGGGGAGAATGACTGTAAAGAGTGAGACCGTGGCCTGTAAGCAGTTAGAATTTTCCACTTTTCTGAGCCTTAATTCCACAATGACACCATCTAAATACTGCCCAGGCTGTGGCTGCTCTGCTACCTGTCCTAAATGTGATTTGCTGCTGTAATAAATCAGCCCCAAAGCCAAAGAATCAAAAATAATTAGTGTTATCCTGGTCCCCATTTTGTCCTGTTCCTTTTCCCTTTCCCCATGCCCTCTGTCTCTCCCTCTTACTCTTTCTCTGATTTCCACACAGCTCTTGGGAGCTAATTGCTGATTCTCTTCCATTCATGTTGCTCTTGGGATTAACAGATCTGGTTTCTTGTCCTTTATTTCCTCCTCCAGCCATCTCAAGCTGCCATGGCCTGCAATGCTGGAAGTTTCACCCTCCTCCTGGAGCAGTGTCCCCCAGTGCTGGGGGGCTGGGCAGGGGGACCCACAGTGGCTACTTTGGTCCTGTGCACTGGAGGTGCTGGAGATGCTGAGGGCTGCACTGCCCTGCAGGTTGGCAAGGACATCAGTGTTGCAACTGCATTTTAAATGGATTTTAAAATGAGGTAAGTGTCTTACTGCTTTCAAATAATACAAGATGGTCTCCAAGCATGAAATACAGGGGGGAGGGCTGGGCAAGGGGTGTAGTTTTGATGGCCTATGAATTTTTTGCATGTTTTTTGTGTGGCTCTGCTGTTTGGATTTAACCCAAAGGCTTTTGACATGATGCTTAGCAGCAGATATCCCTTACATCTGACCTTCCAGTGTCCTCAACTCCTACCATATCCCTACTGTGCAGCAAAACATCTGCTCCCAGTGTAACCAGCCATGGAGTCTCCTTGGGCAGGAGAAAGTAAAAGGAGTTGTGTGTTGGAGAAAAGGTGGATTAGTAAGGGCAGGTCTGGCAAAAATGGTTGAAAACTTTAGTGACTGTGTCCTTTGGGGTTTGGCCTAAAATGTTTGGCTCCTGTGAGGTGTTCTGGAAGCAACTGCAGCACAGGAGCAGCTCACACAGCTCCACGGATCACTAGCAGCAGGAAACAAGGGGCTGGAAAACATTGTACATGCATGGATGTGTGTGTGTAGGTACCAGAAGGGATGGAGAGGGTGAGCCTCCTCCTAGGAGAGGACATGTGCCAGCAGAGCTTCCCCCCTGTGGGTGTGTTGGGTGGAGCACAAGGAGCACAGCAGCTCTGGGCCAGTGTAGTCAACAGCAGAGTGTAAATGGGAACAACTGGACTGCTCTTGCTGTTGAGCTGCTCTGAGCAACCCCAGCTAGAACAGCTTGAAAGAGGGGAGGGTTTGGGGTGGTTTTTTTTCCCCTTTAAATAAATGGGCATTTTCCTATCTTTTTTTTCCTTTTTTTCTTTTTTTTTGAGCTGCTAATGTTGGGTTTGTGTGCAGCCCCGGGATGCAGCCCTGCTGGAGGATGCACCCAGTGCAGTGCAGCAATACAGATTGCATCTCATCCATAATGCATGGCCCAGCAACTCGGCTGGCAGAAGGGCTGGGGGAAGGGGAGGGGAAAAGCCAGTATTTGTAACATTTCCGAAGGAAATGACAAGATAAACAGATCAAATATAGGCATTCAGAGCTTTTTCATGAGAAGGGTCAGTTGAAAAATTGAAGATAAAGTTGATGTGGTTGTGGAGGGTGGAGCAGCAGGTCTGGGTGTGGGATGGGGACCCACAGCAGTGGGTCCCATGGGCCTTGGATGGATGGGGAGAGCCCAGAGCTTCTTGAGGAGGAGGCTGAAGGATTGATTTTGTGTTCTTGGGAACTGATCAGAGAAGGGACTTTCTGGGTAGGCAGCTGGGAAAGGAGGTTACTTGTTGGTTTATTTATCGCTTTCGATTTGTTGGTTTGCAAAGCTCCTCAAAAGCTTCATCCAGCGCCTGCCCAAGCTGGGTCCAGGGAGCACAACCTGCTTTTGCCATCTAGTGGCTGTCCCAGAAGGGCTCAAAAATGGACCTGGGGAGCCCAGGTGGAGATGGACGAGGTCAGGAAGAGGAAGGGGATGGGACTACCTAGAGGGAGGCTGTGGGGTCTGTGCTATTCAGGCAGCTCTTTTCTGAGTCATTGCAGACATGAAGCTGATACAGAAGGTCTGGTTGTGGTACCTCCTGCTGGTGGATGGAAGCCATGGTGTTTCCAGGGTGTTGTCCAGATTCCAGCTTTCCCAGCTATTGTGCTCAGCTGTATTTGCAGCGTCCAGGCCCAAACAGCAGAACCCACCAGGGGTGCAGGTCACCCCACATGGCCCAAGCAGCAGTTGCTGGGCATACCCAAGGGCTTGAATAGGAGGAGCAGTGTGGGCTGGTCTGCACTGGAGGGCTCTGACCTCCCCAGGTGATCTCACAGCAAAGCCCTGGATCTGCCTCCAGGTTCATACTTCAGCCCACAGCCCAGGGGAGAAGCTCAACTTCACCCAGCCTGCGTCCAGGGGTGACTGAGGTTGGGCTGTGACTGCTTCTAAATCAGGATTTTAGTGTCACTAAGAATTCCAAAGTGAGTTGCCACTTTGGTTTTATGTTCTTTCTTCCCATTTTGTCCTTTCTGCTCAGTTTGGAAGTGATGACAGGAATTGTTTTCTCTCTAGTTCAGGAGTGTTTAAAATCAACCCAAAACCAGAAGGCAGGTGTATTCCCCTCTGCTCAGCTTTTCAGGGCAAAGCTGGGGGCTGGAGCTCTGCCCCTCCCCACAACAGCCCCATCCTCCTTTCAGGAACCCCACGAGGACCCATCCTCCCTCCCCAGCTCCCTCCCCAACATGGAACTTGCAGCTTTTGCAGAGATTAAAATCCCACCCGGATCCGCTGTGCTTTTGTTTTTTAAATGCTTGAATGCATTAGCACTGATTTATTTTTAATACAAGCAGCCACCTGTGATTTTGGATATTATTTCTATTTGTTCTCTCTGGCAGAGGTAATTACAAGGCTGCTTTTCAGCAGGGAGTGCAGCCTCCAGCCCTGCTGCCCCTGGGGAGGGGTTGGGGCTGGTGGCAGCACCGGGTACCTGCCCGGACCTGAACACCCTCTGCCCCCGGTGGGACTAAGTCCTTCCCTTGTTCAGTGCTTGGTGGAGCTGCACTTGCTGTAGGGGGCCTAAAGAGAAGGAAAAGACACCTCTTCTCTCCTCCCCCCCTTCTTTCTTTTCACTCCTTCCCCCCTTCTTTGTTTTCTCTCCTCTCCCCCTTTTCTCTCCTTCCTCCCATTCTTTCTTTTCTTTCCTCCCCTTCTTTCTTTTCTAGCCTCCCCCTTCCCTTTTTTCCCTCAACCCAGGCCTTCAGCATCTTGTATGACAGAGACCACAGCCCCTTTTGTGCCTGCAGGGCTGGGAAAAGAGCAGAGGTTCAAGGTCACAGGTAAAGACAAACAGGCTCACAGGTCTCCCCAGCTGCTGCTGTTTCTCAGCTGCCCTCTCAGCAATCTTGCCAACCTTGCACCTACAATGAGAGTACAGGCAGGAACTCACTAAGCAAATGAGCTCCCCCCTTTAACTCATAGAATCATAGAACTATCCAGGTTGGAAAAGCCCCTTGGGATCACCAAGTCCAAACATCATCCCTACTCTACAAAGTTCTAACCCAACACCACATCCAAATGACCCCTCTACTCCATTTGCTTATGCTGCTTATTTTTTTTCTCCAGCATCATTATTTTTAAAGGAAAAATTAATTTTCTTTAATGGGAACAAAGTTGAACACTCCATGAGCTTTGTCTGCTGCAGCCCTCCAGCTGCTGAGTTGGTGTTTTGTTTTTTGAATTAGTTTTAAACCAGCCCAGTAAATAGTGTGTGTTTAAGAGGCACTTCTCATTGAGATGAAATACCTTGATCTTGTAGGATCATCTGTCTTTACACAGGTAATGATATACTTTTTTTTACCCACCCCCCAGGTAACCAGATCTGACCTGCCCAGTACACACACTGGTGCTCTGCACTGGATGCAGCAACTGGAGCTGATGGGAAGGAAAAAGGGGTCAGGAGAAGAGCTCCAAGAGGGCAAAGCAGGGACCATGGAGAAGTAAGTGGCAAATGAGCTCAGGAAAGGGGAAACATTTGTACAGATGGTGGGGGGAGGGGGGGTGGGAAGAGGCTGCAAGAGGACCAAGAGACAGGGGTGTTCTATATATAGATGTACAGCTGTTTCCTTCAGGTGTTGTAACTCAAAACCATAGGATGATTAATTTTGAAAGTTGAAATGTATAGCAGATCCTGATTACATCTGAGTGTCTATAATTTAGCTACTTAGTAAAATTAACTTGACGTTTTTAGTGAGCTGTGAGGACAATAATGTGTGAAGAGACTGAAGAACAAGTTTGGCTGGATGCTCTTCCCTTACCTCCCCCTTTTTCAATAAGTTTATTTTTAACTTTTCCAGCTTTTCTGGCATCTTCCCTCTACTCCAGACAAATGAGTTTGCCTCCCCCTGCTGTCAGCTGGAGATGTTCTGCTTTTGAGCTTTCATTTCCCTTGCTGGACTGTCTGGAAGTGCAAGTGCCCAGCAGCCAGGTCAGGTAAGGAGTGCAGCTGGGATCTCCAAGGCAGGTAACGTTTCTCAGAGCAGGACACCTCCAGAAGGGCTGTGGGACCTTCCAGTAAATCCATTGTCACACTTCAGAGAAAGCCCCTTGCTCTGACCTTGCAGAAACAGCAGGTCCTAGCAGGGACCAGAGAAAGGTAACAACCTGGGGCTTGATGGGCTTTCCTTAGTAAAAGCTCACGTGCACATGGAATGTGACAGCCCATCCCACTAACTAGTACTAGGTTATTTGCAACCCATGCAATGCCAAGCCACTGTAGTGGTAACCACCCCCAGCTTAGGAGTGCAGGTCAGTCCCAAGGGAGGATGCAACAGCTCTGACCATCTAATATCAAGTTTCAAGTAGAAGTGATTTAGAGCATCCTTGTGGTGTTCAGTGACACCTGAATGTCACCAAACTAATGCTGGGAAACTAATTTGAATGAGCCCAAGGCTCAGTGGAAGGAAGGAGCTATTTGGATGTGTCCTGTACATGTTGTGCAGGTATCACCAAAGCAGGGTGTCCAACACCCCCTCTGAGCCACAACCAGCTTCTCCTGCTCCTCACCAACCATCCCAAGGGTGGATTGGTTCCAGTTGAACTCAGGAAATGAACCCTCTGCTGGGGCTGCTTTGGTCAGTAAGTGCTGGGAGCTTTGAAACAAACACAAACACACTTGTGATTACTTTTCATTTTAATTGTCTGATATTTTCAGACCTAGCATCAATCTTCAGTTGCTAACAGGGCAATAAGAAAGCTCAGCATCAGGCAGCTTCCAGAAGAATCTTTCAGGTATATTTAAAATGCTTTGAAATATCGAACATTTCTCACAATGCTACAAAACTCTGTCAACTGGCAGAATTCTTTTCTTTTTTTTTTTTAACCTATATTCTTTCAGCAGTGGAAATACAGTTTGGGAGGTGAATCACACTCTTGATTCTTTCAGGACCTGTTTGACTATAACAACAAATAGTTTTATCACATGACAAGTACAAATATAAAATTTCAAATGAGCTAACTTTAAAAAAATCTGTTGTTTTTCTTCAGTACCTGGAGTACCTTTGCTTCTGTAATAAATATTAAAAACCATCTTTAACATTACAGAAAATGTTAAATAAGTTATTTACCAAAAGCTGTCTCTTTTGTCTTACCTTTTTTTTTTTTTTGCCAAAGATTGAGTCCATCAAAAGAGTTAAACATTTTTACATCAATAAATAGTAAGGCATAAAGAAGCAAATCACAGGACCACTTATTAGTGGAACTTTCTCTTTCAGAGAATCTTCTTGCTGGCATAGGAAGGTGATTTTTCGTTCTCAGCTGCTGGGACCTGGTAAGAAAAGCAATAATTGTAACTGTTTTACTGTACTTCAAATGCAGACAGTTGGTCCCTGGGCCACAGTGCTGCAAAAGGATCTGCAAACACAGGCTTCTGCACTCAGCACAGCTTCAAATTGGATTGATCAAACTTCTGTAAGCAGGAAGATTTCTTCATATCATCATTTCTACCTCAGGTAGGGCTGAGACAACAGAGCAGCTGCATGGGGCTCAGGAAGGCCCTGCTGGGGAGGGCAGGGGAGCAGAGATTCATGGAAAAGGTTAGAAGAAAATTTAAGGAGGGGCTGGGGAATGTAGGAGTGAGGAGAAGGCTGGGATTTAGGAGCCAAGAAGCATGTTACATCCTTCTGGGAGTACAGGCTGAACCTTCTGGGAGAAATCAAATCTGAGCAGTGATTACTTAAACACTCAAACTGATTTAATACACTGCATTAGCAAAGAGCTGTTTGCAAAAGCTCTGCCTATTGGGTTCTACATTTTGAAAAAAATAGCACCAGTTATTAACACATAGAGCAGCTTCAAATAAGGGTGTCTTTTGTGAACTTAGTAGTCAAGTTATTGGCCTGTGTTCTATGGGAAATAAACTGCTGGAAGAAGATGACAGACATGAATATTAATCCAGGGAAAGCATCTGAAAGGAGGGGCTTTAGCTGCTTTGGTGGTCAGTCAAAAAACTCGAATTTAAACATTAAGTGTTGCAGAATATGTATCATACTGAACTGCTGTCACACCCTGGCTTGAAGAGGTAGAAACCCCAGAGCAACTCAGACTAATTCTGCAAAATGCTACTGACCCAGCAATGCATATTTCCGGTGAGCTTACACCAAAGGAAATGCAAGCAAAGATTTTACTTACTTCCAGGTTTCCTCTTGCCTTCTTCAAGACATCATGAGTTAAAACCACTAGAAAGAAAGAAGAGATTGTGCAGACTTTTTAGTCTTTCTGTATCTTTCTATATTCCCTGTATTCATGTCTTATGAGCAAGTATTAAATAATGTATCAACTCACATCTACACGAAGGGCAGGGACCAGGCACCCACACAGAACTCCCCACTTCAGCTTCCTTGCCAACATCCAGAGGGGTTGGTCCTTCCCCAGCCCTGTTCAGGCTCAGGCTGATGGACCAAACCTCCAGCTGCAGCAGCCCCAGGTGAACAGGCAGTGCTGGATAAGCAGAGTTAGGGAAGAGCAGGATGCCCCATCCCTGGCAGTGCTGAAGGGCAGGTTGGATGGGTCTTGGAGCAACCTGGGCTGGTGGGTGTCCCTGCCCATGCAGGGGGTTGGATCTAGATGATCTTTAAGGTCCCTTCCAGCCCAACCCATCCTGTGGTTCTATGGTTGTCTCAGGCCACAGGGCAGGTTGGAAGCAGTGCCAGCAGGAGGAGGCCATTTCCTACCCAGCACATACTCTGCTCTGCAGATCAAAACATCAGGGAAGTGGTTTTTAAAGTTATTCTACCACACCCAGACCAAAACACATGACAAACACACACAGTACATTGACCAGCACAGCTCTGAGCTGCATCCCTTGAGCCAAGTCATCAAAGGAAGATTTCCTGGCCATCTTGAGGGGACCTGATGCATGATCTAATTACAGTTTGATCTCTTAGGCAGCCTAGGTGGGCTGGGGGGGCTAGTTAGCAAGAGGGGGAGAAAAACTGTGCCATGAAAAGGTGACAGGGGGATGATGTGCTGGGAAGAGGATGGATGGCAAAGATGTCAGGCAGCTCCTCCAGCAGTTCAAGGACAAAGCAACCCATGATATGCTTGGGGGAAATGATGTCTGTGACTCTGAAGGGCTCCAAGTTTTGTTCATCCAGCTACTTTGTCTCTGTGGGGATGGCACAAAACCTGTGAATGGAGGGGGGGTGGGTGCTTCTGAGCAGACCTGATATTTAGAAATGTCAGGTTAAATCTGTGCCTCTCTAATCCCTGTCAGCTCCATAGCTGCTGAAAAACACCATTCACAAGTACCAACTGAATATTCCACCCTCGAAAAAATAAACAATATAGCCATAATAAAGATTTTTCGTTACAATAATAAGAACCCAACAACTCCAAGGGTAGAGCTGTCATGAGATAATTATACCCTTGGCAGATTACTGCAATTTTTGGCACCACATTGTTACATGTTCAGGGGTTTAGAAGCAATGACTTCTCTTGCCAGAGAAAGCACACGGAAGACTCAGAGCCACAAGGATGTTCCAGTCTCTGCCTCTAAATACATTTTTGACTATTCAACTAACTTAACTGAGGGAACCTGGCTATCCTCAGCAGAGTGGCCAGCTAACAGGATGTTTGGAACATGAAGACAGGCAAGGTCACCTCCTGCCATGCCTTTGCTTCTTACTAGCAAAAGGAGAAAGGAAGGAATAACAAACACAAGTGTTAAGCATCTTAACAAAACCCAGCAGCTTTATGAGATCCACCAGTGCTGCTCTATGCTTGGTCAGGAGTTTGTGTTCAGCTGCAATTTAGCAACATTTCTGAAATGTCTCATTAAGGCAAAGGTAACTTGACAGCCATAATTCCCATAATCAATGAAACTTACAGCAAATCGTATCTAGATCCAACTGTGGAGCAGACTGCTCTGGGCTCATAAAGAACTCTGCTAGTAAATTCATTTCACCTGGCAAAGTAGATTTTTTTCTAAATCAAAAATATTAAATTCAGTACATGAAGAGAATTTAGAGGACATGGCACTAACAGCAAAGCTGCTGCAAGGCAGTACTTTGCATTTAGGGGGATCTCAGAAAATGCAAGCTTCATTTTCTTAGGACCTAGTTCAGCTGAGGCTCAATGCCCTGAAAAGGGGAGAGCAAAACAAGGGGGAGATGACATGTTTTCTTTTTGAAAGCAGGGCTGGGTGGAGTGGCTGTGAAAATAATATTTTGGTCATCAGGGTTAAAAATCTCTGCTGGTTCATACTCTGCCCAGTCCTGCTGAAATTACCCAGTATGTCTGAGATGTCACTGGAACTAGGAACTGACCAAACTAACCCAGTAAATCTGCCCCAGGGATATTATTTGGACAGAGAGAATAGCACAGAGTAGCTCTGACCTTTATAAGACAACCCCAAATGGAAGAAGTCCCTGCCCAAGCAAGGGGGGTTGGATTCAGATGATGTTTAAGGTCCCTTCCAACTCAAACCATTCTATGGTTCTATGAAATGAGCTATTTAACTTTAAAACCTGAACTAAATGTAATTTTGGATTTAATATAAGTACCTTGTACATCATTTAATACAATTCTGGAAGAAATGACAAAAAAACAAGCTCACAAACTCTTAGAAAAACCCAACATACCTTAGATATAAAAATGACAGACTGTGGAGCAACATAACATCTATTCTTCTATATTGCATTTAAATTACTTGAGTAACTTCAAATATTATGGCCATCTTCCTAACTTTCTATGATGTGTAACATTTTGCAGTCTAGATGAATTACTGATAACACAAGTGCCAATCCAGCACAGGCTAATGAGTCCTTTAGTCCCATCTCCTCAGAGAAGGTAAGGATAGATCTTTTTTTTAAGAAGAAAATTAAATCCTCCTCCTGCAACACAGGTTGCCATAGCATAAGGCAGAGAAGAGGTTGGGCTCCATTCAGATCTCTTCTGACGAGTGGTTGAACTCTAAAAGCTGAAGAGATCTCTTGAAACAGTCACCTGGCTTCACACAGCTCCAGTACAGCCCATCTCCCACTTGGTTTTGTGTTTCCAGAGAGTTGTGTTGCTACAGCTGATGGGGGTAAAATATCATTCACCCTATGTTCTAATTTTTCCTTCAAAAATGACTCAGAGTAAGCTTTTGTTTCCCTGGTTCTGAGCCTTCTGTTCTCAGGCCCTCAACCACTCTGAAGCCCAATTCCACATTTATCCAGATTGAGGAAAAAAAACAAACCTCCACAATTCTGAGGAGAGCAATGCCAAAATCTTTGGCTGGAATGGTCTAAGCAACAGGAACTTTGCCTCTGTCAGGAACTGTTGTAGAGTAGAAAACCTGGGGAATGGCAGCACCTGGGAGTAACTCAAGTAATTAAAGGCAATTAGTGGCAGCTGCAGGGATTGACATATTACCAGTGGATTCTGTAAAACCATGATCTGCTTCTCATGTTATTCTGTGCAGCTTTTTGTAGTTTATAAAAAATTGTTTCCATTTGAATGAGGCTCCAGCAGCATCTCTGACCAGGCTGAACCTCCTGAACAGTTTATCACCAACAGCAGTGCCCAAGGCCAGCCAGAAGAACTGCAGAAGACCCAGAGCCTGGGTGCATTTTTGCTGTTCCTGCAATTTCGGAGACAAGGTACAGACTACAGAAATAGTGAAGCACACACTTACACTGGTCAATGATGACTTTCTCCATGTTTTCCTTCAGCTGGTTGGTGGAGTGCAGGCGTTTCACTGTGCTGTGCAGCTTCTTCTCCTGCTCCGACAGTTTCCTACGCAATCGAAATATTTCTGCTTTCATTCCTTCATCCTAAGTTGAGAGGAGAAAATATACAGAAGCACTTTATAAAAGTACTTTGTACATTGTTAATTGCTAAATACTTTTGTCCAAGAGCCCTCAAGCTTCCTTAGATTATTAGAACTCCCTTAGAACTTACACATCACGGAGGTCCTGTCCTTCCAGTCACATCCAGTGACACAGGATCCCACGACATCTGCCCAGAGACAACAACAGTTCTTACCTGGCTTTTAGTGCAATTGATCTTTCTGCTTGTCTGAGAACAGTCCTGACACAAGCACCTATTTTTTGTTTTTAAAACTCAATTCCTCTCTTTTTGTCATTCCCCTCAACTAGGAAATATAAAGAAGGGCAGTGCCAGGGGATCAGCAAGTGTCCTGTCTGCCAGGTTCAGAACCTCCAGCTTCCTCCTCCACTGTTCTGTTAATAGGTGGTGGTGCCTTTCTCCAGGGGCTGAGAGGCTTTGTACAAGTCACCTGGACACTTTTATTGCAAAATTATTTGCCAGAGTCATTATTCAAGGTTCATTTTTCTCCACTAATTCCAACTAAGTTATGGCTAGAATCTTTTATAATGGGACTACAAGTAGCCCTGACATAGTCTGCTCTGAATTCACTGGTCTGAATTCCCAAACTTCAGTTTGTACATTTTTTGTCTTGTTCTCCCACTTGTTTAATAATAGTATCTTCTGGAATTCTCCCCTAGCATTTAGCTCTACAGAAGAGCTGATTACTCACAGCTCCTGTGGGGCTGATGACAAGGCAGTGAGTGCTCAGTAGCTTTCAGAATCAAACTTCAAGAGATCTTCTTTCATGTACTGCATTTAAGACATCAGAAGGAATTTAATGTCCTTAAGATGTCAGAATGTTGAATAACAAACTCTAGGAAAGATTCTTTTAGGCTCTAATGAGGTGCAGTCCTGGGAACTCAGATCCCCCAACACACCGAGGTCAGATTTTGAGAAGTAACTGATCCAGATGAAGAAGGTTTAGGTCCTGCAATCCAGGCCACCCTCCAGCTGTGCACATAGACACCCAAGGACAGAAATGGAAGTGTACACACGTGTCAGGACATCTCAAACATCAGTGACCTATATTAGACAACACAGTTCATTCTTACTGCTTTTGTGATTTTACATCTTTACTGATGCCAGAAAATAACAACAAAGATGTTATTAAAACATCTCTAAAATATTTACTTTCCTGAAGTTGTTTATTTTCTAGCAACATCCTGCCTCCCTTAAGAAACACAGACAAAAAACTCATTGAAAACACTTTAGATTTATTTTAAAGCCAGAGTTTGAAATAGTTTCATTACTGAGTGATGCTATTATGACAGCAGAGATAACTCACCCCTCATTCAGTTTACTCCCATTCATTTGCATAGTGTCATCCTTCTTAGTTAAAATGTTATAAAACTGGTCTCAGGGTTTTGTCATGTTTTTTAAAAACCATCTTATTTTACAGCTTAGGCATCAAAAATGCAAAAGGAAAATGTAGCTTAGATTACAGCCAAGTTGCCTGAAGCTTCTGTTGTTACTAGTCTATACATATTCAAATTTAATTTGGTTCTCTAACAGGGAGTCCAAACCTTTTCTTGTTGAAATGGAATGTTTGCCACCTGCCTGGGTTTCCTGAATATCATGTAACAGGGTGGCAGATCACAGCTTGAACAGTAAGTGTTTTGTAAAGAAACACCCAGGGTACAACATGATCAGGAGAGAAAGCCAGCACACATTCCCTCTCAGCCTGCAGTGGTGACAGTAACTAAACCCATGAAGCCAGTGTCCAGAGACTGGGCAGCCTGGAGTCACGAGTTACAAAAGACTTTCCCAAATGACACAGAATCATAGAATGTCTTGTGTTGGACACACAGTTGGTCACCTCGTTCTTAACTGGTGCATCTTCCATCACACATTCCAACAGCCACAAAAAAACCCCAAACCAACCAACCCCCAAAAGGAAACATAACAGTACCTGAGAGCCATGAGAGGTACCATGTGCAGCTTTCAGTGGGAGGGAAACTCTCCAGAGCAGTTTCAGTAAACGTGCAGCCTCCTCTAAAATCTGCTGCACTGTGTGGATATTTGCAGAAAAGCTACGCAGGGAGAGGGATGCCTGGTCTGGTACCTGTGCCACAGGATGAGAGACATATTTTATGCTTAAAACACTATGAAAATGTAATCTTAATTAATGGTTTCAATCCAGTTGGTGTGATTTCTTATTGAAGATAATGTACACAGCTATTGCATGCCACAAAGGCTAATTTGTTAGTTTACAAAGACTGCTGAATTATGCATTATCTGAGAATTTCAGGGAGAGAGGGGATTTATCCCAATCAATAACCATGATTAATAATAGATTATATTTACTAGATTTGCTGTGCCACATGGTAATAGTTGGCAACTCTCTTCTTTCTCCATTTGCATTTTGTGCCACGTTATTTGAAAGTCAAATGATTGCAGACATCAATTTAAGCAATATAGATGTTTCTTCCTTAGCAGACCCTTTAAACTGTTCCATTTAATGCTAAAATAACTATCAGGACACACATAAAATGTTTTTCTCTGCTGACAGATGAGAAAACCAAATTGAAGAAATTGCATAAATGTGAAATAAAGGAGGGAAAGAATGGAAGGGGAGCAAATGAATTACCAAAGCAATGGTGATACAGAAGGGGGAAGGGTAATGAAAGAAAAGCATTTCCAGTTCCTGCCCCTTGCAGCATATAATTTGAATACTTCTTTAGCATTGTTATCTAACCAGAATCCTCCTGTCACATAAAATACCCCATTTGCTAAGTACTTGGAAACTTCAGTGATGTAAAGCTTGATAGGAAACTGCAATTGTGAAACTTACTGCTTTTATCTTTACACCAACCAAACAAGTTTAAAACTTAGAGAGATTACTTTTTCAGTCATTATAAGTATTTTAACTAGGTCATTTGAAGAGCTACAAAACTTTGGAGAGTCTCAAGTGTCATTCAGACATCATTTGACTGTGTGAGCACACATGTGCTACCACAAAAGAATTTCAGAATTGTTGCAGGCTGCATCTCCAATAGCTTTATTAATTATAACTAGAAAAATAAGTAGTGTGAATTTATCCATGCAGTTAAGACCTTCTAGCTTTTGAAGAGCAATGAGCATGTTGTTTACAAGTTTTACATTATCATAAAATCACAGAGGTGAAAAGGACCTTCATTAGTCACCTAGTTTACTTCCCACTCCAAGGCAGGAAAGCATTACATGTCATTTTTCAAACATTCAAATAACCTGTTCCTAAAAGTGCCCCCAGTGTCTCTGAGCTCCCTCCATTGCCATGTTTCACTATTTTTACCTCTGGCACGTTGTTTTAAATGTCTGGTCCAAAGCTTTCCTGCTGTGGTTTAGGTTTCTTACTTCATTAATAGCTGCCATGGACATACAGGTTGTTTTCCCCTTTGTAGAAGCTTGTGGGTAGGTTTGTGTTATTCAACCCACACCAACTACACTGACTGTATTCAGAAATAAACAGTATTAAACAAGAAAAAAAATAGAATAAGCAAACACTAGTTGTTCTCCTGATTCTAGGAGACAAGGATTATAAATCTCCTGATTCCAGAGGAAAGGATCAACATTATTCAAATGAAAGGCAAACATTTCATTGGTTTAAGAATTATTATGTCTGAGACAACAGCCAGAGCACCATGACTTCTATCATTGTGTCCCACAGGATGCAGAAAGGATGAGACAACACGTCTTAGAAGACAATATTTGATCACTAATGAGATATTGAAGTTTCTAGACTAGACACTGATATTGCTGAAGTGTCCAACTGATACCAGGAAATGGAAAAATATTAAAAAGCTGCCCTAACACAAAACAACCCTCATTAGCATAGTCATTCATGTACAGTTATCACCTGGTGTTGCTAAAGGGCTGAATACAAGTAAGTGAGTAACTTTATCAGCTGTATATCAGGTTTCTTTTAACTGGCTCATATTTCCTGGATTTATCCCAAGCCTTCATTACAAGAAAATCTCCTTATTTTTATCCTCAGGCTACTGATACATATCCCTAGTTTAAGTCCTTTCTAAAGCATTTCAGAGTTTTATCTGGGTTTTTTTGTTGTTGTTTCTGTTTGGCTTTTTCATCATTTCCAGTATAACAATCACCAACTTCCACAGCAGAGTATGTAAGTTGTAAGTAAAAGTGAGATTGCTTATTAAGTAACTAGTAATTTATCCGTAGCCTCATTAAACCAGAATCACAAACTGGTGCCTGCATCTACACAAGACCTGGACTGTCAAGGTCGTGGTGTCTTGACAGAGTAATGCTTTAATCACAGAGTTGTTCTGCTTGGAAAAGACCTTTAAGATCATCGAGTCCAACCATGACCCACCTCTACCAAGTCCAGTGCTAAACCATGTCCCTCAGCACCTCATCTACACATCTTTTAAACACCTCCAGGGATGATGATCCAACCACCTCCTCCCTGGGCAGCCTGTGCCAGTGCTTAATCACACTTTCAAAGAAGAAGTTTCTTCTAATATCCAATCTAAAGCTCCCCTGGTGCAACTTGAGCCCACTTGTTGTCCTGTTGCTTGTTACTAGAGAGAAGAGAGACTGACCACCCCTCACTCCAACCTCTTTTCAGGGAGTTTAGAGAGCCAGAAGGTCTCCCCTCAGCCTCCTTTTCTCCAGGCTGAACACCCCCAGTTCACTCAACTGCTCCTCACCAGACTTGTGCTGTATTGCCTTTAATGTACAAAGGAACACAAATTTATCCCAAGTCACTGGTGGGTCTGGCATCTGCTGCACCATTAACCCCCATCTCCGCTTTTGTCACCCAAACATTTTGCACCTCGAAGAAAAAAATCCACCACCTTCTAACAGCTTGCACTGTTTATTTACCTTGATTCCAGGCTCCTGCAGCTTCATACCAGTGACCTCTCCCAAAGGAATCTCCATCTCTGCCAAGACCAGCTGTCCCTCTGAAATCTGTTTCCTCAGAGCATCGTAATCCTCGATCAGGCCAAGAACGTGGCGCCCGTTCCTGTCGGCCCACATCCGATGGCCGGGGACCAGGCGAGGGGTGCACGTCCTGCTGGAAGAGGAGCTGCTGCTGCACTGAGAGGTGCTATCTAAATCATCTTTACAGGCTGAGTGAGTACCTGGGACAGAAAAACAGTTCAATTTTAATTTTTTTTTACCCTTACATGTAGAACTAATTGACAGCAGACTTGTATTAAATAGCACGTCCAGGATGCTGGTAACGGGCACGTTGAAGATGCTTTTGGGTCTACCTGTTTTTGGCCTATGTTCCTGCAGCTCACAAATGTTTCTGCTGGTAGCAGGGCATTTGCAAAGCTTTTCTTCTTTTTCTCCAAGGTCAGGCTTGACCAGGCTCTGAGCAACCTGATCTAGTTACAAAGGTCCCTGCACACTTCAGGGGGCTGACTAGATGACCTTTAGAAGTCCCTTCCAACCTCACACGTTCTATAGTTCTATACATAAAAACAGGTCAAGGAAGTATGGATCAGCAGAAGTTGACATGCATTAAAGAGGCTTCCTAGCTCTACTTCTGTTCCTTTTATTTTTTTGGTGCTGCACTTGGCCTGAGGAAGCAGGGAAACATACCTGATCTGCTAGTGCCACACCATGTATCTTCCAGGATTTACCTACATTCAGCCTTTAGGCATCGATTCAAAGTCCTAGATATCTTCCAAACTAAAGTCAGCCAGAAATCTGATGAAGGCATATTAATTAACATAAGTATGCTTCCCATTAACTCCATACTAAAGATCATATCTATATCCACCCTCTCCCCCCTCAATGCTCCAAATTCCCCAAGCACCTCTGAGTAAAGACCAATCACAGCACATCTAGAAACCTAATTCAGCTGCTGACGTTCCAAGGAGTCTTTCTAGTTCATATCAACCCAAGTTATTGTAAATCTATTCATCATTTTCTAAAGAAATAAGGAGTTTCTCCAGCTCCTAACTACTATACCTGATGCAGATCAAAAGCAACATCTAGGATACTATCTAGAAACTAACCAGGACCAAATGAAATTTGGGGGTCTTCATGGTAGTTGTTCCACACCTACCTCCTCATGACTGGCCCTAAGGAGCCATCCCCATCTGGAGCACGTGACTGAAATTTAGCGTCCAAGTACGAAGTGGACAGATAAAGGTAACAAATGCTACCTGCTATATTCTGCATCCTCCTTGTGCAGACCAGTGCAGGGTTATGCTCATGATGTATTTTATCTGATTGGACACAATGGACCCACAAGAGAAGTAAGGTGGTAAAAACCCTGCTGTGTCTCTGGAGCTGTCATACTAAAGCTCTCAGCTGGTGCTGCTGGCTCTGTGTGGTGTGAGATGTAGGTGGACATATCCAGGACAGTGCAGAGACCCAAAAGGCTCCATGATTGTTGGTTCCCCTAACACAATGTATGCCTGTAGAGGCAGTAGGAGTTGGCTTTATGCTGTGAGTATGGAAAGCTATCCCTCTGCAGAGTACTTCAGCTGCAAGTGAGAACATTCTTGTGTCCTCTGCATCCCATGCACATCTACACTGGGACAATAATCTAACCCTGAGTGTAAACACTACATTTTCCCTGATTTGCTAAAAGAGTTTCACTTAACAGTGATTGAAATAAAGGTAAAATATTCCTCAAGGGCAAAAAGGGGACAAGTGATTTATACAAAGACCATTTAGTGCACTTATTGATCACACTTGAGTAATAATACACAGTCACCCTTAGCAAAAGCTGGAGAGCTCTGCTTTAGAAAAAGAACCCCCAAGGTTGAAAGAATAAGGCCCAGGTTCTACAGCAGAACAAAACCAGTACCGTTCATTCCTGCATAATGCTGAGATCCTTGCTTGAAAAGATAGTTGGTATTCACAGCTGAAACTGCTCTCACTTCCTCTCTCTTTTCTTTTGAAAGCTGCTCCTCTAATTTTTCATGCAAAGACTTGTTTGTCTCTGTGCTTCTTTCAAGCTGCACTCGCAGGCTCTGGATTTCAGTCAACAGTTCGTGTAAGTCAAGTGGATTATTCTGATCTTTTCGGAATTCTTCTGATGCATCACATCTGGGATCTGAGACAATTGAAAAAGAAACACTTAACATCTTTCACAATTAATATTAGCCAGCATCAGAATGCTGAGCAAGTAAATTATAGCCAGCTTTATCCTCAACATTTAGAATTAACTACAAACAGCATTAAGATAATGGTTTGACAAAAAAGCATCTTAATTGCTTCTACCCTCAAAAGATTTAAAGAGCCAAAAATTATTTTTCACTTTGTCCATAAAAGCTAATAAGTCTCATGCCAAAAGAGAAAAAAAAATATATATAATAAAAATAGAATTAAGAGGATTTACAAAATTTGAAGAGCCTTAATGCACATTCTGGGGAAAGAGAGAGAAATGGGTAATCTTGAATGTGGAGGAGGGATGGAGGAAAATTGGGAGTTTAATTTTATACTTGGAAGAAAAGGGAAAATAGTGATCACCTGGCAACCAGAGAACAAATCTGAACCTGAACAAAGCAAGGGCAGTGTTCCTCTTTTCTCAGAAGCAGGTCAGTACACAAACAAGCCCATGTGTTCTTTCATGCTGAAGTCAGACTGTTCTCCTGGCAGTGCTGCATGAGGAGGGTGCTGCTGCTCTCTAACATCACCAGTTCA
>NW_009952363.1:210665-251205 GCF_000747805.2 Chaetura pelagica | reverse complement strand
AGGAATACTCACTGCCACCCCTGAGCCAGCTCTGGCTTCAAGCCTCATGCCAACAGGGCCCTTCTACTGCAACCAGGCATGACATGGAGTGGAAGTGACATGGAGTGACATGGCATGTCACTTCAGGTAGCAGGAAGAAAGAAAATTAACTCTTACATTAACTACCAATGGAAAATTTGCTGGATCCTATAACAAGTTTGCAGCAACAAGCAGCATTCTGCTTTTTGACACAGCCATCCCTACCCGTGTGGTGGTGTAGCTTCCTTAAAAAGGGTAGGGAGAACTCATGTACCTCCCATTCCTACCCCTCAGCTTTGGTGATAGAAAAGCAGACAAGAAATGATGAAGCCTCTTCCAGAAAGCAGTACCAGCACTTCTCCCCAGCCCCAGGGAGCAGTCACTACCCTCCTGTTCAGACAAGAGGAAGCACAACTACCTGAGTGACACGACCTGTGAGGATGCAGCAGCAGGTTATTTAGGTGACAAGAACATGTCCAAGATCCCCATGAAGCTTCAACCAGCCTGAGCCCCTGAATCTTTGATATTTGTTTTTAGCTCAGCTAAGAAGATACAGGGAACTTGGGTGTGCCTAGTCAGCACATCCCACACTTCTCAACCTCTCAGTCCCACTCCTTAGCAAAAAGCAGCATTTTGTCATCAAGTTGTCAGTTCTACTTTGCACAGCAGACACCAGCAGGAAGAAACTGTGACCTAGACTCCCTTGTCCTTTGACAAGATCATATTCAGAGAGGGAAGGGCTGCAAGGGCCAAGGGCATAGAAATAATTGTGCATTTATACCTGTCTTCTTCCTTCTTGCTTCTTCCAGCTTCTCATAAACCTTGATCTCAGTTCGGAGCGACTGCAGTAACTTCTCATTCTCAGAGAGCTGATGTTGCTTTACATTAATTTCTGTTTGCAACCTGTTAAGTCCCAATAAATGGCTGTGTTAAAAGTTAAATCCTTATATTTTGCTTCAAAACCTAAAATCCATTCCCCCTTTCCCTCCGTAACTCTTCCCTTGCCTTTTGAATATATCTCTGCACCTTATTAATGTTAATGGCTGTGGCTGAACACATACTTGTCACACTGACAATTTTCTCCTCTAAATGAATGGCTAAATGTGGACAGAATCAATACCTGTTTAATTCATTACGACTGCTGTAAATCTGACATGTCAGATATCTGGTTTCATCCTCCTTTTGGCCAATTTGTTTTTGCAACCTTTCATTTTCTTTCTTGATGCATTCATAATCCTCATGGAGATGCTCGATGATTGCATTCTTTTTAGAAAGAGATTCTCTCAGCTTTTCATTTTCCTTTTGTTTATCTGAAACAAGAAGAAACACAAGGTATTTGCAATGCCCAGAACCACTAAAGTTGTTGCTTTTTAATAAAAACAACTTTTTCTGACATCCAGAAATAACACCTGCTCTTGTGAGTTTTAGGATTTCAGTATTTCAGTTTTCTAAGAACTTTTGCTAGATGCAGTTTCTGTAACATGCAACATTTAACCCCCAGCATGCCCAAAGAAAGGCTCAATAAAAACCTGTGTCCAGCCAGGTTTCAATGCCAAATGCACCCAACACCTCTTGGGAACTGGTCAGAAGGATGATATTCAACACCTGCAGTCAGCAGGGCCCCAAAGCAGGACCATCAGTTTTGCCAATCCTCACAAAATAATGGATTTTATTTCTCTTTAGGAAGAAAAGAAGTTGGTAGGATTGTTCTAGGGCACGTTGCATCCACATTCCTCTTGTCTCACAGAAATCCCTCTGTCCTCTCCTTCCCAGTCCCATCCATCTGCCTCTTGAACCACCCCAGTCCTTCCTTCCTTCACACAAGCTATTTCCCCACACTGGTTTTTTGGCAAAGAATTGTTGATGGGGCAACTGAGTGTTCTGAGAAAGCTGCAATCAGGCTTGTGGGGAGCCCAGGTGTGTGTGACCCTACAGCTGGCATGTTGTCAGCTGTGGAAACAAACAAAAGCAGCAATATATTCATTTAAAAATTAGAAATTCAACAAACTGATAAGCATTAAATGCACCAAAACAGATGAGAGAACACGTGACTCTGGAAGAAGCACCAGTGCTTTTACACAGCATGAAAATATGGGGACTTAGAACCTAATTGTGGCTTAAGCTGCTTTTAAGACTTGTTGGTTTTCTTGGGGGAAGAGACGAGTAAAGATTTTTAATATTCATTCTTCACAGGTGTGGAAATGAGGAAAATTTAAAATTCATCTCAGAGATTACAAATACTTCCAAATGGATTCCCTCAGTTCTGCTCTCTTCTAAAGTGCTTCCAAAAGGAAGATGACCTGGCCTGTCCACTCAAGCACCTGTTCCAGACTTCTGAACCTAAGGGTGATTCATTTACTTCCCTCTGCAACTCTTCTGTACTGGATGGTTCCATTTTTCCACAACAATGCTACTCTGTGGCTTTTATTCTGTTTCTTTTTTTCATTTAGAGGGCTTCAGAATGGAAGGGGGGGAAAAGGAGCAAGAAAATGGTAATAGAGGGCATGGGGGGAAGAGGAAAAAGAATGTATAACAGGAAAGGAAGGCAAAAAGAAGGCTGGAAAAATGAAAATCAGTATCAAATAGAAAATGCTATGAGTAAACAGAAAGCAGCAGCATCACTGCTGCTTCTTTATCATTGTCAACTTCAGTTTGAATCCTTATGGTTGAACATGGAATTTCAGGGCTAGGAAGAATGGTGAAGTCAGTTTAATGAATGGACTGTTAATATTTTATTGTCTTCCCATCCGGAATGAGTTGCAGTCTCCTCCTGTAAAGCAGAGTTTTACATTTTTACCTCTGGATCCTTTTGCCAGCATTGCATTCAGAACTTGATTTTGCTTCCTCAGGAAATGTATTTCAGAAGTCAGGGAATTATGCTGCTCTGAGCCATGGATAAAAATGTTTGCAGAACCTATAAATGTATACATAAAAGATGATTTATGAATCATCTCTAGGTCATTAAAGATTAAACTTTCCAGACAAGAACAATTTTAAAAAATGACAGAAAAACATGTTATGAAAGATATTTCTGCCCTATATATTTTGAAGGTTATCCCTACAGACTAAAAGGCAATGCAGGTTAATGCCAAGTAATCCAAAGCTCTGCACCACAAGAACTTCTCATTGCTGGGCAACCATTACGAAAATTGCAAAATTATCCCTGGTGGTCTCTACCTATCAGCTCAAATTCCTGCAGGACAAAATGCAGGAGTATTTTGGGATATTGCTATTCTTTCAAAAAGGATACAAACTGTAATGAGGTTCAGTGTGTATTTCAGTCTTGCTCTGCTTGTGCTCTGTTGTATTTCATGACATCCCTGAAGAGGGTCACTTGATCCTACCAACTAATCTGTGGTGGGCAATGCAGGACATCAGTGGTCTGGTAATTCATTTATTATTCCTGCAGTCTAGAGCATAAGGCTATCACAGGGATGAAGATTCATCCCTCTTTAATTCATGTATCTAAAATGTAGAAATCTGAGCCAGTGCTGATCAATCCTAAATAGTCATGGGGAGAAACAAGCACCTCCAGGGAGCAACTCCCACCATGTCCCCTCTCCACATCTCTCTCTGGATGAGATGCTCTGTCCACCAAAGAGATGTTCTTCCCTCCAGTGCCTCCATGAGCAGCTCTGGGTAACAAGCACTGTTTAGATGTCTAACTTATAGAAACTTGAGGGTGATGAATCCTACTCTGAGGATCTCACTGCTCTGTCCATGTGAATGTAAGTGTTCAGTCGTGTATCCAGGCAGCTGAATTCCAACCCAGGTGTTCTTCACAGTGTGCTGTGTTTATGCTGCTCATCCCACACCCATGTGCAATGTCACAGTAGGTTCTGAAAAGTGCCACATTCCACTCTCAAGGTTGCTGCCTCAGAAATGTAAGTCAAGTAATCGTTATTGCCCTTTATAACCTGCTTATAGTCAGTAAAACACTTCAGGACTCACTGGAATTAACATTACTATTCAAAGTATTTTTCAGTTCATTGGTTATCCCAGTATCTCCTACACTTTAAAGCTTGAGATAACTACATGAGTGTCAACTCTTTGGTTAATAGAGAAATAACCAGCTGGCAAAAAAATTAGCTGAATGTATGAGGAGGATGCCTTTCAGCTCTGGCAGTTCAATTCAATTTGATGTGCTGCACTTCCTCTGAGTAATCTCATTTTATTGTAATCCCAATTGAAGCTTTTACCCACTACCTAACTGGGATGTAGTGTGCCATGATATGCACCTCTTGTCATTACTGAAAGACTCAAAGGCTCCAGAAGCCTGGCACTAATGGCATTTTACTATCTATATGTTAAAGAGTTGAGGCAGCTACATGAACTCAAAAGGCTTTTCCTTTTCAGATTTTAACAAAGCAATTCAACTTGAAGTGGCAAGGCTTGATGGTCTCATCTTGATTCTAATTTAATTTATTGCCCATCACCCAGCTTTATCCTATTTGAAAAGTTATGCTATCACAGTCCTACTGAAAGGCTTTAGAATATAACTATTAGTTATCTTACACACTAAGGGATAATGCAGAGCCAGTGGTAATAAGGCCACAATCCTGCAATTTGACCCACTACTGAGACTAGTACTTCTGTGCAGAGCCCTGCTGACATCAATTATGCTCTCCATAGATGCAAAAGTCCATCTCACCAGAGTGAAATGGAGCATCAGGGCCTACAATTGCCACACACTTGAGTTTTCATTATGTTTTGTGTTGAAAAAGTGAGTGCTAAGGAGCCTGTCTTGAAGGTTGCAAAGAAAACACTGACTGACAGACATTACTGGAAATCACAGCAAATAGGGAGGAAATATTCCCAGGAAAGCAAAATAAAGGCACACAAGAGCTGAAGGTAGGTCTGAGTAGATACATTAGTTATTTAGGGGCTAAAAAAAGCAAACAAAACCCCCTTTTAATGTTAAGTGCTGTTGATAACATTTGAAACCTAGGAAACTCAATATGAAACCTTTGATTTTATTTTGAAGCCTAACATTTTAAATGACTGAAGCAATTATTTTAGTTCTCCTTGCACTGCAAACCTCAGCTCTATAGTAATGATGTAGTCATTACCAGCACTTGAGTCATTTATAGAATACTAGAAGCCCAGAGGCATTTAAATACTTAGAAAAATCTAAATATTAAAAATAGCCTGGCAAAAATAGTGGGCAGATGTGTGCATATGCATCCATCTAATAATGAGACAAGAACAATTCTATGCATTACTTTGGTTTAACAAAGTATCACATGAATTTAACAGGCTCTCATCACCAATTCAGTATGTTACAACTTGTTTGGTTTATGAAAGGAAAACAAACTAAGGCTATGAA
The DNA here is from genome assembly GCF_000747805.2 of Chaetura pelagica. Lineage (NCBI taxonomy): Eukaryota > Metazoa > Chordata > Aves > Apodiformes > Apodidae > Chaetura > Chaetura pelagica. The sequence continues at coordinate 245,861 of NW_009952363.1, read as the reverse complement.
GTTAAAAGTAAAAAAATTGTTTTGAATTTCTACTATTACTACTATTACAAAGGTAAAATGTGCTTCAGCTTCACTTAGGAACTTCTTCTTACACTGAAAGTCAAAAGAAGCCCAGCTATTAGGAAAAGAAGTAGCATCATTACCAAAAGAGAAGACACATCTGGTAACATGAAAGAGATCTTCAGAAATAAGAGAGAAACAGGAAGCACTGAAAGGACACAGCAGCAAAAAGGAGCTGTTCTAACAGGTAGTTGCTTTATTCCTTTCTTTTCCAAATTTCTCCTCCATGCATTGGTAGATGCACTAGGGCAGCAGGAAGACAGATGGAAGGCATAATACAGTTTATAAAGAAAATATACTTTCACTGCATTAATGGATGCCCTTGCCAGAATCTTTATGAAGCTGTAAAAGAGTTGGAAGTGTTTCAGTGTGGTTATTTCACAAGAACAGTATATGCCTTTCCAGCAGTGTAAATACTTCAGGAGTGAAATGGATGTTTTTTATACACCTTTCCATCACTGTAAATTATTCCTGAAAGCAAACTGCCATTTGCAGGTAGTCTCCATTTAAACAACAACAGAAATGGAACATGGGGATGATGTAAAACATAATGAATCTAATGTCAATATTAGTGCAACTGAGTAAAAGGAAAGCATGTGGGTATTTATCACCTGCTTCCTCTCTGAGTAATATTGCATATTAATCAACTGTCCTATGGGGGATATGTGGGGAGGAGAGCAAGAACAGAGCAAAGTGTGGGAAAGCATCCCTGGATCAGTGTGCTTGAGAAGATGCTACAAAAGCATCCCCAGGGAAAACCTGGCTACCCTGTTGTGGAAAGTTTTAAATGCATCACAGAGCTTGGCTTTCAAAGATGCTGAACACCAGCAACAGGGAGCAGTGACTCTGAATTTGCATACCTATTTTTAGTATTTTCCATCCATGCTTTGTATTACATTTTGGGATGAAAACCAATCCCATGTTAAAATTTCCATCAGCTTCTGTCAGGTATTTCTCATTAAACCTCACAATGTCATTTTGTGCAGAACACATTTATCACATTGATCAATTCAAAGGACAAGCTGAGAACCATGGCCTGGGCTCTGGCTTACAGATATTTTGTCCCTGTCTGAAAACCCAAACTGGCTTTAAAGCAGTTAAAATACTTCAGAGAAGGCATCTTCAACAGTTCTGTTGGGAAGTGGTGCTGTGCTGACCACCCTGGGTACACCCAGAATGGGGGTAGGGAAGCTAATTCCACAGCATTCCTACTTTAGATCAATAGCTGGAATGTAATTCAGAGCAAAAAAACCTCCTCTAGTCATTCCAGGCCCAGGCCCCACTGAAATTATGTTGATAAAATGAGCCTCCTCTCCTGCAACTGCCCCCAGCTGAGAAGTAAGAGAATGATATCCTAAAATCCAAGACCTTGACAAGAATAATGATACCCCAAAGGCCAAAAAAAAAAACCCCAAACCCAGTTTGTTTGCTGATAACAACTTGAAGAATCTTTCAATTCTCTGGATGAAATTCAACCACGGTATCATCAAACGCCATAAAACTACCTGGCAGTCTTGTTCTCTGAGAAATGTGTGCAGCTGTAGGTTGGAGGCTGTGTGGTGAGCCTGTACCCCAGAAAACATTCAGGCATCAGCACTGGATACACTTCAAGCCATGGTGTCAAGGAAGAGGCACATCAGATCTGTAACTCTGCCACTCCACAAGCATGGAAAAGCTGTGCCTGCTGACAGTGCTCAGGAGGCAGCAGAACTCAGGGAAAGCCACATCACTTTCCATCTGGAAAGGGGTGCTGTTTATTCAAAAAAGCACACAAAACACTTCCAGCAGCATTTGATCCCTTAGGCTTTAAGGTGGATTTAATATGTCATGAAATAAATTCTTACCTTGATCTAGCTCCTTGTCTGTTGCTTGTCTCTCAAGCTGCTTCCTCAGCCTCTCATTGGTTTTTATGGAGCGCTCCAAACGCTGCCTCAGGACCCGGATTTCTTGCAGGTGTTCCATTAATAACTCTAAATAAACCAAGAGACCACTTCTTACTTAAGAGTAAATTATTATATTCCATGACACTGTGTAATCCTGTCCAATCTCACACATGTTAATCCTCAAAAATGATACAGAGCTGTTCAAAAGGGCAGACATGAAATACCCAACTCCACAACACTCCTTTTCCATATCGTACCCAAACCAGGCATTTACTGAAAACTCCTACTCTACATTTTAACTTAAGCAATGGTCCAGTTTTAAGACTTTTTAAATTTCTCCTTCTTACAAGACTCTAGTAGATAAAAACTTTATCTAGTTTAAACATTTCCCCATCTGGGAAATGAATCCAAGCTCTGCAATGCAGCTTCACATCCAGGCTCCAAGCACCACTAGTAAACATTTTTCCTTATAACAATAGGAAGCTTACCAGAGTAACTCAGATATAAATTGACTTACACAATGCATAACATAATAAATAAATCTGTTCTATCAGGTTTCATTACTGTACCTTTTCCTTCTTGCTTTGCCATTCTACAATTTTTCTTCCATTGCCTGGAATTTTCAGCTCTACTCAGGAACTTCTCTGTTCCAACCGTCACGATCTTATTTGACAGTTCATCCATGTCACACACTCCTGGTTTACTCTGCAATATTTTTCCCCAGAACACTATGTGCTATCTCAGCTATTAAATTTTCATTGCTGCCTCTAACAAACTCCTGCAAACATCACTTGTGCTTAGTGAAACTATCCAGGTCAAACATGACACCACTTATTAATTATGCAGCACTTACAATTCTCAAGGAAACACAACACTGGCTTTTATAAAATTAGAAAAATCTCTCTTTTTCAATGTAATAATCTCTTGACAATTGTCTGTTTTCCCCTTATAACTTGTCTAGTTAAAGACTGTCTGGAGTACTGTAAAAGATGATAGTCTAAAACAACAAAGACACAAAATATCAGAGTTAATTTTGTTTCAAACAGGAGGCAGTTCAAATCCTTGTCATCTCTGTAAGCCTTATTACTGAAATTGCACATGATTATGCAAGATACTGGGAAGCAGCAACAGACAAAGATTCTTCATTATTTCTTAATTAGTTCCCTTGTGTCTTATTTATCACATTTTCCCAATATCTAGGGAATCTTCAGTGGGGAAAAAAAAATACTACCTGGGGAAAACTTGTTTGGCAGAAGTGCCAGGGTGCCCTGGGGTCCCTCGAGGTCATGTCTGTGCTCAGGTGATCCCAGAGATGACTTTTCTGACAAATCAAAGTCAGACAAGCTATGAAGAGCAGATGGCACAGGTGATTCATCCTTCAGCTCCTGGTACATTGTGGTGTTCTTCTCATTATCCCTTTTGTGCCAAACAAAATGTTTTAAAATTACAAGAAATGTTTTATGACTTTGGAAGCAAGAGCAGGGAGGCAGGGTGTCTGATTTATAGAACAGAACGTGACAAACCATAACATCTGAGGTACCAAAAGCAGCATGGCCAGCAGGTCAAGGGAGGTGATTCTCCCCCTTTTACTCGGCTCTTGTGAGACCCCACCTGCAGAACGGTGTCCAGTTCGGGAGCTCCCAACATAAGGAGGACATGGAGGTCATGGAGAGAGTCCAGAGGAGGCCACAAAGATGATCCTTGGGCTGGATCACAGCTCTGGTATGAACACAGGCTGAAAGAATTGGGGTTGTACAGCCTGGAGAAGAAAAGGCTTTTTCTTCAGGGAGACCTTAGAGCACCTTCCAGTGCCTGAAGGGGCTCCAGGAAAGCTGGGGAGGGACTTTGGACAAGGGCAGGGAATGAGAGGACAAGAGGTAATGGATCAAAACTAGAGTAAGGAAGGTTTAGATTAGACATTAGGAGGAAATTCTTCCCTGTGATGGTGGTGAGACACTGGAACAGGTTGCCCAGGGAACCTGTGGCTGCCCCATCCCTGGAAGTGTTGAGGGGCAGGTTGGATGGGGCTTGGAGCAGCCTGGGCTGGTGGGAGGTGTCCCTGCCCATGCAGGGGGTTGGAACCAAATGCTCTTTAAGGTCACTTCCAACTCAACCCATAACATTAATTTTTAAAAAAACCAAAACCACAAAAAAAGGTATGTATCAAGACTGAACTTCAGACCCCACTGAAGTCAGCAGGGACAACCAATGGGTCTCCAGCCCAGTGTGCACATTCTAGTCACCTTTTTGTTATAGGGACCTCAAGCTGCCTTGAACAGGTAGCTGAGGATTTCTGTAGCCCAGAAGAAACCCAGGTTGGCATAAACCCAACTCATGCAGCATAATAACACCTGCTCTCTTCACCTCCAGCACAAGGGTGTTTGAGAAGGAAGTTCAACAACACTTCAGTGATCCTGATCAAGCCCCAAGGTCAGGGAAGCAGGAGGGTGGGTGACTGTCCCTCCTGGCTACTGCAATGAGGATGATACCTGACCATACACAAAGGGTATCATGGCAGATTGTTTTGTTTGTTCCTGGAAGGAACAATCCTGGTGGTGTGACTCTTCCTCTCAGGATCTCAGCTTTTAGCTGGGAAGTGGGGAAAAAAGCCTCAGTTTGTATTCTAGGGGTAGTTTAATAACAAAATAGGCAACGTAAACTCTCCCAAAAAGTAAAACAGTGGAAGCTGTGCTACAAAGAGTATCTTATCAACCTAACAACTGGATGCTTGATAAACATTTAATTGCAGTCTTACCTTTGAAATTCATACAGGATAGTAACTTCTGTACCTAATGATTCTCCTGCAAAGCAGAAATATCAGATTAAAAACAAAGAATTCTACTTTTTCTCTCTCCATCCTCAACTATTGAAATACAGAATGATAAATTAATGACAAATCAGATACTCAACACAGTGTATTAATGTCAAATGCTGTACATGAGCAAAACTGTTTATAGCCCAGCAACAAAGCAGCAGCTTTCTCTGGAGTTCAAAAAAATTACTAGAGACAACAGGGGCCAGATTTTACAGCCTCAGTGTTTTATTTAGCATACAGATGTGAAATATTGTGCTATATGGCAGAAGGATTATAGGTAAATGCCATTATTTCTTCAATAAAAAACATATAAAACAATTCCATCTCGCTTGGATTTTATACACCCAGAGTCAGACTAACCAGTTATCCTTAATAAAGGGGCACACACATATTGCCTGCAATATTCTCAGTGGTACAGTGTGTGAGCACAAGCACAGCTCCCTGCAAGAGTCCTGGACTCAGATGCTCATTTGAATGAGGGCACTAACAGCTCCGTGGGGTCACCTTGGCTCCCCATATTTGAAAATTTCTGTGCAATGAAGCAAACGTGGCAGGCAAGGGTTGCACAGCTGAAATTTCAGGGGAATGAACTGAAGGTCAGGATGGAAAGGCAGAGACAGACGGTTGTTTATGCTTCTTCTTTACAGTCCATTCTTAGCAGGCTGGATGTTCTTTATAACCCTACAAACATCATTTGGTTTTAATGCGCGAGGCAACGCAACACCAGTGTGTGAGATATATTGAATTGTCTTGGTTGTCAGGGAATTGTCACAGTATATAGGATGCCATCTGTTGGTTTGGGGTGTTTGTAAAAGGCATTTAATGTTTATTCACTACACAGTCTTCTCATCTGCAATGCAAGGAATCTCTGTAGCCACTGAAATCACGGAATACACTCAATCTTCTATTATACTGCTATGACACACTGGCCATAATACCTTTTTCTCAGATACAGCTCCTTCATATGAGCAATTGGAACTGCAACATGCTGCCACTATCTGTAATGAAAGGCAGAACACAAATCATTGCCTGCTTGGGCCCTGAATGTTTCTGCACCAAGTGATCTTCTCCAGCCAATTCCAGGAAGAGGCAGGGGCCAGGGGCCTGTTTCAGGCCACCTCAACTGTTTCACTGACAATGTTAGTTTGGCAGCTGCGGAAGAACTGCCTGTTGGTTGAGTCAGGAAGAGGACAGGTAAAGGTCTTCCTTGCTGAATTTCACTCATGTTAGCATCCCTCTGCCACTGACTTTCTCCAAACTATGGGCTGAAGGTGGTGAGCATGGCACACACTTCCTCCAGGAGACAAAGGTGGAGCTGATGTTCATTTTACAGAGCACGGTTGCATTTTTAGCTCTTTGTTATGAAAGATGATGTGCTTTTCTTAACCAGCTAGACTATTTGGCAGCAAGGTGCAGGTCTTAGGAAAATAATTAGAAATGTCAGGAATAATACATCCTCAGATATGGCCCTACTTAGGTGTTCAAAGCTTTGCCTTTCCAACTTAATGCTCTGCCAAACAAAAGGTGAGGGAACTGGGATAATTAGTCAAAGGACAAGGGCATCTTCATAGAATCACAAAATGTCTTGGGTTGGAAGGGACCTCTAAAGGTCATCCAGTCCAACCCCCCTACAATAAACAGGGACATCTCACACTAGAACAGATTGCTTAGAGCCCCATCGAATCTGACCTTGAATGTCTCAAGGGACAGGGCTCCCACCACCTCTCTAGGCAACCTGTTCCAGTGCTTCACTGCCTTCCACAGCTCCCTGCAAGAGTCCTGGACTCAGATGCTCATTTGAATGAGGGCACTAACAGCTCCGTGGGGTCACCTTGGCTCCCCATATTTGAAAATTTCTGTGCAATGAAGCAAACGTGGCAGGCAAGGGTTGCACAGCTGAAATTTCAGGGGAATGAACTGAAGGTCAGGATGGAAAGGCAGAGACAGACGGTTGTTTATGCTTCTTCTTTACAGTCCATTCTTAGCAGGCTGGATGTTCTTTATAACCCTACAAACATCATTTGGTTTTAATGCGCGAGGCAACGCAACACCAGTGTGTGAGATATATTGAATTGTCTTGGTTGTCAGGGAATTGTCACAGTATATAGGATGCCATCTGTTGGTTTGGGGTGTTTGTAAAAGGCATTTAATGTTTATTCACTACACAGTCTTCTCATCTGCAATGCAAGGAATCTCTGTAGCCACTGAAATCACGGAATACACTCAATCTTCTATTATACTGCTATGACACACTGGCCATAATACCTTTTTCTCAGATACAGCTCCTTCATATGAGCAATTGGAACTGCAACATGCTGCCACTATCTAATGAAAGGCAGAACACAAATCATTGCCTGCTTGGGCCCTGAATGTTTCTGCACCAAGTGATCTTCTCCAGCCAATTCCAGGAAGAGGCAGGGGCCAGGGGCCTGTTTCAGGCCACCTCAACTGTTTCACTGACAATGTTAGTTTGGCAGCTGCGGAAGAACTGCCTGTTGGTTGAGTCAGGAAGAGGACAGGTAAAGGTCTTCCTTGCTGAATTTCACTCATGTTAGCATCCCTCTGCCACTGACTTTCTCCAAACTATGGGCTGAAGGTGGTGAGCATGGCACACACTTCCTCCAGGAGACAAAGGTGGAGCTGATGTTCATTTTACAGAGCACGGTTGCATTTTTAGCTCTTTGTTATGAAAGATGATGTGCTTTTCTTAACCAGCTAGACTATTTGGCAGCAAGGTGCAGGTCTTAGGAAAATAATTAGAAATGTCAGGAATAATACATCCTCAGATATGGCCCTACTTAGGTGTTCAAAGCTTTGCCTTTCCAACTTAATGCTCTGCCAAACAAAAGGTGAGGGAACTGGGATAATTAGTCAAAGGACAAGGGCATCTTCATAGAATCACAAAATGTCTTGGGTTGGAAGGGACCTCTAAAGGTCATCCAGTCCAACCCCCCTACAATAAACAGGGACATCTCACACTAGAACAGATTGCTTAGAGCCCCATCGAATCTGACCTTGAATGTCTCAAGGGACAGGGCTCCCACCACCTCTCTAGGCAACCTGTTCCAGTGCTTCACTGCCTTCATATTAAAGAACTTTTTCCCAATGTCCAACCAAAATCTACCCTTTTCTAGTTTTGAAACTATTACCAGATGTTTGAGCTCCCATTTTTCAGATCAGTTTTCACTGGTAATTAAGAGGGCTTTGCTTGGTGGTACACCTTGCAGTGTCCTCTCCTGGGTGTACACACCATTCACCACTTGGCTTTCTCTAACACCAGGACAACTCTTCTCTGGTTGACTTCTCCTGGAACGTCTGCTCAGGAGGCTCTTGTTTTACAGTTGTGCCCTCACCAATTTGAAATACCACAATCTCTTCAATCCATGAGCTACTCAGCATTCTGGAAGAAACTGTTCTCCCCTGCCTTCTAACCAAATCAATTATCCCTTTCTTTCCCTTTATTTTAATTTTCTACAAGTAGCATTTGGGGAGGGTTTCTCCATAAAGTCTACGGCTTCTTTTTCTTGGTGCATCCAGTTCCACATGATCTTACACCTAAATACAATTCAACTTGTGTTATTTCTACAGGAAAGTCAATCATGTGCAAATCAGCATGGAATTACCTTCCAAACACCCAGTGCAGGATTCATAGCAGGTTCTTTAAAGGCATTGGCCACAGAAAATTGCCTAGAGGTCCTACTACAGGATCATTTCTTCTCCCACTCTAAAAGCACAGCCCAGGTCTCTGTGCTGCAGTTGCCCTTCTTAGAAGTGACTGCACTTTGAGGGAAAAACTTCAGGAACCTGTAATCTTTTCTTTTTAGTTAAACATAGCTTGTGCTAAAAACCAGCTGTGAACCATGCCCATGAGACCCCTCCAGTGGAGATATCCAGTGCTTAGGGTCAACATAGTCAGCTGGGTTGTATCCTGAAATAGCAAATCCCAAAGCTTACTGGTAACTAAATATTTACTGAACTATAACCACTATATTTCCAAGAGTTAATCCATGCATGTGCTAAGATAATCAACTCAGAATGGAAGGTGTCAATACAGAGGACAACAACAAAAGTAAAATCCAGTCTTGTTGGAACACTAAAATTTTAGCTTCCAAGATAATCCTCCCTATAAATCATTTAAAAGCAGCCAAGATGAAGGAAGGCTGCCTTTTCACTACAAAGAAACCAAAATAACTTCAAATTTCAAGAACGTTAACGTCTCTCAGACAATGAGCACAAAATGCTGCCACTTACCATCCAGGAATTTCCTTTCTAGCTTCTCAAACAATAGGACACTTTGATTCAGTTGTTCACGGAAGCCTTCAGCAACATAATAATCTACATCACTGGCTTGAAGCAGCTCCTCAAAAGCTTTAATAAGGCTCGTCAGATGTTGGTGGTAGGAGACACAACCACTGTGGGTCTCTTTAATTTGTTGGCGTTGAAAGGACAGTTCTCCAGCTTGTGAATGTACTAATGAATCATATCTGAGAAAATGAAATGATCTTTAAAGTGGTTTTCTGATCATAAATAGCATTTAAATATCAATAGTGAATTAAACTTCTCTTCCTAAGCTATAATTTTATGTGACTCGATTTTCATGTAAAATGCTTTTACAGCCACAATGTATTGTCTCTAACTGTTGAGTTTTGTGTTTATGGGCATAACTTGTGGGTTATTATCCTTCAGTGAACTGCTTCATTTGTAAGATGGGCAGAAACTAAAGTGATGAGTTGTTTGTCTGCTTAGAAATAACCCAGATGGCAGGCAAAGATGACAAATTAAATATGAGTGAATAGATTAAAAGAATTTTTAAGAATTTTCCTGACTGGTTGGGTTTTTTTGTTGTGTTGTTCTTGTCGTGGGGTTTTATTGTCGTTTGTTTGTTTTAATTCACTATGGTAGGACAGATGGATCTGTCCCTTCTTCTGCAACTTCCTGCCAGGAGCACAATATTGGACATCCAGTCAGAAAATTCTGCACATCTCTGCATGTTTATTACTGGAGACATGACCATGACAACCACTGTGGTGTCCAAACTCTTGCAGTCCACAAGCCAGGATATAAATTTCAACTCAGATCAATTCTGCATTGCAAATACAGACACCCCCTTTATACTGCCACTGGCTGTAGCACCAACTTCTTTCTGCAGAATCATACAGTAGTGGAGGGAAATAGGAAGAGATGCAGAGAATCAAATTATATACAGGGCATAAACAACATCTCTGACAGTGTGAGTTGTTACAGAACTGTTACAGTCATTGTATAGGAAGAGATGCATAACTCCCTTTTGGGCCTGTCAAATGCAGCTCTCTTAGACAGTGACCATAAAAACTTCACAGCTACCCACACTGTCTCATTCCTGAATTTACAGTTAGATCTTCCTTTGTAAAATGGATGAGGTTTATTTTCAAGGTAGGTAAATTTCCAAGTGCTACGCAGCACATATTTTGTGATAGCAACACTGAGAGACACACAAGAGTTGGTGGTTGCTCAGTGTTTCCAAATATTCTGACCCAAGCTTTCTGCAGAAAGCTGTGACACTTGGTGCCACCCTGTAGGCTGTCAGGACAGTAACAGCATTAGAGGGGGAAAAAGGGCTGATGGAAGTTAAAAAAAGGTTTGGTCTTTGGGGATCCCATTTGATGCCTGTGATTTGTATACCAGCTAGACCAAATGCTTCCTCCACTCTACCATACAAAACTCAAGACAGATACTTTCCAGCCTCCTGTAAAAAATTTTGCAGTTTATGAGCCTATTCTATAAAATTCCATTCATTAATTTCTTTATGTATCTATTTCCACATCCTTCCAAGGAAGGCATTATGGCACTGACCTGCAAAACAAATTGCAACTATAGTGTAAACTCATTTTACACACAAAGTCTGGTGGCACAAACAGAAGGGTCTGCATGAATCTGTTGGCTAATTGTCCATGGAAACATTTTTGTCTTCAGTGGGATGTTCTGTTTTCTTACTCTTGTCACATAAAAAAAACAAACTGAGTGATGCAAAACTGTAATGCCTTGATTTGACTAAAAAAACATGTTCCTATGAGAATAAAATGACCTTCACATTCCCTCCCCACGGTATTTGGTATTGCTGTTTGCAAAAGGGAACCTGAAACTGTCACAGCTTTACTCACCTGGATGGGGATGTTCCTCTCAGCTTCTTCTCAAGATGATGCACTTCATCAAGATGTATATTTGCCATTTGCTCTTTCTCAAGTTCTGCCTCATTTGCAGAGAGTAGCTCCTTAAGGTTTTGGGCTGTAAATATATCAGCTGCTTTTGAAGACTCTGAATCCCTGTTTTCACTGTGAATCTCGTTATCCATCAGCTGATGGACACCAGAAAGTGTTTTGCTTTCTTGCAATGCTGTGTCATGCACTTGTGTTACATGTCCTTCCCTGGGCAAGGCTGTGTCACTCAAAACTAGATTGGAAACACCACTCACCAAAAGCTGGTCAGAGGTCTGCAAATGAAACACGAACATCTTGTACTTTTCAAGCTCAGATTTCATATTCTTAATTCTTTGTTTCAGTTCTTCTAGATCATTTGTGACTTCACAGTCATCAGGTGCATCTGTACTTGTTACATTCAATTTGAGAGAACACAGGCATTTGGAACCTGAATATAGGGGGGCTGAGTCAATGTCCTCCTGTTCCATGGAATAAAACTCTTCATTTATCTCTTTTAATGAAGGTTGGATATTCACGTTGCTAATGTTACGATGATTTTGCATTTCTGAAAAACAGGAGGCTTGTGTGTGAATATGAATATTCCTTTATCTGACATTCTGTTCTCAACAGCACTAGAATGAATTCATTTCCTTCTAAAATAACAGAATAAAAATGCAGAATAATTACAAACTATACAACATTAGTTTCGGACTTTTGACCTCTTTCTGTGATTTGCCCATTAATTCAACTTGCACATCAAATATTTCAAATCCCTTAACACCTTTCAAATAAAGAATATTGCAAATACAGCCTCTTTTTTTTCCCCAAATGACTGAACCTTATTTTTGCTATTTGCAGTCCTGAATCAGACACCAATGGAGCCCAGAGCTCCCCTGCCACAAAGATGATAACCTCAAACATAAGGCACTGAGATTTCAAAGTAGACTCTATGATTTAAATGGTTCTTCCTGAAACTCCTAATTAAATATTCTCTTTTCTATCCACTTCAAAAATCTATACAAAACCAACTGGAGCATAAAGTCAGTGGGATTTTAACAAGAATATCTACAAATTAGTAACGTTTGAAAATGAGGCTTTAACTTCTTTGTAAAACGTGTTCTAAACAAAATGTTCAGTGTTCAAGGCTTTTCTGACACTCATTTGTCATGCACATCACATCTCTCAGTTGACTTTGCCATTCATAAGTAATGGAATCACCCCAGATTCAGCCCAATAAAAGCAAATTATTCCTACATATATTCTATGTTCATAGTTCTGTGTATGTTGAGGGCTGTACATTTAAGTATCTAAGAAAATGGTTCTTTTCTGGTTATCAGTAAATTAAATTTTCCCCTTCTATTAGGTCTGCAAAAAATCACTACGAATTAGAACCTCCCTTCTGGGAATCATTCATTGATCTTGTGGAGGTCTTAACACTTTCAGATTGGTTTCCATGGAGAATTTGAATGCCCATGTTCAAGTTCTAAGTCAGTACAAAACCTCAGGGGCAGCCAGCTGCACAAGAAGGCCCAAGTCAAGCTCAAGCCCAAGGGAATAAAACCAAATAGAACTTAAAAGCTGGGAGGGGGGAGAAAAGAAGCTGCAATACTGGGATGTCAGCATATTTGAAAGGAAGGCTATATGGTGTTCTCTGCAGTACACAGGCTGCTGCATGCCATTATGTATGTCATTCCAAAGGTGACAGAGTCACAGGACAGAAATGCTTCCAAGAAAATGCCTGTGGATGGAATCCAGAAGACACATTGGATACGGGAACGCAACACTTCAGTTCATCAGCTCCTCCTCCACTAGATGGATGTCAAAGGAGGTTGTGGGCTGAGCTGGACAAAAACCCAGATATTAAATGAACTCAAACTCTGCAGTCCTGATTTCATGCAAACATTCCAGATAACAAAAACAGGAAATAGATACTAGTGAAAAACCAGTGCTGATTAGAAGAGTGGTTATTGTTTTCAATGAAACCCTGTCCTTTTATTAAAGGAGACTCAGAAATTCTCTGTGCATCTTGAGTGTCCACACACAAAAAGGACACACCTACAGCATGACCTTGCAAACCAACTGACAGGCTCCAATGATGTGACAAAGAATTGTAAAATTGGCCATATCCCCTGCACTACACACACCACATCCACCAAGTTACCCAAGCCCTCCCCAGAAAGACTGATGGATGATGCAGAAACACGTAACACACCATATTAAGCCTATTTACATTTTCATTAAATGATTCCATTAAGTTTCAAGCTAGTTGAATGCCTTCAAACAACTTAGATAAGCAAAATTCTATCATTCAATTGCTTCATTCCAATAGTTCATAACTAGATACAGAAGCAATAAGTAACAAACATTTAATTCAGGGCAGAGTTCAGAAGTGAGAACATTAGCAATAGAGATCAGAATTAGACATACAACTCATTATTTTTACTGGAAACTAGACTCATAAATCCCTGAGGCCCTTCAGAAAGTATAACCTTTAAGAGATCAGCTTGGATTCTTAGAACAATTAATCCTTACTAGGTAAGAAAACAAGATTTAATACCCACAAATAATGGCAAGGGAGACAATTTCCTGCAGCAATTTACAATTGCGCACAATTCAGAAGAAAACAGAGTTTTCAAATTTCCTTTTTTTCCCCCATGCTATACCATATAAATGCTTTACCTTCACAGTTTTGCTGGTTTTTGTCCATCTCATATTCATTCTTGCCCCCTGTACCTGGACCAACACCTTGCAACTCCACCTGGACCTCACTATTACCCAGTTTGAGCAAAGAGTCAACTGGGAGAATAGTGGGGGAAGGTAAAACAGAGGTCAGTAAGTGACTGAAAAAAATATTAAGAGGAGAGAAACTTTAACTAAGAAAACAAATCCAAAATCCAAACCTGGTTCTCAGACAATTTGGAACAAGAAAATCTAAGGAAGAACAAGTATTGGAAATTTAATACAAACATTACTGGTCATAGGAAACAGATTAAACAGTTTCTGCACATATTTTTAAAATATCTGAACTAACTATAAGGCTAACTACCAAAAATGTGAATTGCAGAGTCTTCCTAGCAACAACTGCAGGTTAACATCTTCTGCAATGTCCCCTTGCATAAAGTCTCACAATTACTAAGTGTGCAGAGTAAAGAAACCAGTGTGGGAAGGAAATCACAAGAGTGCAGTTGGAGCAGGTCCTGCTTCCTGTCAGGACCCAATTCAGAAGCACCTCCCTTCTCAGAACTCTGATTTTGCACCTACCCCAATTAATTGCTGTAGTCCTATCAGCTTATGTGTTTACAATAAAGTTGTTCCATGTCTGTCCCTTACCCCAATAATGTTACCAACAGTCTCTGCAACCTCTGTGTTTTGACAGGGGCTCACTTGCTACTTGATTGAATCTCATTTCTTACATCTACCCCTCCTCTGTCCCTCACTTCTCTTTTACATCTCTATTCAGTTTTTAATCTAACTGCTAGGCACATTTTAGGGTTGTTTTATCACTCCACATCTTTATATAATACCCATCATTCTCTGCCTTAGAATTTGTTCTACTTTGCCCATCCAGCTACTTTGTCAACAACTGAGTTTAAATTAACCCAGCCACACTGGAACCAGACACAGACAACTTGATCAGTGGAATATTGGAAAAACTTATTTATGCAATATAAAGAAATACAGCATCTTTATACTCTCCTGTCTCCATTACAGACAGTTTTTATTAGACTTTGCATCCTTTAAAGGAAATTTTTCATTTACCTAAACACTGACATATATGTCTGTGTGGGGGGAGCACCCCCTGCAACTGTCATTTATTCTCTCCTCTCTGCCATGTGTACACAGCACTTCCTATTCCACATAAAGCCGTTTTGTAGTGGCAAAGATCAAAAGAAAAAAGGTGTCTTTCAAGATCAATATATATTTGCCAACACAAAAAAAAACCCTGTAAGAGTAAGCAGCATTGTACATATGTAAAAATGATTTTATTTTACTTTATCCAACAAGAAAAGGTGCTATTTTTTTAAGCAGTGTGTCTGCTCTTTATTTACCTCTCACTGATGTGCTTTCCTGTGCAGGTTCTTCTTGATGGTGGTCAGGTACAGACTCATTCAACAACTCTCCATTTGTCTGTGGCTGAAATGGTTTGGTTTGTACTTCACATCCTCTCAGACCTTCATCAGGTTCCCTGGCATGATGCTGTAGTTTGGAATCTGACTCCTGCACACAGGAGTTCCAAGGCACCTTTCCCAACGGTTTGCGGGATTTTAAGGGAACAGGCAGACAAGACTTCTTGGGCAGGTGAGTGGAATCTGTCTGAAAAAGGCATGGAAGAAACAGGGAGTTGGTAGCTCACCAGTAACAGAAAGTAAAGGAAGCACAAACAAACATTCCAGAAAAAAGAAAACTTGCCCTGGAAGATCAGTCAGCTGGTACAGTAGCTTGGGAAGTAAGATGACAACACACTTGCAACATGAAAAACAAACATCCAAGAGAGGAAAAGATTCCCACTGGCTCAGTTTTCTGTAACTGCTGGTTTTGCATCCACAGGCACCCAGTGAGTGGCTTCCAGGTCCTGAAGCCAGACAGCAAACTCACCATAGACAAGTAAAGGCTTTTAATCAGTAGGTGTCCTAATTAACTCTGGATTTGTGTGTGCTTTAGGAAGTTTCTCACCCAAACAGACCTCTCTAATTGCTACTTCCCACTCCTCATTCATATCCTAAATGTCTGACAGCCCAGTAATTGTTTCCCTGAAATCCTTTATTTTGTTGGGTTTTTGTTTTTTAAACTGAGAATCATCCTATTTTTTTCACAAATTCCTGAAGATGTTCCTTGTTCCTTGTGTCTCCACCCAACAAACCCTACTTTGTACCAGCCCACTTTCAGACCTTTGGAAAAGCAACATAACTTTGCAGCAGCCGCTGAGGAAATTAATCTCCTGCCATAGAGGAATTATTTATGAACAAGAATAACTTCTTCACCCACACACCTATAAATTGCTTCCATAGGATTTCCATTTCCTACCGTAACAGACATTCCGTCACTGGAGTGGGGAGAAGGGTAATTTCTTAAGTCACCACATTTTAACCTCTCACCTTTTGAAGACTCTGCATAAAATAAATGGGCTCTTGTTTAAAACACAAAGCATAAAATAGTGCTACCTCCAAAAGGATAAGAACATGCTATATATTGATCAGAGTTATGGAATTGTGTGTAATAATAATGATAATCAATAATGGCATGTTCAGATAGATTTAGTGTATTTCTTTGCTGTTCATTTTCTTCACCAGTGTCACGAGTCCCTTAATTCCTTTCACCACCCAGTGTATTCTGAAATACCTTTCCACATCCATTCCCTAGTAATTACAGTCCTGACACAATTTTAAATAATAAAAAGCAAGTTCCATTTTCCTAATGACACACTCAATTCCTTTTGTACACGCATGAATACAAGAGCATTTGGAGGCTGAAAAATAAGTCCAGGCAGGATGGTCTTCCTCTGAGTTTTACTAAACTGAACAAATAATGTCAAACAATTCCCAGCTGTCCCAGGGCTGTTGTACAGACACAAACCTCACCCAGATTACTCCAAGTCCAGTGCAGCTGGCTGCAAGAACCTACTTTTAAAAGTCATTCAGAAGTAAAAGATACACTGCAGTGGTTCAAGCAAGAAAGCTTTTAAAGCAACTGACTCAGGGACTGTATCGAGGTTGCAAGTGATCAAGCTGGAGAGAAATGTGGAAAATGCTGACTCAAAACAGTCTATGGAACCTCAGTGAAAACAGGAACTTGAAAAAAAAGATTCTGGTGATCAGAATTGCTGAAAGAACTGCAGGTACTCTCTGTGGAAGGCTGACAGGCCTTCACTTGCTTTCAGACAGACTGTCCTTCATTCCTCAGTGTAAAAGCAGCGACTCAGAGACATCATTAGATTTGGTGCACAAGCCCCTTCGTTCAGAAAAATGAATCCAACAAAACACATTCTGTGCATTTAGGTTCCAAACAAACATGAAGAACTGCCTCCACAGTTTTAGAGAGTACTACTGGTCATACTCTCTAAAAGCAAGACAAAATGATAAGATGTTGCTAAAAGCCTAAAATTAAGATTGAAGTTTGTTGAAACCCACCATTAACTCCCCAGCAACACACTCCCAGGCATTATGCAAGTCTCCAATTTTTGTGAACCATTTGCCATTTAGGCTTAATAAGCTACCAGTTCTGAATGCTCTGGGTCTGCACATTATGAACATCTATGCAGAGCTAGAAGGTTGTAAAGAATCAGGCCATTATGCTCCAAACTCATTTTTCCAGAAGCTGTACTATTTACTAGTATCTGGTCCCAGTGAGGACTGAAATTCAATTAATTAATGTTCTAAAGCACACTGAAGTACATGATAAAAAGCTCTGAATGTTAGGAACAATTATATAAAACATATTTGCCTTACATCTCTTTTTCTACTTTTAAAAACTACACAAAAGCAAGATTTACTATTAGAAATGAAACATACTTTTCTCTTTTATACATCTATTCCCTAAGTACCAACGAGACAATCTTAAATAAACTTACTTCATTTGTTTTCCTTGTAAAAAAACCTCTTTCATGCTGTTCACCCTTATTCACATTTTCTTGCTGATGTTCTCTTTCTGCATTTAATGTTGAATATCTGTTTTTTTCTTCTGAGGCTCCCTCTTTGCCTTCATGTTTGAATCTCATGACATTACCCTCTAAAGTTATTGTTTGTGTAGCTGCATCTTTCAAATCCACTTTCAACAACTCAATATCCTTATTAATCTGTGGCATTCCAGCTGGATAAAGCTTCTCTTTCCCAACAAAAGTTGATTTCAGTTCTACTTGCTGCTTTAAGAATTTATTGACCTGCTTGAAATGTTTGAGTTCAGCTCTTAGTTGAATGATCATTTGCCTAAGATCTTTTTCATCTTTTTTCTCTATATCTTCACTTGAACATTCTTCCTCAGTTGTGTTCAGGTGATCTAACAGTTCATTTACAATTTTCATTTGTTCTTCTCTGCTAAACTCAGGAAAGAGGGGGGAAAAAAAAGGCAAGAGTTTATATTTTTATTTAAGCAAACAAGAATACCTTCTAAGAAACTCTTTTGCAGCACCTTGATGTATGTGAAATTCCCAGGAGATTCTGTTTTACTCACTAATTAATTACTCACTAACCAACAGGTTTTGAAACCTTTTCACAACATGAGTTATATCATAAATTATCTCATCAATGCTTTTCTTCTGTTTATGAACAAACATGCCCTTCCATCCTTTTCCCAATTCATGAACAGCTACTAAGCCTTTGATAACTAAATCAATCCTCTACATAACACAGCAATATAAAAACCAGGAATGGATTTTCAGGAACACTCTGGCTGTTGAGTTTTTCTGGAAAATCTATCCCTTCATGTATTTCTAATGTTACAGTGAAGATGGAAACTGAGAAAGCAGCCAAAAGGCTGCAAACACAGCTCACCACAGCCCACCAAACTGCCCCACAGATAAATAATGGTCCATGGACAACAGTTTGGAAAGCAATGTTTAAGTGAATCTGAAGCCAAATAAGACACATTTTAAAACATAAGCAAGCCCTCAAATCCTACAGATAATTTCATGCATCCAATAGAGAGCTGTTTGTGCCACTAAATATATAAAGCAACTGCATTTGTACAGCTAGCATGTGAAATGGTGGAAGCTAACTAGACTTTTTATGTCCTTCTCTGGCATCTAATGTCATTAGTGAGAATTAGGTTATGCAAAGTACAGACTCATCACCAGTCAATCTCATCTTTTATACTTGAACACACAAAATATTACACACTAGAGTGGTAAACATGATAGTGCTGGAAAACACTTATTAGACTTTTAAGTAAAGTTAACAAATAAAACAATGTTATCTATTCATCTTCTAAGATAACAGTATCTCCTCATTTACCACTAACTAGTGCTTTGACAACTAAGACCATTTATGTGTGTTGGAGAGTTTTAAATAGTAATGTAAAAATACAGAAGTGCTTGAGTAAAGTCAAGCACAGTGCTTGCTGAACACAGAAAAAAAGGATTTGCTTTGTGTCATTCCCCAGGATATTTTGCTACCAGCATTGCTGAGCACAACCCATGGAAGGGCACTCCAGAGCCCAGTATGCTGAGCTGAAGGAGCAGCACTGATGGGCATGGAAAAAGGTCCTGGAATGTTGTACATGGTCATTACAGTGTGGAGAGCATGAGGGAAGTGAAAGGAAAGGAGAATGAGCTCCAGCAAAGCTCTAATTCAGTTTCCAACTGGGAGATTAAGTAGTGTGTCCTGGTTTGAGCTAGGATGAAGCCAATTTTCCTTTTACTGATTTTGTTTTTCCTTCAGTGGGCTTTCTTTTAACTAGTAGAAGAGTGCTCCAACAAAGACTTATAAGGGTGGAATGTTTTTCTATCTGCTGGGTCTTCAAGCAGTTAGGTCTGCTTAAAGGTCTTCACACCTTTACTCTTCCAGCTCAGACACTACAGGGAGATCTATGACCTCCCCATAGGAGGCTGGGTTAGACAGACAGCAAAATTGTCCAGAGATATTCCATCCCATATATCTACATAAGCTCAGAGGAAGGTCAGAGATCACAGAAGTCAACTTCCTTCCTGCTTCTTCTTCCCTTCTCTTCCATCCATGGCCAGTATCTGGGGAGGACTACGTCCATCCATCACCACCAACCCCCAGGCTGTGCATCTCCTGACTCTCATCACTCTGCTCTCCCTCCAGCAGCAGCTCTGGAACTTTTTGGGACTGTTTGCAGCTCAGGAGAGTGCTGTGGGAGTTTCTGTGTAGTTTAATTTTCAATCCAGCAAAGTCTCTCTCTTTTTCTCTCTCTCCTTCCCTACCCGGGTGGGAGGGGATCACGAGCATTATTGTCAAACCTGAGTCAAATGGTGACAGAGTGGAGGGATGAAACTGGGGGAAACAAAACTAATTGGGGTGCGGTTTTTGCACACACACGTTTCTTGCTTGGTACTGTCCAGTTTCTGTGGAAATGAGCATTCCAGCTGGGAACTGACCAAACCACAGGGGAACACACACTAGAAAAACACTGGTTACACCAGGGCTTACACAGATTTATTTCCACAAGACTTCTCTCCTGCATGAGAAGTGACCTAAGTACTTACAACACAGATCTTCTCAGCACAGTCCTACAAAACAATTAGTCAACTGCAGGACATGGGCCCAGACTGCCTGAACTGCTGAGAGAGAGCAAACCTCTGTCCTAACAGCTCAGATGAAAATTGCAAAAGCCACCAAGTGTCTAGTGATTTCCATTCAAAAGTAACCCTGTAAAGGAGTCATTTGAACTCCATTTCCTCCATCCTCACTTCCTTACACTCATAATTTTTCCAGCAGTCCAGTGTCACCCCCTGCACCACCCCAGTGTCACCCCCTGCACCACCCCATCATTTCACTGGCCTGTGCTCTCAGACACTTTATTTAAAAAAAAAGTACCACCCATTATCACCTGAGCCCTTTAACACTGCTAGGCCCCATCCTGCAAACAATCAGTCCCTTCAGTAAAGCTCCATGTATCAGTAAGTTTGGAGGGTTTTTTTTTCTTGTAATGGGTTTTTCATAAGGATTTCTACTGATAACATGTTTCCTAATTACCTAATTGCATGATAGACTAAAATGGCTCTGAAGGCACCTTGCCAGTCTCTCAGGTAAATTAGACAGTGCCATTATCTAAATTCACTTTAGCAAAATGACTTTATTCTCTTCTCAAATAGAAATCCTGTCACAAGTAGTGCACATCCCTCAC
This sequence comes from Chaetura pelagica, assembly GCF_000747805.2. Taxonomy (NCBI): domain Eukaryota; kingdom Metazoa; phylum Chordata; class Aves; order Apodiformes; family Apodidae; genus Chaetura; species Chaetura pelagica. The sequence goes on along the minus strand of NW_009952363.1, from coordinate 225,126 downwards.
ACTTACCTAGATGCCAGTACAGATGTTCTGTTTTCTCTTAAAAGAGATTTGAGCAAGTTCTCTTCTGTTTCATGTTCACATCCTCCTGTTCTGCCCAATTGTTTGTCATTTGTATCTTGTTCAAACTGAGGTTTCCTTGGGCTCCAATAATGTCTGTCTTTGCAGAAACCCTCTGGACAGCCTGGTGGAGTTATCTGTTAAAAAATTGCAAACATGTTCTTATTACACAGGTATGCAATGTTCTACTAAATTCAGGGCTGTAATCTCTTTGTAATTGGGTTCTGTAATTCCTGATGCTCTTGATCTACATTAAGAAGCATCCACAGACATTTCACTTACTATTTATTAATAGAAAAACTAATTAACATCTATTTCATATGATTAATTCATAGTGATCAGTTGTTTAGTAGTAACTAGATTTCCCTGAAGGTTTTTTTATCTGTGAAGAGGCATGAGACCTCTGGAATGTTGCCTGTGGATTGCAGCTGATTTTTTATTAGTTCACCTTTGAATTATCTGTCTTTACAGTAGCAGATTTAGTCCTGGAGGCTCCAGATGTAAGTCCTGATGGGCAGGCCAGGATGCAGTTTGAAAGTCTTTACCAACCACCAGCCTTTTGTGTGCAACACTATAGATGTGTCCTCTTCTGCATCAGTTACATGAGAATTGACATCAGGGACAGATTAAGATGTTTAAAACTTAGGAGAACCTTTACAAGACATCACTTACCTGCTTATCCAGCTCAGAAGGGAAATCCAAAGACACCTGAAGGCACACCTAGCAAACAGAAAAAACACAGAAATTACAAATATCAAGGAATGCAACATTATTCTTCAACATTACTGATTAAAATGCTCCATTCTATGTTATATTCTAGCATGTTATAATTTTTAAAACAGAAAGTTCAACTTTAGTTGAACTCTGTGATCCTCTAAGGTCCCTTGCAACCTGAATTATGTTATGATCCCATGGGGTTTTTGAGTAATACAATAAGAGGACATCAGATTCATGTACATATGACAACACAGTCAACAAGATACCAAGACACCAAATATTTCAATGCCCAAGAAGGATCTAGACTATTTTTTCCTCAATCATAGCAGCAAGAGAATCTCTTACAGTTTGTACTACAGGCCTGACTACAATGGAGGCTGAAGATCAGATTGTAAACACAATTTGAAGGGACTTTGTCATCCCCATTAAGGAAGACAATGAGCACTCAGACAAGTGAAAACCAAAAGGAAAGTAATCCTGACTGAAAATCCCTGGCAGCAGAAACACACAGGAACAAGCTTTCAGAAACCCTTTAGGATAGCAATTAGCTGAAAGCAAAATCAGATAGCAAGAAAATATGCTTTGTTTGCAAAACACTTTGTGTCCTAAGAAAATAAGAATTTTTAAGGTGGGGAGACTGAGACAGAAGGTACCCAGAGTGGAGTCCTACCTGGCTGACCCTCTCAGGAAACTGACTCTTCTGCATCTTCCTGTCATTGTCACCACCTTCAGTCTGCACCACAGGCTCCTCTGTTATTGCAAGACACTACACAAAGTATGGAATGATGTGAAAATGTAGCACACAAAAAAAAAAATAATAATACTGTGATATGAAACATGCATAAATAAGTCAGTGGCATGTCTTAAAAGAAAAATAAAAAAAGCCTGTAATACAAAGTAACAAACACTGAATTAGATTTCTTCAACAAGATCAAAGGAAATTAATACAAAAAACAGGAATTACTCATCTCAAATGCAGTGAAACTTAATCTTATACATTCCTTCATTTTTATTTAACCCTTTCTCCTTGGAAGTTCCAAAAACAGAAAAATCACTTTGCTTGTTCTGGCACAGGACCTCTCAGAAGAGCCATGAAGATGCTCAGAGAGCTGGAGCAGCTCTGCTCTGGGAACTGGGTGAGAGAGTTGGGGTGTTCAGCCTGGAGAAGAGAAGGCTCCAGGGAGACCCTAGAGCAGCTTCCAGTGCCTGAAGGAGCTCTAGGAAACTGAGGGAGGGAATTTTCACCAGAGAGGGCAGTGATAGGACATGGGGTAATGGTTTTAAACTGAAAGAGGAGAGATTTAGGTTAAACATCAGGAAGAAATTCTTCCCCATGAAGGTAGTAAGGTACTAGAATAGGTTGCCCAGGGAGGCTGTTGACGCCCCCTCCCTGGAGGTGTTCAAGGGCAGGTTGGATGAGGCTTGTGCAGCCTGGTCTGGTGGAAGCATCAGGTTGGAACCTCATGCACCTAGACTCACCTCATGGAGAATATTTTCATCTCCCTTACAACTCACCTCCTCTACTCAGTTTCCTCTGGCAGCACAGGACGGAAGTTAACCTTGCCTGTGTTAGTTTAATATGGATACTGGGGAGAGTTGAGCACAGGGCACTGAGATGCTGAAGGGACTGGAGCCTCTGCCTGTGAGGAAAGGCTGGGAGAGCTGGGGCTGCTCAGCTGAGAGAGAAGGAGGCTGAGGGGGATCTCATCAGTGCTTATAAATATCTACAGGGGTGTCAGGAGGATGGGGCCAGACTCTTCTAGTGGTGTCCAGTGACAGGACAAGGGGCAATGGGCACAAGGAGTTTAACCTAAATACAAGAAAATCCTTCTTTACTCTGGGGTAACAGCCCTGGGACAGGCTGCCCAGGGAGGCTGTGGAGTCTCCATCCTTAGAGACATTGCAAACGTGCCTGGATATGTTCCTGTGGGATCTGCTCTAGGGGATCCTGCTCTAGCAGGGGTTGGACTAGATGATCTCCTGAGGTCACTTCCAATTCCAAAAATTCTGTGATTCTGTGATAAGAAAAGCCTTGTATTATCAAAGAATTTTGACATTCAGTAGCCATATTCTGGCACAGCCTGCCAGGCAACAAAAGGACAGCCTTCCATCCCACTTTGGGATCTACCACAAGTGACCTGCAGCTACCATGTTCCAGATCAGACATTTATATCATCTTGGTTTATAGCAACATTTCCCAATCTAATCGAGGTAGTTATTTAAGATCTTTGCTGCTAGAATCTCATTATATAGTTGAAACATGGGACAGTGATTGTAAATATGAACAATTCTCTGCCTAATGTGCTGAAACCACAGGGAGGACACAGCACAGGGGATTCAAACTTACATTAGATACAAATGTTAGTCTTAAAGCACTCGTGACAATAATATACCACTGCTGTGTAGAACAGTCAGATTTTGGTGCAGCTTGGGCTAAAGAAAAATTACTTTCAGTCAAGAAAAGCAGAATCTTGAGCATAACTAAATGAGATTATAGGTACAGAGACTCAGATGACAGACTGGAAGGAAAGAATCTGGTGTCTAGGGGTCGTGGATGTGATATTTATAGCTTGGACGGATACACAGTTCAGTGCTGAGACTTATGACATGAAAAGAGGAGCCTCCTTCCCCAGCATCACATGCTGGCAAGTTGGCTCACAGCTTGTCAGTCCAATCCCAGGCAGACAGGATTCTGCAGGGAACATTATTTTTGCTCCTAAGAATGCTGGGAATTGAGTGCATGTGGGGGGTTTGATTTTTTAATCAAGTATTCATAGAATGTATGCATGCATATATATGAAATAAATGAGAAAAGCCTTTTTATCTTCCAATCGCCAGCAATATAAGCAACTCTAATGGTTTTAAGCATGAATTTTAAAAGGCAGAAACCAAATGTTGCAGCATATTAATATATTTGCCTTTTACTATTAGAAGTTTCTAATAATAAAGTTCTGAAACTTCAATATTTGAAACTACTGAAAAATAACTTTAGAGTCACATTTGAATTATCCTGGTATTTTAACTCAAACTTAGTTTTCTAGGATAACACAAAGCAAAGACAATCTGAAAACCAGAGAAAGACACAGGTAGGATTATGGAGTGTAGCAAGGACATGCTTTATAAAAAGGTACCTTTTTGTGGGGATGGACTTTTTACAAGGGGATGGAGTGATGAGGGGGAATGGATCAAAACAGAAAGAGCAGAGATTTAGGTGAGACATTAGGAGGAAATTCTTCCCTGCGAGGGTGGTGAGACCCTGGTCCAGGATGCCCAGAGAAGCTGTGGCTGCCCCATCCCTGAAGTGATCAAGTCCAGGTTGGATGGGGCTTGGAGCAACCTGGGCTGGTGGGAGGTGTCCCTGCCCATGCAGGGGGGTGGGACTGGATGATCTTTTGGGTCCTTTCCAACCCAAACTATCCTGTGATCCTTTTGTAATCATGAAATGCCAAAAGTCCAACAATGTTACCCATTATAAAACAAAATGTTAGGATTTAATCTTCCATGGGTATCTTCAGGTCAAACCCTGCTTTTCTGTATTAAAATTAAACTCATTTGCATATATAACTTATTTACCCAATGCAAGTACATTTTGTGATTTGACATTGTTTAGTATTTGCTTTTCCCAGGTCAGTATCTGGAGTAGTAAGAGATGTTTCTTGGAATTAAACTATTAGCTAAGACCACCAGGCTCTGGCCCACCCTTACAAGAAATCACTGCAGTCTGAGGCTGATTCTTCACTCCTGTCTCTGACAGGCTGAAAAGAAACTTTCTGTGCTTCAGGGAATACAACCTAATGTTCAACAAAGTATTAAAAGAAAATAAGTGTCTTAAGGCCAAAAAGAAAAAAAAAAAGTCTACCAAGAGCAAGCTGCCTGTTTAAAGTATTTCCTTGGAGACTGAAAACCTTGAGAATGTTTTTCCTAAATGAACCACTGATATGCTTGGTTTGCAAAGATCCCTGGAGGCCTGAAGGCTGAAATCACTGAGGCTGCTTCTCTCAGAGAAAGCAGATGTTCAGAGGACAGCACAAAAACAACCTTTTTCTCTCCTCCTTCTCTCTCTCTTCCAAACATGAAGCCAAGGATTAGAGGACTAGAGGCTGTCAGAGCTCTGGGAGATGCCCTGCAGAGGCACCAACATGCAGATTGATCTGATTCATGCTCTGGTTTTGTGAAGGAAATAAAAAGAGATGGGTTCATTTTTTGAAGAATACATCTCCCTGAGGCTGTCTAAACCCCTCTTAGAGCACATATGTTAGTGTCACCTCAACACTCCCTACCCACAAATTCTAGCCCAAAATACACACCAAAAACCAAAGCTTAGAGGTTTTTTGACAATAGTTATTAATGTGCAAAACACACTGTTGTCACAATCCATAACCAAAAATCAGGTAGGCACTTATTGGCCAGACTGATGAAATGGTGCCTTTTAAACTAAAAACTTTTAATTACAGATCCTTTAAAATTTGAGCTCTGTAATACTATTATGATTCTGGCACTTTTCTATTTCCTTTACCAGAATTTTGAGTTGATTTCTATTTTACAAGCTTCACTCTTTGTCATTCTACATCTAATCCCACGCAGAGAGCTCCCTAAGTCAGGAGCCCTCTATGTTCTCTTCATGCTGGGACAAAAACAGCAGTGCACAGTATCTTGTCATGATAATCTTAGCACAGGGCACGAATTCTTTTAGGATGAACCAGCATCAGTGGGAGAGCAGCACCCTCTGCAGGGTCAGGAGGCAAATTGCTAAAAATGTTAGCTGGAAAGTGGACAAACTGAAAAATCTTGCCCACGAGCTTTCCATGCAAACCTATTACAGTAACATGTCAATTCATTATTTTAATAAAAGCTATGGCACCCCTGACAGCCTATCTACAATTTCAAGTATATTTCAATGAAAGGCAACAGGATTACATCCTAAAACTGAAAAAGCAAGAAGATTTTGTCATTTCTGGAGATTGCTCCCAGTGCATCTGCAGCACATGTGGTAAAAGACATGACCCTTTTTCCAAAAAAATCATCAACACCACAGTCCCAGTTCTAAAATGAGGCAATCCCTACACAGAACTGACTCAAATTATTCCTAATATTTTGTTCTTTTTGAGTTTAATACAGATTTAGAAATTCAAGACAGAAAACACTAGCACTGTGATTATTCCTTTTGTATTTTTACCTTCCTGTTCAATATGTGGTGCACAAGAACAATGTAACTGAAAGCAAAGATCACAACAGAATGTAAAGTATTACCAGCCACATTCCAACTAATATTTTACAACAAGCTAGAAGGTTCACTAGAATCTACCAGAGCCTCCTGAACATGCTTCATGATTCACACATACTTGGGACTCAGCCCCCAAAATGCTTCCCATGGAAGCATTATGGCAAGACCTCTTCTTCCCCACAGCTAAAAACACTCCTGGCTTGAGGCAAAAGAATGAGAAGTACAGCAATAGTTACTTTCTTACATCTCTCAGCAATCTATCACAATCCTGGCCACTTCTTCATATACTGCTATAGTCTACATAAAGGAGCAACCCTGCATTTGAGTGACCCAAAGTGCTGCTTTTGCTTTTTTGGCCACGGTGAACCCCAGTTGCTCTGTACACGCAGAGGAGACATGAACTAAGCTTGTACAGAATTAGACACAGCATGAGAATGACTCTTGAACAGCAGACAAGCAGACATTCAGCAATAGCTAAAATGTAGTATCAGATATTGTTTTCTTTGTAAAATTAACTATTTCCTCCCTTTCCAATTGGCAAAGCATGCATATCACAGACCCAGTTAATATTGCAATGTATACGTTGTTGTTGTCTTAAAATCCACTTGACACATCACTGAATTGAGCTGATTCACTGATGTGCTAACATTCAAAGTTGTTTACATCAGTAATTTAAAAAGTTATTATAAGGAATTAGCAACCAAAGCCCCGAGAGTTTTACAATCATTCTGTACTGATGTCATTCCCCAAGGCCTGTCAGATGTGAGAGTCAGATTCTCTACTTGAACACACAAAACCTACCTCACTGTGGTTTATTATTTTTAGTGCTTCCCTCCCTTGAGAATCTGTTGTACAAAGTCCAAGGTGTTTCTTCTTAAGTTCTTGATTAACTGACTGCAGATCTTTAACCATCAAGAAAAGATCAGTGACCTAAATAGCCAAAGGAAGAACAAGCAAGTTGTTAACATCCATACTAGTAGGTAAACAAATGATTATATGAATCTCCAGCAAAATCTAAACTGCAGAGTCAGAAACCTGGGCTTCTATATCTGCTGAGGAGGCAATCTCTCTCTGTATGAAAACATGATGATATATTAGTGAGTCAGTGTTCAACAAATCTTAACTTGTAAGACTGCCATTTCCAAGCACATGATGAAGTTGAGGTACCAAGTTTCATAACTCAGTAACAAGAAGAAACCAGAGGGCACCTCACAGCAACAGGCTGACTGAAGAGGAGATATTATAGTGCAAGGGAAACAGCAGCTTTCAGAAACAACCTGTTCTTCCATTTCAAACACCCTTTATAAGCCACAATCATTCTGAGTAGTTCCACAAATACAAAATCTGAATGGACAGTAATGTTCAAAACTCTGGGCACCTGACTGCCCCAGACTCCTGTAGGACACCAAGAAGGCAATGTTTGCAGAAGAAAATAACTCTTTTTTTAGACCAATCCATATATTTGGAAAAACAGCCCAACTTTCAGGTCTACAAACCCGTTTTCAAGTAAGAAATGGTCTATAAATGTCTTTTGCTGATGAGTGACCCTAAACCTACCAAAGGGAATGTGTTAAGAGGTAGAAGTGGTACAAACCCAGAATGGGGTTGGGACACAATCTGGGCCTTTCCTGATCGACACCCGTTCAGTGTAAGGCAAAATTTTCACCTTCAGATTACCCACCCCCAGATTTTGAACACTTGCCTAATAGCCATAAGAAATCACTTGTGTCCACTCCCAAATTCCCATATTCAAAATAATTCCTTATCATAAATTAGAGCCTGGACCAGAGGTCACTGCAAAGGATAAGGAGTCAGAAGAACAAGTTCCTGAGCTCTGATACTGATTTATTGTCTGACATTGCCTGTACATTTAATCTATGTGAATTTCAGTTCTCCTTACATAGAATGGAGATAACATTAACCTACCTCAGGGTTATTTTATAACATGCCATATTTATCAAAAGACTTGCAAACCCTGGAATGCAATGTGCTATGCAGACATATAAATTACAGACCCCACTGCCATCTTCATGATTAACAAATGTGCATGAAATACACATTGTGGAATACTTGATACAAAACCTTTTCTTCATGATGACTAAAATATGGCATTGAGTCTGAAACTTGAATCCAGGTGTCTAACTATCATAAAACCTTTGCAGCAAGCCACCTATCCTCCAGCTGGCTCCAAAGCTCCTGTGGTGTAAAACAAAGACTAAATAGTTCCTAAAATACAGATGAGGTTCCTAAAAGAGATGAGGACTTCAAATCCCTTCAGCACTCTCCAACTGTACCTAAATAAACCTTTTTCTGAGATGCATGAACTATAAATGGAGCAGAATTAAGCCATGAGAAACAGCAAATGACAAAAACATCAATACCTTTTTCTTCAGTTCTTCAAGAGACAGATGGTCTATCTGCAGGCCTGAATGATCCTGCTCTCCTAAACAGATACTCATATAAGATGTTTGATCTCCACAGAAAGAGAGTGTTTCATCTGTCAAAATAACCAGGGACAGGAATTATTTCAGAAACTCTGTTTGCAGGAAAACACAGCATAAAATACAAAGGCAGGACTTTTCAAATCAGAACCTACTAGTAAGTCTGTGGGAGGCCAGTTAAAATCTTTCATCCCCCAAAATAAGAATTCTGTTTCATTCAACCAATTTTGTTCTCGTATTTCTTTGTGCTTCTGACACACAGACACTGTATTTTCTGTGGCTTTATTTTTTGTCCTTATCACCATCAGTTGTGAACCTAATTCTGAGTTACAATTTTTGTATTTAACATTGCAATTAGAAATATTTTTTAGGAAGGATAAGTAAAGCATGAATAGTTATTCTGTTTTAACTATATTTTTATTAACATGAACTGAAGGTGTCAAGGCAAAAAGCTTGGTTAGACAAAGTTACTGAATTTATTTTGCTTTTGGGTCAAAAGATTGAATTAATTGAAATGAACATAGCTACTTATTTATTTCCCCTCTAACTGCAGGAATGATTGGTTATACTTCAATAAACACCTGTTCATTTACAATATAGATGGCAGTTAATTCTATGCATGTATCTCATTAGATAGAGAGAAAGCATATCTAAATTAGGACAAAGAAGAGACATCCAAATCCTACTCCTGGCTCTGACACTGATCCCTTGGCTGCTGCAAGGACCCAAAACTTCACAGATGATAACTAATTTCCAGCGTCTTCATTCCTAACAGCCTCTTCCTCAATCCCACTGCTCTTGAGAACCAGGAGCACTCACAAGACCCCTAAGCCTACCCTGGCTGTTCATCTCTGTGCTCCTGAGATTGGAAACTGTAATGGCAGGGTCTTCCCTTGTCACTGAGCAGAGCTGTCCAGGGACTGATGCTAAAATTGAAAACCTAAGTTGAAAGTGGTAAGGGAACTGGCTTTATTGTTATTTATATATTCCTTATGGAATAAAACATACATCTGTACATATGCAGTAAACTATATTTAACAACACTCATATTATTCTTTTCTATATCTAAGTATATACTAAAAAACCACCAGAGTAGTACAATAAAAAAAAAGCTAAAAGATAAGTTGTATTTAAAAGCTCTGCTACTTGTGAATTACAAAATAACAAAACCTCTGGCTGAGGTTTCTTTCTCTGGAGATATTTATTCTGCTAGGAGGACTCAAGCCATTTCCTGAGACACCAGCTCATTACCAATATGGTGTGAAACAATTACATTCCATGCCAGAAAGTGATCCCATGGCCACAGATCTATCCAAAGATGGGATTCTCTGACTTCTGCAAAAAACGCTAAATCCTACAGGTACAAAATTGAAGGCAGCAGGAAATTATCACTGCAGTAGAATTGCAATAGAATTACTAATATTTGCTGCATGGGAAGAGAAAACCTGTCCCTCAGTACATGCCCTGACTGCTCAGAGATGTTCTATTACAACCCCCCCTAATAATTCTCAGAATAGACACCTGAAAAGAAGTCTTTTCACACCTTCTTCTACTCTCAAAAGTTTCCTCTCCATTACAGCAAAATGACTGTAATAAAACCAGTTTTCTTTTGTGCAAGAAGGTAAAGGAAAGGGTGAGCTGCACACGTATACAAACCTTGTTGGTTTTTAATGTCCTTAATCTGATCTTCTAAGACCTTCTGCAGCTTCCGATTGGCTAAAACATCTTCTTCCAGTTGTTTTCGCAACATGAAAATGCTGTTTAGTTCTGTTTGCAAACTGTTTATGCTGTTAAAAAAAGGAGAAAAAAGTATTGAATCAATCTTGGAATCACAGAATGGTTTGGGTTAGAAGGGACCTTATAGGTCATTTGGTTCCAACCCCCTGCATGGGCAGGGACACCTCCCACCAGCCCAGGTTGCTCCAAGCCCCATCCAACCTGCCCTTCAACACTGCCAGGGATGGGGCAGCCACAGCTTCCCTGGGCAACCTGGGCCAGGCTCTCACCACCCTCACACTTAAAAGAATTTCCTCCTAATGCCTCATCTAAATCTAAAGAGGGGACTTTTCCAGTTTTAATCCATTTCCCCTCATCCCATCCCTCCCTGCCCTTGTCCCAAGTCCCTCCCCAGCTTTCCTGGAGCCCCTTCAGGCACTGGAAGGTGCTCTAAGGTCTCCCTGGAGCCTTCTCATCTCCAAACTGAATTATTGATTTACTTGCAGATTCAAACATTAATATTTTCTTGTGTCCCACAGCATCTTTCATACATCTGGGTTTCCACAAAGACCCTATTTCACATTAACAGATTTTCATCACATCATTTTGATGCATAAGAATAAACAAATCCCTACAGAGAACAAGGAGACTAAAGCTTCACATATATGTCCTTTTCTTGCTGTCTTGAGCTGGGCTGCTTGTATCTCAGCTTAAACCTAACAGATATATTCTGCCAGCCAACTTTTGTGTAATTCTTTTTAAGGAAAATTAAAAATTGATAATTTCTGAAAAGTAAGGCAGAAAAATACCACTATTACAGAACACTGATGGGTCTGTGTATTCCATTATCATCCAGTGACCATGGAAACTTTGTTTCCTTGCTACAAAACTATATTTTATCATATAATGTTCCAATTAAGAAAACAATTTAAAATCATGATTCATTGAAAATATGACCCAGACACAAGTAATTCTTCTATTTTTTCATTTACCTGACAGTCTGTAAAAAGACCTTTTAAGGTCAAAATTGTCTCAATTATCTCAATGGAGTGTAAATGCCAAAGCTTACAAATGATAATTTGTCAATGTGGACTAATTCTGTAAGCAGCTTTCTTCCAAGGTGGCCACTGAAGCTCTTCCTTTAGGTGTCTGCACCTCTAGCTGTCTCCTTGCTAGATCTTCCCCATACCCTCCAGCAGCATCAACAAGACTGTTCTGATCAGTCCATAAAACCCTTAAGTACACTAAAAACTGAAATGTAAGAAAATGATATAAATTTAATAACAAATAACAAGGCATTATTGAACTCACTGTATTATTTATTTTCACATTTGCTTCACTCTGAATGTCACTTTAAGATAAATGAAGCTGCTGCAGAATTTTCAATTTTCCACTGCACTAAATGGCAGAGAACTCAAGAATCTTAAAAAAAAAATTTAAATCTCTCTTACAAGACACTACACAGGAATACACAGCACATCATATTTGCACGAGAATAATAGCATATTGTAGAAACACTTTAATGAAAAGGCAGCAGGTATGAAAAGACTCTCAGTTTGACTTCTGACAACTGTGCTGTTGTCAGTGTTTCCTGCACAAGAAACTATTGTTTTAACCAATTCTCCCTCACTCAGGAGTATCTTTAAAGAGAGAGCTCTCTTACGTGCTCAGCACAAAAATTAAGAATCAAAACAAGCCAACATGTTACTAGAAGCTAAGCAGGCACGTTTACTCCTTGTCATGACTTAAAGGTTTTATAAGAAAAAGCCCTGATTTCTTGCTTAGAGAGACAAGAAATGTCATGGTCCTGACATCCAGTAGCTTATTTTGAAAAATAATCATCCAGGTTGCTTGAAATGAGTAACATCTAAAAGAAGATATGTCACCAGGCAAACATGTTTGCCTAAAATCTGTGTCACTGCTGATGGCAATTACACAAATGAGGAAGGTGAATTTCTCTGCAGGGCTTGTCTATCAGCTGCCCAAAACTCTGGTGGTTCAAGTCTTCATTGATGAGATTTACAGCACATCTCAGCCCACAGAACTACAAGGAGGGGAAATGAGAAGACCTGCCTCCAAATCCCAGCTCTGTAGGTGAATCATTGTGCATCCTCTGCAAATGGCTGCTTAACATGGGCTGCTCTGGGCATCCTACAACTCCAAGTCCAGAAAACAACCAATGATCCTGCTCCTAATCCTACAGAAATTAACTGGAAAACTCCAGCTACCCCTATGATTACTGCAGTTATTACTTTCCTCATTTGACATATATTCTAATAAAAAACAGTATTGGAGCTAAATTTCTATCTTGCCATTACTGTACAGAGTGTTGACAACCTCCTTGCCCATGGATCACATTCCAATAGCAGGTCACAGCCTCCATATAAAATACTAAACCAAACTGGCTTCCTCCTTCATTTGGTGATTGTTCAACAGAGAGGTCACAAAAGCCACTGCTCTTTTCCCAGAGATAAGAAATAATCTCTCCAATCTGACTTCTATCACTATTTCTCATTAAAAAGATTCTAGTATCTAAAAGAGCTCCTGAGCTGGGGCCAAGCACAAGAGGGCATTACTATTAATGCATTGAATTCAAATATCAGATCTCATCTGCTTTAGTTCTACTCACTTTATGGTTTCCAAACTACAGTGAACTAGAAACCAACTGCAAAATACAAACACACATTCCCACAAAGTTAGTCATTGCCTTCATGCAGGAAGAGTCAGGAGCACCCAAGTGCTACCAATACCTCATATTAAGATACCTGTCATTTTAGTTTTTTTTAAAAATTTTTACAATTACTTTTCCTTAATTTCTTTGTTTTATCATAATGTCTTCTCCTCAAATGCCAAGCAGTAACAGGATACAACGCAGGCCACAGACTTCTTTCTAAAATGTTGTGTTCTTTGATTTAAAAAAAAAAACAAAACACTTGCTCCTGCCATGCTACTGAATGTTCACCTCAAAAACATACTACACAAACTTCAATTTTTCTCTTTTGTTTTACCTTCTTCACCAGATCTTACTGGCTTATATTGTCATCAAAATGATTACAGTGCCACTTCTCAGATAAGCATTATCTATATTTTAGCAGTAAAACATGGCTAACTGTCCCACACACAAATCACTGTGTTTCAATTTTTCCCCTCTGTTCCAAGACAGGACACACACCTCCTGACTACCTACCTGCTTACTTTGGTACCTAAAAGGAAATCTGGCTCATCTGAGACTCCAAACCAAACATTTCATTTAGATGATATAACCTCACTTACAAAAATATTTCTTCTTGAAGAGAACTAGTACAGATATTTTCTGCCTTATGAACAATTGGCAGGTACAAAACAACCAACATCCCAGTTAAGCTGCACCTGTTTTCACAACTTCTAACTTCTGCCCTGTGAGTTTTAGATTATCCACCAAAATAGAAAAAGTACTTACCTATCTGATTCTTTGAAGGTCTTCACTAGTGTAGAATAAATATTTTGCTCTTTTCTTAAAGCAAGGATCAGCTTTTCATATTCAGCTTCTTTATTTTCCTAAATTAAAACAAGAGCATACTCAGCTTAGACTGTAATTTTTAAGTTTGCAGGTCTACAACAATGTGTTCACTTGTGCTCTGAAGCAAACATGAAAGAAGCAGAAATCCAAACCTGCAAACCAGGACTGCCCAGCTCCAAAGCCTAATATCAATCTGGGATCTCTTCATGTTAGTTAAAACCAGGTATTATTAAAGGAGGCAAATCATGTTTCACTCTTTTCCTACTATAAGCAAGTCCTGTATCTAAACAGCGGCTCATCCTTTTCATCACAGTCTGAAGAGCTTTCTCTCCTTCCTAGCATCCTTATTTCCCAAATTTACAACTTAATGACCCAGGAACAACCTGGCAGGTGGCTATTTCAGAGGAGGGGAAAGGAGAGAAGGGAAAGGAAAGAAGCCCAAGCTCCAAGCACACATTTTAGAACATTGTCCTAACAGTTCTCCGTATTTTAGATACAATTGCCTTTCCTGGGGGGAGGGTTCTGCAAATCCAGTTCCATTTCCAAACAAAAAGAACTGTATTGAGCTGACAAATGCAGGATGAACATGTCAGATACTCTCTCATCAAGTCAGCTTCCCGCACACTCAGCTGGTCACTACAAGCTGCTGCTTTACTTGTGCAAAGAGACTTGTTTACCTGCAGTCTTGCTCACATGAAGTGTATTATTATTATTAGAATAAATCCAGACACTTATGCTCCATTCTCAGCAAGGATCCACTAATTTCAAGGCTTTTTTTCACTCCAAAACAACAACACAGCCACTTTT
>NW_009952363.1:196762-210504 GCF_000747805.2 Chaetura pelagica | reverse complement strand
TCAGCAGGAGGCAAGAAATGCAGCTATTTAAAGGAGTATTTGCTTGCACTTATGACATAAGTAAGTTTTCTCAGATGAGAAAATAACTGGGATATCTATAGCAAATTCAGATGCATTCATGTCAGACTGTGCCTCTGAGAAGAAGAGTAGGCCTTGTTGCTTCTCTGTTTTCTTTTGCAGAAGCACAAAAACCTGTGCCCCAGCTAAGGGGGAATGCTATGGCTCTAGGATGACACAGTAACTCCAGAGAGCAAGAATGAAAAATAAATCCATTTTCTCCATATTACAACCTCAGGACTGGAAACTAAACTCTCAAGAGATACTAAATCATTAGTGAACAGATCATTAACAAGGAAGAAATCTACACCGAGGAGTTTTAAGCAGCTGTTATTACTCCAATTGCAATTCTTAAGGAAGGAACTGTAACAAAAATTCAGCTCAGGTAGAATCTCGTTAATTCACACTAATGATGCAAAGACTCTGCTAATTTGAAAAATTCAGTATTCTGCAAAGTAAACAGCACAAAAGCAAGGACAACTGTTGTTTACTTTTAATTATTTACATTCGTACCTCCCAGCATGCTAGCAAATACATTAAATAATCTTTTGCAAGTGTAATCAAGTTTTGATCAAATTACTCCCGTTAAGGTAATTTGCATGTCAGCTCTTACTGCAGAAAGAGCAGCTTCTACCACCTGATGCTACAGATTCTTTGGAGAAGTGACCTTGCCTCTGTACACCTTTGGCTCACCCGCCATCATTCACCTGCCATCACCTGCTAGATGTATTCTAGCAAAAGTTTCCAGGTTGTAGTGCAATTTTGACATTAAATATTGTCCTGTTTATGAAGTGCAAAACACTGAGCTTCAAGTTTGTTATCTGGATGAGCAGAGGAGCAGCACGTGGCAACAGCTTCTGCTGAGTGCAGAGAAACACAGAGATGAAGGTGGGTGACCCAGAGTCCATTAATAACAAAAAAAATCTCACCAAAAAAAACACCTGTGCAAAAATGTACATCTTACAGCCTGAATTAAGGAGTCTCCTCCAAGTGCTGGAATCCCAGCCTTTCAAGAACAGTCACTGAACACAAAACACACAGACTGCAATTTAACTTGGGAAAAGTTTGATCACGATGGCACTGATCGGTGATGTCGAAAGCAACAGGGAGAAATTAATCTTTGCCTTCATTTCGTCAGTTAACAGTCTGTTAAAAGTTCTAGTGAACTTCTCCATATGCCTGATACAATCCTTGCAATTATCACTGAAGACACTACAGAACTATATCCTAATTAAAAGCTCTTTCTGAAGCACTAGCAAGGGGTTGTCATTCTGAAGAGTTTACGGCACAGAAATTAGATCACAGTTGTCACCAATTGTTCGGGGTCTATCGCTGCTTTATTAACAAAGCAGTGTTATACTCAGAACCATGCTCTCATTTCCTAGGTTTCTTTTAGAATTCACATTTTAATTTAGTTCTACATTTGCACCAAAATCTCACTAAGCTCATGAAATCCTCCCAATTATTTTTTGTGTGTGTGCATAATGGGAGACATGCGCCATTTCTCAATTCCAAATGTCACAGGCTACACACAGATTAATAAATTCTAAATTCAACTAGCTAGGTAGAGGTTAGCAGAATTATGAAGAAGTGTTCTTGATTTTTCACAATCTTTCATGAATAAGGATGAGAAGATACAGCATGTACATCTCTTTTTTTTCTTTTTTACATTATCACTGTCATTTCTAAATAAAGCGTAGGAGTGAATTATTCCAATCAACTCCCCAATGGTACACAAAACATAAGGCAGCTCTGTAACTTAAATACACCATAATGCTGTGGGAGTTAATGAAACATTAAACCTCTTGACACATGGTGTGAGGGAAAATGTGTTAGAGGAGATAGCTGCAAGACATCCAGGACCATATTGCAGGGAAAGATTTATATTCCCGTGAAAGGAGGCAATCTAATATATTAAAGTCTATATTTAAGTCTGAAATACTATTGCTAAGCAGCAGCAGTGGAAAACATAACTTATTTTCATTAAAGGTTTCTCAAATAGTAAGCAATGAAAGTAAAAGGTTTATACCTCCACAATAAATTACTTATTGGCAAAGTCACAGAAGATCCCATTGCCTGGCTGAATACTTGCTTGCTTACAACCAACATCAGGATCATTTCAAAATCTCTGAAGGTTGAAGGATGAATGATTGAGAGGTGGCCATAACCTACACCTCATCACTGATTCACTCATCCATCCATCCATCCACCCACGAGTACCAGAATTCAGTCATTTCTTCTAACACTGCAGTAGTCTTTTCTAACACTGCACAGACTACTATAAATGAAACCCTCACTAGTGAGATTAAAATGGTTCTGGGCCACTGAGTCATATATCTAAAGACAAAAATTACTATAGCAAAAGACTTGGTTGGTGACTTTTAGAAGATGTCATCTGAACCACAGAAAATGTCACAAAGCTGATGGCTCTGAGGAACTTGGAGCCCTTCTTGGTGACACATGAGGCAAGAGCAGTGGATTATATACAGGTCTCCAAATATCACCTCATCAGGCTAACTCCTTTAAGATTAAATTTCTGCTAGTATGGAAATGGTGAAACTCACCAACCACATGCATCCCCATCACCAGACCATGCTCAGTGTCACAGGTAAAAAGTAGCACGTTTAAAGTGTGTGAAGACAGGGATATCGACAAAAAATGATTGCAGTTTTCAGCTATAAACTCATGCCATTAAATCAGAAATTGAACTACCACCCTGTTGATGTCTTCACATCAATTTCAAGAGACTAAAAGGACCAACCACAGGGCACTGATCACTATTTAATAGGACACTTGTACAAAACAAAAAGTCAACTACATCACTTCCCATGACCAGGACTCAGCCATAATGTGCAGACTGCAGCCCCTTCAGCAGCCCTGCAACATCCACACCAGCCCCTATTCCCATGACACCCACCAACTGTGGTGCTCCAGCTGCATCAGGAACTTCCAGGCATTAACTGGAATTCCTCCAGCTCCTGCAGATCAGATATCACAACTGTATGCACACAATATTCCTCAGGTCCTCGACTGCATTGACTCTAAAAACAGAAGTAATTCTGACCAAAGTCAACTAACGTGATGATGATACACAGGCTTGTGCCTGCAGTTCCTTCTCCACCCTCAAGGGGTATATAAGCTTCCCCTCCCAACACCGAACACCACAGAAAGGCTACATTACAGCAAATCCACAAGTTGTATTTTTTTCCACTTAGGGAAATCAATTTAGAACAAAAACTCCTATTCCTGGGGCCCTGCAGTACATGCTGGGTACAAGATTCCACGTGCAACACTACAGGACACAGAAGCACAGCTCAAGGACTGAGCAAGAGCCACTCCTCAAATTTGCTGCTTTTCTCAGTAATAAAATGAGAATCAAAGAAAGAATGAGAAAGGAGTAAAAATCTGTGTTAGGAATATATTTACCTAATAATTGCTCCAACAAAAAATAAGTATAGGAGTATTGGTTGTGAAAGAAGAGCATTAAGCACAAAAACAATTCAAGTTTCTAAAAGTATATTAAGTCCACTGCACTTCAAAATTCTTTGGCTGCAAAATGTATTTCATTCCAAGAATTCAGATACCAGAGTCAGCAGTTGCATGACTAACCTAATTATCAGTGCCCTTGCACAATCTCTCCCTAGCCCATGACAGTGGCTCAAGAATCCAAACTCTAATTAGAAACTGTCATTTATCTTCCCTGGCCTGGCCAAGGCACCCAGCAGAGCTTTGGATGTTGGTTGCTTTAAAATTTATCATTACATTAAAATAAAGTTAAAAGCTATGATGAAAGAGAGAAAGTTCTGCATCTCTCAATTCAGTTTCTTCAACTTTAAAGATCAGTGAGGCTGCAAGAGCCTGGTTTCTGTGCTCTCTGGTGGGGAGGATCCAGCTGTGCGTTTGTTGAGAGTTGGTGCAGCACTGCAAAGTCATCAAAGAGGCCAAGGCAGCCAATGAGGGCAGAGCTCTGGCTAATCTGTGTCCAAAAAGTTATGATTAATATGCCAAAGTGGGTTCTTACAGGAGATATCTTATACAAAGGCTGAGCTGAGAGGACAATGGGCTGTGATTAGGTATTGTTCCCACTCACAAAGTGAACCAGCCTTAGAGAATAGCTGGTGATGAGGGGGTGGGCACTGGCTGGTGCTGTGAGTGGCTTGTTCTCTCTCCTGGTTATACACCTGCACTGCAAGTGGGGTGCAGAGAGGAAAGCTACTGTTTGATTTTCATTAATGCTGTATGATTTTATATCACTCTTAGGTCCCTTTGTGACACAAGTTACATGCATGCACTGCAGTTTGTTCTACAGAGGTCGAGTTTCTACCCAGCCTTTCAGACTATTTTTCCTGCACCTCTCTTCACACACACTTGGATACACCCTGGCAAGCAGGGATGCAGCTCCTTCACTCTGAGCTTATCCTAACCCCTGACTCCACCTGTGTTTGCATCTACCTTGTTTAATAACAGTGCCCATCACACACTGAGCATCTCATCACTTGTGTGTTCAGAATGTCACACAAGACAGAGAATTCACTTTTCCTTTGCCATGGACTCATCTTATTTTAAATTTCCTTGAGAAAACTTCATTAATGACTGATATAAGAGAAATAAAGTAGCTTTCTCCATCCTTAGTACATACTAGTCCAGTTCTGTTACTTTGCCTGATGCTTTTGGAGACCTGAACATACTAGGCTGCAAACAATG
The DNA here is from genome assembly GCF_000747805.2 of Chaetura pelagica. NCBI lineage: Eukaryota > Metazoa > Chordata > Aves > Apodiformes > Apodidae > Chaetura > Chaetura pelagica. The sequence continues at coordinate 205,743 of NW_009952363.1, read as the reverse complement.
CAAAAGGAGACAAAAAATGTACCTTCAAAAGCAGCTTGCTTGTTCAATAATCTGTACATAATAATACAAAGTGCACTGATGGAGTCAACAAGGGATTTGAAAACTTCTTAACTGCACCTTTTTCTTTTTGCCAGCACATAAGGGAGTGGTGAAGGGGGAAGGAACTAACTCTATACTTTAAGACTGAATTTTTATCTGATTTCAGATACTAACAAGTCTTTTCAATTTATGGCATCAAATAAATACAGTGGGCATATATTGTTCCTCTTTTAAAATATATATCTACTTCTGTACTATTTCCTTTCTTCTTTGCTTTAAAATAATTTTCTTCTTGCCCTAGACATATCTGCACTCCTACCTATATTTTTTATCCTCACACTCCATTTATCACCTGTGGTCACCAGCTCTGTGCAATCTTTCCCCTTATCCATCAGAAAGACACAAACTCTCTCTGCACCTCTCTTCAGAAACACAGATACCCTCCCACTCAGGGAAATATGTCAACCATTAATGACCACAAAACTCTACCTCTTCATGGTAGGCAAAGCCTTTCACACACTTTCTGAGAGGAAAGAATTCAGTGATAGCATTTAAACTCATCAGAGTACAAGACTATGTTACTCCTACAATGCCACATCAAAACCACCATAATCATACAAATCATATGACACAATTAATAGTCACTCTTTGTCTTCTAAATAACACAAAACATTTTGATATGGTACTGATATGAAAAACAGCCCCTTGCTACATGGGTGAATTACAACATATGAGCACACACCTTTGAAGCCAAAGTCAAAATTCTCTTCAATTTGAAGTGAAGGTATTTACCTGCAAATTATTTAAGAAAAACTCACCTCTAACTCTCTGACTATCTTGATGATTGATTGTTGAGACTGCACAGCACATTTTTCCTTTACTAAACCTTCATTTTTTAGTTCAAGTTCTTCATTAGCTCTTAGAAGGTTCTTGTACTTATTCAGGAGCTCCTGCAATTCTGCATCTTTTTCTTTAACTGTTCCATCAAGTTTCTAACAAAACAAAACAAGGAGACAGTTTGACAGATTTTACTCTATTTTTATATTGTAAAATAGAGAAACAAACAAAATTGAAGAGAATATCCAAGGATGATCTAGCACATATTCTTTACACACCTTGCAAAATTAGAGCTCAATTTAACATACTAGAAGCAAAACAAAACAAAATCAAATAAACAGAAGCTTTCTCCAGCTATCCAATCATAGAATGGTTTGGGTTGGAAAGGACCTTAAAGATCATCCAGTTCCAACCCCTGCATGGTCAGGGACACCTCCCACCAGCCCAGGTTGCTCCAAGCCCCATCCAACCTGCCCTTCAACACTTCCAAGGATGGGGCAGCCACAGCTTCCCTGGACAACATGGGCCAGGTCTCACCACCCTCACACTAAGAATTTCCTCCTAATGTCTCAACTAAATCTCCCCTCTTCCAGTTTTAATCCATTCCCCCTTGTCCTATCACTCCCTGCCTTTGTCCCAAGTCCCTTCCCAGCTTTTCTGGAGCCCCTTCAGGCACTGGAAGGTGCTCTAAGGTCTCCCTGGAGCCTTCTCTTCTCCAGGCTGAACAACCCAAGATGTCAAGACATGCACCTTGGTCTCCAGGTACTAAGCAACCTTAACTATTACCCTTTGCATTGATGGTTGAATACCATGAGTACTCCTCAGGATTATTATCTCCAGCTATAAAAACCTGAGCAGGGGTCTGTTAGCACTCAGCTCCCTTCTTACTTAAGTCATTCTCAATGGGCTCCAAAACACACAAAAATCCCCTACAATAGGTAAAATATTTTAGTATCTACACCAACATCTAAGCTAGTGTTTCTACACAATAAACTGAAAATCATGGGCTCTTCAGAGCTTTTAAATTATCTTACCACAACAGTAAAAATTCTACCTAAGTATTAGTAAAGCTTTCTTCTCCTGCTGTCCACATGTTTCATAAAACCTTAACAAGAAATCATGCTGAATGCCACAGACTCTGTAGCTTCGTCTGTTCTGCAAATGCAGTGTTATAAAAACTGAAGGATTGTCATCAAAATCAACAGCAAACACAAATGTGATTTTGGAAGAATTCCTCATACAAAAACCACATGTTAACTTTCCATTTTCCATTTCAACTGAAGTCCACCCACCTGCAGCAACAGATCCTTTTGACTAACACTGTCTGTCAGCCGCCTGATAACTAGTTCTTGGCTCTGCAACTTCTGGTTGCTTTCACTCAAAAGAATATTGTAATGATGTTCCACTGCTTTTTCTTTTTCAGTCATTTCACCATGTAATTTCTCTAGTTGATTTCTAAGGTCCTAAAAAAAAAAAAAGAAAGAAACTGAGTATTTAGCAAATCAACTTCAAAAAAAGTTTAGGATTAACTACCCATCTTATTAGCCTAACTTTTCATTGCTCCTCATATCACTGAATAGCCTGGAGAATGTATTTAAGGCAGTATCTGTCTCTTAGCATCAATGATCAGGTGTCAGCATTGCCTTCTACTAATCTAGGTTCTTATTGTTTCAGTGCTTTTTATACAAGAATGACTGGACTCCAAGGAGAGAACATCATGCACCTCACTGCTGTCAGAATGAACACCCAATTGTGAGTCAGTTTACCCCCTTGCTAGAAATAGCAGAAAATTAGTTACGGGTGATTCAGCTTCTCATTTGCTCTTTTTCTCGTCACACCGTGAAAATTCTTGCACTAAAACTGTAATATTAGTTACTTTTGCACCAAACATAAGGTCAGAAATCTTCAAATATTTTCTTTTCACAAGAGCACAAACTTCAAAGGATCAATGACATCAGGCTAATTATTAGAAGTTGTAAACTTGATGTTGATTCTGGCTGTTCTTTCCTTCCTGCAGCCCCAAGATGAGTTGCATCAGCTCCATATCTTAGTTCCCCATCAGAGAAACATATCCTTTTTGTCCTTTTTGCTGCTAAACCACAGAAACAATCTCTTTCCATAGCCTTATGCAGCAGCAAGTCCAAAGGGCTCTGAGATCTGTTAGGCTCAACATGGGACTCCTGCAATGTCACAAGCAGTATCTCCTACTTTGCAGGTCACACACTAAATGCACACCACAATTCCAGCTTTTTCCTCTGCATTCCCATAGATCCTTGAAAAATCCACCATCTGGAAATTCAGCCACCTACAGGGTTTAAAAGGTTGACCAGCTGATATAGCCTTGGGTTCCAAGCAACAGCACAAAACAATTCCTACTCCTCACATTTCCCCATGAACTGTGACAATCACTAAATCAGTGGAAAAGGACAGGAAATTATTGGCATGTAATTAATAGTCAGGTCCCAGTTACAGAGTGGAAAATGAGCACAGGGCAGGAGAAACATCCATCAAGTGGCTTCTCTGTCCTTCCACCTTCCCTCCCATCACTGCTCACCTCAGACTTTTCTGCTGATTTGTTGGAAGTTTCAGCACTACCAACTGAAGGAGCCACAGTTTGCATAAGCACAAGCCTAATTTTATAACCTTTTACTCTGCAAAAAGATCTAGAGCATGGACTGCACAGATTGTGTGGGGAAAAAAAAAAAAAAAGAGAGAAGTAGGACTTTGTTATAAAGTTGCAAGTTGTCTAAAATGAAACAAAACTTAGTGAAGACTTTACCTAAGCCTGTCTCCAGACTCACAGCACCAGGTACCAGCTGCCATCTTAAAATAAGTTGCTAAAAAAGGCTCATTTCTGAAGTAGCATAAGCCTTTTAAATAGTCTGCACATATAGCAGTCACTTATAAACTTTACACCTACCTCCACTGGGATTTAAGATGCAATAGTAGTTGTTTATTCTAAGTATAAAGAAACAGTACTAGTAACACTCTAATTGCAATCTCTTTACAAACTCTTTTATATCCTTTTCTTGACTAAATTACCTTGCTTCATGCAGGTTCACATCAAATCCTTCACATAATTTTACTACTTCAGTGTTTTACTTCTGTTTATTTTGCACATTAAATACAAATTGTCATTTACAATGACTTTTGGTTTACTTGGTTAATTTTAGCTTCATTACCAGGAGTGAGCTAAGAATTCCCTAATAGGTCCCAAAAAAACCTCAAATGTTATTCAGTTTCAAAGAATGATTAAGCTTAGGCCTTCAGTTCTACAAACTAATACAGATACTTTTTTCAGGACCAAAGGAAATCCTTGCTTCACCAAGAAAGCAAAGAACTGCAGAATTAGGTCCAAGTTTTATCTATATATACCCAAACTCTCAAGTATGTTTCTATTTCTTATTAACTATAAAGTGCAGTGTAGCACAGCTCTTCTGGAAGGAGTGTAAGGTCTGATAACTATAAAATCTTTTGGCTTCAAGTTTTGGAGCTCTTCAACCTGTTCATGCACAACATGTCAACTGGAAATACCAACTGCAGTGTTATGACTTGCACTGCATTGCAAAGTTGACTCCTTGGCTTTCTATTCTTACATTAGTTTTGTACTATCACTGAGAGGGTCTAAGTGAATACATTACATGTTGGGCAACTAAACTTCAATGGAACACTTTGGACCTGTCCTATAACTTCAAGTGACCAATACTCTGTGACTTCTCTTGATGAAAACCATGAATAGCTTTGACAAGATGAGAGATGCATAGAGAAGATGCTGCTGCAATAACAGAACTATAACCCCTACTAGATAATCTCAGCCACCTTGGTCTGCAACACCTATCAGGTAGAAAAAAACATGCTTCTGCCTTCAAAGCAACACAAATATCATGGCTAGGTTTGTGGGAAGAGGGGGACTGACAAGGCATACAATCAAGGAAACATAAAGCCTGCAAGGGACTTGGTATTTTTTAATACTTTGCCTCTCATATTTCAGACCCAGAGTTTCCTAAAACCTTTCCAAAACAAGCTAGAGGAGATTGAAAATTATCTTCTTTGCATGAGCTAGAATTCTGAAACACACAAAACTATCCATCACTAGAGCAGGTTGCTTGAACTCATTGACCACCCAAATTGTCTGGGAGAAAAATCTATTGGTTTCTATACATTTAGTTGCAAGGATAATATAGTACCTACAGTGCTGGGAGCATAAACTTGGCAATTCCCTCTGCTGACATTTTTCCCAAGAGACTTTCCTATGATTAATGATAGTTGAACTGAGAAAAATGAATGTGAAACACTATAATATAGAAGACTGGAGCAGATGTCTCCCCCTCCTTGTCAAATGGAAAACAGGTTGGTGAATAATTAAGTCATGAAGCTCCAAAACCTCCCTCTCAGGCTAAACTACAGGTAGGAAGACTAAATAATAAATTCTGCCTAATGAGCTATTCTGCATTTCCCCAACCAACTGATCAAATATGAATACCTAGTAAATATACTTTAATTGTCTACATTGAGGCCTGGAGAGAGAATGGATACTTGAAGTGTTCAATCATGTAAATTGGAACTAACTCTTTGATCAAGAATCTGTTAGAGACACAGTAACATGGTGGACGAAAGCAACATTAAGGATGGGTTGATATTTATTCCTCATCAATCATATGTAAGAATATATGCCCAAAGTTTGTTTCAAAGAGCTTAAAGTAATGCTGAGCTACTGCCTAACAGCAGCTTCTGAAAAACACAGAACTGAAAGAGTTTTTGCTTTTAAAGTTGGCCTAGTAAAAAAGGCAGGACACCTGCCCACCCTGAGACTGGGACACAGCTCAACAACATCTACACTCATTGCTGCAGAAAAGTCCTAATACTGGGCATAGCCTGTGATCAGCTCACATGTAGAGGACTTAATTACCTTAGTTTAACTTACTTGCTTCCATAGCAGGACAGTAAAGTCCAAATAATCTCAACAAGATGGGTTTACAACTGGGCAGAAGGACTTTTTCTGGATCTCTAGTTTGGGGGATTTTTTAAAAATTGATATATGCAAAAATTGGGATTATCCCAATTATAGTGTGTGAAAAGTCATTGAACATTTTCCTGTGAGTGAAGAGCTAAAATAGCAGCTCATTGCACATTGAGGGCACTTTCCACATTCTTGCTAGTTTTATTCAACCAGAATAGAAACACTGATAAATAGGTATCTCAGAGCATAAATAGAACAGAATTTTTTAAGCCTGTCTCATAAAAAGTTTGCATCAGATCACTGAAGTGGTTTTCTATTTGTCAAAGAGCAAAATATCACAGCATGGTTTTTTCCTCCCACACATCCACTTCTTAATGGGCAACATTTCACAGGCAATGTTGCCATACCCAAATGTACTAGCAGCTCTGAAATGGAAGCAGCTGTTCTGCAAGGAGTAGGAAATAGGTTAAGGATATAATTTTTATAAGACTGCTCATCTTTTGGCACAAATGCTTTTCCCCAAGGAGTTAGGAGTCAAATAGGCTTCTGTCACACAAGTAACTTTGAATCTCCTGGTAACTCCCTACTCAGTCCTTTTTTTTTCCTGGTTTTCCTCTACAGAGTTATATTCTAGCTCCCCTGAAAGATGAAAAAAATAGTTCTGAATAGAGAAGACAGTTAAATATAAAAATACTTTAAATCAATAAAATATGTTCTTTGTGGCTCTTTTACTGACAGGAGTGATCTGTTCTCTCTCTTCTTAACCTTAACCCCCTGAAGAAATTTCAAAGCACACCAAAGATAGAGACTTTGTGACGGCAGCCCAACCACCGTTGACAAATCAACCAAAAATGCAACTCAAATTGGGGGCAGCAGACAGGGAGGACAAGTTATTTGTTTGCAGGTGAAGAGAGCCCTCTACTGGTTTTAAGTGATATTGCAGGAAGAGCAATTTCCACATACACCTGCTTTATTAAAGTCCTTCTTTAATAATTGAACCGAAGCATCCACTAAATAAAGACAAGCTCATTTAATCTCTTAGGTAATTTAATATAGCAGGAGACTAAACCCTAACTGAGGAGGACCAGCCTTTTTGCATGCAGACAGGAGTCTACTTGTTATGCAAATGCTGCTCCAAGGAAGCAACAGTGAGAAGACTTGAGAAAAATCCATGTGACAAGACCTACAGGTGAGAAGTATGTTTTATGTCACTCAGCAGAAGCTGAATCCTTTTTTTTTTTTTCTTTTTCAAAAGGAAAAATAAATCTGATAATTCCAATTGCAGCATGAGCTGTGTGTGCTAGAAGCAGAAGTGTTTATCTCAACACCTCCAGCTAGGTAAAAAAGGCAGAATATGAAGCCAGCAAAATGAATGAACAGATACAGCACATCTTTATGTTCAAGTGGGATCAAGTAACTGTGCCTCAGGAATTTTACAAGCAGAAAGTCTCCAATATACAGCCTTTACACTGACCCTCCTATGACAGCAAAACAAAACTGACGTTGGGCTTAAGGCTGCAACAGCTGGCTATTTGCTGTCATCCTGCATTAGAACTTCAAGTTTGATTAAAGAAGTGTAATTAAAGTATAGACACTTGACAAGACAAATACAGCAACAATATAAGATGTACATTGTGCATGTTCAGATTCTGCCATCAGAAAAACTGAAACCAATAGCAACTATTAACCATTTACAAAGGCTAATGATTTTTCCTAGGACCTAATAAGACTAATTAAGACTGTCAAGATGATATTTATTTTAAAATATTCTTCTGTGTAGACTAGGTGGCTGAAACTTTCCCCAGTTTCCTTGGCCACATTCTTTTGAACACCAGCTTTTGGTAAAATTTCCAAAAATACTAAAATTCAAAAATATAACTCTTAGAAAGTAACATGCAAGGAGTGATGAAGGAGTTTAAAACTTTATGAAATAAAGGAAAAGAGTGATAATAACATTAATGGTTTTGTCACTTCTGCTTTTCTGTAGCTGTGCCTCATCCAGCTCCTTCTCCATTTTCTCTCTTTCCAAATTCAAATCATTTAGCTCTTGATCGGTCCTTTTAATCCTCCTCTGTAGCCTCCGATTCTCAGCATCCTTTGTAAGGTTTTCTGAACGCAGCTCTGCTAAGAGAGTCTCTTTTTCCATCAAGAGAGCTTGATAATCCTCAGCACCCTGAAACACAAAGCAACATCCAAGTTCTATCAGGGTATTTTGCAGAGACTGGAAGTCCTGACTCCTGTTGTGTCCAAATCCACTCCCCCACACCTCTTCAAAATGATGGTGCAAAAATACAGTGAAGTGACAATTACTCTCACAACAAGGAAAATGTTACATTGAAAGTCTTCTCAACTAATGCAACACAGCTTCCAATGAGATCCAGAGCAGGTTAACAAAGTTCTGGATAACTAAATTAGATAAACATTGACCTGTAAAGGAGTCTGCAGTGCAAATGAGGCCATATTAATTATTGTTGTTGCTGTTATTATTACTTCCCAAAACTCTTATTTCATAAAGCTTTCTACTTTTGGCTCAGCTTGAATCCAGACTAGGTCATGTAGTTATCAAGGAGCATATTTTCTGTGTGAAATAGCAATTGTGATCTGTGTTCTCCCCATCCCAAACTGTTACAAACAGGCCCTCCTTGAGGTTCACAAGAAAGGTGAGAGCAGCAGTGAGTTGGGCAGCAGGATCTACTCACAGAACTGCCTCCAACCCAACTTTGTAGCTACTTGGCAGAGTAATGAGGAGAAAGGCTTGCTCTGTCACCCCCCGTGCCACATGGATTCTGTGGACAGGAGGGATTAGTTGCACAGGTTTTAAACCTAAAACTTTTCAAAAATAATCAAGCTCACATGAAAATGAAAGGGTTAAAAATCAGAGTAATATTTCAAAGCAGGATTTCCACGGCATAACAAGGCAAATATAAGCTAGAGATTCACACACAGGCCAAAATGACCTGATGAAGCAGGATGTTCTCTTCTCAATAGAGCACACTTAAAATACGGGCTTAAGTGAAATAAATTACTTTAGAAGGAAAGGAGGTGCTCTTTGAGAACCAAACATTATTACTCCATTAGACTCTGAAATAAAAAGCTCTAGGGGTGTGTGCTTTGGAGGCAAACTATCAACCTGTTCCATTCCTGC
>NW_009952363.1:180535-196248 GCF_000747805.2 Chaetura pelagica | reverse complement strand
TGAGCTAAGAGACAAAGTGGATGAACAAATACCATAACGGAAGATTCATCGCTGCCTCTAATCAGTATTAGTTGGTTTTATCAGACTTTCTTTTAGATGAATTGGAAAACATTACAAGAGACATTATGTTGTCTACTTTAATATCAGAGTCTTACTTTCTCCCATTTTACATTTTAAGACCTTTACAATACAGAAGTTATCATCAAGTCCTTTCCTCCACACAGAAAAGCATAACTAAATCACATTTCCATAAGCAACTTTCCTCTATTTTATAAACAGTGGTTTAACATTTGTTATGAAAACAAAGCCAAGCATCTCATACTCAGTTCAACTTCTGTTACCATACCTTTGCAACACCACCAAAACATTCTTAGGTCAGCAAAACAGCTCATCAACAATATCATCTCAGCTCTGCAACTGTGTGTCTTTTTAAGTCATTTTGCTTTTACACATTCCTCCCTTAATAATTCTTAGTTGCTACAGAAGAAAAAAAAACTCAAAAAAACCCAAGATAACTAATCTGACATTTCAACATACAATCATTTAATTAATTTTATTTGGGATTTTTTACAAAGGAAGAAAAATTAAACATTTTAAAGAACATTTTGAAGTGATTTCCATTCCTCTGCTTTCCAAAATACACAGAACTACCTGCTGTGCAGAATTATGGGGAAGGGAGGAGCAGGGATGAGGGAAGCCACGTTAATTGCTTGATTCTTACCTTGAATTTTTGGATATGTGCTTTGTGAGTTGCCTCTCTTGCTTTAGCCAATGAAGCATTTAGATCTTCAATTTCAGAACCAAGCTCCTCATTCTTTAAGTAAGGTAAAATTAGTACTATGTAGAAAGGGTTATTTCCAAGGGATGGTCATTCAGTAAAAACTACCCCATCTCATCAACCATTCATTCAACTACACAAAACAAATACTTCAAAGAACAAAAACATCAAAGCATCATAATAAATCTTGTATAAAGGAACTCTTAGTACACAACACTCTCTAGACCACCTATCACTCAAGTTAAATATTTCCCATCCTTCCACAAAATCTGTATTTCAGCTGATGCTGACCTCCCCTATTTCAGCTGTCTTTATGACAGCTCTTCTTACTCAACAACAGAAAATACTTCATACCTTTTAAGTGGTGCTCAGAGCTGATAAAAATCAGTCTGCAAATGAAAACATTTTTCCTCAAAGTTCTTAAGGAAGAAAGCATCAGTTAAGTATCTTTTCCCTCTCTCTTCTAGTCCAAGACCCAGAACTCCAAATAAACAGAGCTGCCTACAGACACGACAGCAGCGATTAAGGACCCGCTAGAAGCCACTTGATGGTCACGGTGCAACCACTCAGCCCCTGCCACAGACACAACACACACTCCCCCCTCCAATGACAGTTCTACAAAACAACAAGATCATCATCATTCTCCTACCTCTTTTTCCTTTGCTTTCAATGCCAGAGTTAGGCCTTGAATGGTTTTATCCCTTTTCAAACTGTTCTTCTTTTCAACAGCAAGCTCATTTTCTCTCTCTTGTAGCTCTTCTTGAAGTGACTAAATCAAATTATGTGAAAGTTGCATTAACTTCCTACTAAGACACTGTAACTGCACATTAATAAATTCATTCTCTCAGAGTTCCTCTATCATCTTAGTCAGATTACTAACATAAAATATAGCCCCAAAATGTGAGTCATTGCCTTAAAGACGTGCCTGGAATATTGTATAAGAAGCCTAATCTCCCAGGCTGGCCATGAGTATCAGCTTCAGTATTACATGAGCATGCCTATCAGCTCTACTGTAAATGGCTTCAAAAACACTGTCAGCCTTCTGGTCATCTAACATGGAAGTGAATTTACCATGGGACTCACTTTGCTTCCAGTCAAGGCCTGTCTGTATCTATGCACAACAGAAGAGATCCCAACATGCCCTGTAAGTGCTCAAGGAAAAAAGTAAAACTAGGACTTACATGAATTTTTTTTTCAAAGGCATTTCTCTCATTTTTAAGCTCCATCCTAATGGCCTATAAGAACAAAACAGCTGTTACAGTGAAGCAAATTCATTCTAAACACAAATGTAACCTATTAGGCATTAAAATGAAACTAAATGAGCTTCAAAACCCTGGGGGAAGAAAAAAAAGAAAGTAATCAAACTTAGCATGTGCCTTTTGGCAGGAATATATTGAATCAATTGCTTCTTGGAAGGCTACAAATCTACTTGGGCACAATATGAGCCTGTCCAAATTAGGAAAAAACAAAACAAAACTATCACACAACATGTTCTTCCATGAGACAGGACAAATGTATTTGCAGAGTTAATAAAAAGGCATTTTTATGTGACATTCATCTATGTCAGCAAGATGTTTTTATTAAGGGAGATTTTAATTTGCACTCTTCCTTGAGGAGGTTACAGAATTTTATTTTTTTTTAACATGTAATTATACATAAAAACAGTTGTGCAAAGGTTCTTGTCAGGTTTTTTTCTCCAATACTACATCCTAAGAATGACTAAACATTTGTACATTTTGTACATTTCAGTTTCCAGGGTATGTCTGCCTGTTTAAGAGCCAACTGAAATAGATTGATTCTCAGCACCTTTTGTAAGCTACAAGCTAGACAGTCCCTTTAATCAGGTTTTTTTTGTGCCTACATCCCTAACCACAGATTCTTTTCTCCAGGTCATACCAGTAGAGATACTTCTCAAAAATCAACTCCCAAGTCACATTCTTAACTTCTATAGAAGTTATGTCATCTATTCATATCTAGCATTTTTTAATGTATACTTGTGTAAAGCAATTGCACAGTATCTCTAAGACAAGCACAAAGTCAATGGAAACATGACCTCTCATTGGATGAATGGGAAGCAAGGAGAATAAGGGTGAGTGCAGACCACCAAACCACAGGGTAACTGATGAGTGTTAGAGAAATGGGAGAAGGGAGGGAGGAAATAACTGTGGAGAAGAATATTTTTAAAAATTGGCTTAAGTCAGTCACATGCTGTCATGCACAAAACCTTTTAAATCCTACACCACATGAGATTTATGAAAATATAACTGTTCAGTTTCCTCACCTCTATCTCACTATCTTTTTCATGCCTCAAAGCAATGGTAAGTTCTCTGATTTTTTCTGCTGGTAAGTTCCCATCACAAGATCCACTCTGAGATTTTTCCTCTTCAAGGTGTTGAATTATAGCCTCTTTACTTTTCAATGACAGATTCAGTTGCTCTATAAGTCTAAAATTATAAGATTTTAAATATTAATCTTGTATCATCTACCACCAATTCTTCAGTCATTGCATTAAGTCTTGCAGACAACTTTCCTAGGTGAAGACTCCAGAGAATACTTGTAAAATTTAGGAGAGTATTTTCACAACCCTTTCTCCTTCCAGAGAAGCCAGAAAAGGTTGCAGAACTTTAAAGCAAGCAACAAACAGGGCTGAGGTGTCTGCAGAAATGTTCTCTGTCATATTCCACACAGTCTTCACTGCAGTGCTCCAATCCTGACAGCTTTTTTTTCTCCCACACAGTCTTCACTGCAGTGCTCCAATCCTTTTTTTCCACACTTTAAGCACTGTTTTCACACCAGGTACAGAGAAAACAAGTCAAGTTCCACTAAAAACAACTGGTTTTGTAACTGCTTCCCAGCTCAAGTCACTCAGGAGAGCAACTGTGTTCACACAAATGACTGATCCAAAAAGGAAGATAGGGAAAAGAAAAAAAGGAGATATCTTGTGAGCCAAGTTATAATCACTGTGGTGGCACATTGGGTGCAGTATCAAAACAGTCTCAAAATTTTCTGCCAGTGATTTCAGATTTGCAGTTTTTCATCTGCATGCTTTTACAAAAACTGTCTGAAATACACTGAAACTTTGCTTGGGTCCTACCATAATATAAAAACTCTGACATGAAAGCCTCAGACCAACGTAACTCCTGTTATGAGGACAGACCAGCTATGCAGTTACAGAGCAGTAACCTGAGGGTTCAGCCACAGACAGGAAAGGATACTTCAAAGTATAAGGAATCATAACCATGTTTCAACCTCCATTCCAGGCTCAAATCCTTCCAAATACTGAGATTTGAGTTTACAGGCTTTGCCCACCTAAAGCTCTTGAACAACTCACACATCTGCCACGCAAACTCACACCTGCCAAGCAAAGCCTGCACTTAGCAAAGCACAATCAAAACCATACAGCAAAAGTACTGCTTCCCTTCCCATGAGATTTACCAACCTCAGATACATCACTGGAACTAAGGAGTACACAAACCACCACCAAAGCAGTGAGTGAACACAAATGGCCAAGTTCTACTCAGCGATAGTTTCAAGAAAGGAGCCAGCAGAAATTCAGTCAGCAAAGTTACAAAGATGCTTTAAAGCAGAACACCTCCTGTCACATGCATACTGATCCTTTTACACTTTCAGACAACTTTTAAAGATGATTTTGGTATCATGCAGCATGTAAACCAGTTGTTGTGTTAATTTAATGGCTGAAAAAATGAGATGGCCAGTAACCTTCACTCGTGTATTTGAGGGTAGGATCAAGCTTTGAAACCATATTGACTCTTCACATTTCAAGCACTAAAGAATTCCAGTGGCTACAAACATCACCACCAAGGGTTCTGACCTGTCTTTCTCAGATGCTGTGATCATATCCAAGTCCTTTGCAGGGGCATTCATAATTGAAGAAAGTTTCTGCTCAGCAGCTGTTCTCAGAGTTTTCTCCTTCTCGCTCATTGCAATGGCTTTTTCCACATCTTCTTGGGCAGCTTTAAGATTCTGTAATTAAAACACACCATCCTGATGCCTCTAAAAACAAAATGCTCACACAATTTTTCACATCTTGAAGTTTCTTCTACTAAACATATGTTGGTATGTTTAACTTAGCAACTTTTACCAAGTATTTCAAGTGCTTTGCAAATGCTTCTGAACCCTGTGTTCGCCTTTTCAAGATTAATCCATTTTCTGTGGTACATAAAGAGAGGGAGTTTGTTTCAAAGAAATAAAACAAATACCCTGATAGCAGAACTGGAAACAAAAGCTCTCCTATACTACGGCTTTAAATTTAGCTATTATAATTTGGCTTTGTCCATTGTTCTCCCACTATCATAATAAATAGCTACACTTACAGAGGTTAAAGAAGTGCTTTTTTATTCAATCAGAGATGAAATTAATATTCACAGGCTCACTGTAGCTAATTGGCAATCTTCCCAACATAATTTATAATATTTTGCAAGAACAGATAAAGTATGAACCAGACAATTTTTCCTTGAACAGCAATGGAAACAGATAAAACTCCAGTCAGCTTCCTCTAGTGACCCAACTCACGGCAATGGGGAACTCCAGAAAAACCACACTTGTCATCCACTATGTAACATTTGTTTCAGATCTTAATTTTTATATTGTAAGCTTCCCTGCTGTGCTCACTGGATTTCGCTTTCTACAAAGAAAAGCATACTTGTAGCCTAAGAAGTAATTCCCCTCTCCTCTTCAAGCCTGTATTAAAAATCTCTACCTTTGAGGGAGTGTGAAGAAAGAGTCCTTCACCACTAGACTCATCCTCTCTCCTGAAATGCCATTCTGCCAACATTCATTCTTTTAATCAAAAACTCTGAAAGAAATCCATCTCTGTTAGTGCAAACAAGTGACCAATGCTGCTCTGCAGTGTCCACATTCATAAGCACAAAGAACTGAAGTTAGAGGCCAACACTATCTTCAGGCTACAGAAAATACTGTATGACTATGAGATCACAGTATTTGCCCTTCTGCTGGACAGATCTGGGAAACACCAGTCTGGCTGATTTGGTACAGAATAAGTAACTTAGGAACTCCTCTACCTATCCAATAGCTTGAAGGATGCTTTGAGAAGTTCCAGTTCCACTGAACTGAAAAAAAGGTCAGAGAGATTCCCTCCTCCTCCTTCCTGAAGGAGTTCACTGCTTTATGAACCCTGCTAAATCACCCTGATAGAAAACACCATCAGGAGATTGCTACCAGCATCTTCCATGACCAGTTCATGCTCTAGGGAAGAAAAACAAATATTGCAATATACCCACTTGTGCTATTTCTGTCTATTTTATTTCTCTTCACCAGCTTTCTGTTCTCTCACAAACACAGCTGCAAAATCCCACACCCCCAGTGTAAACATAAGTGTATACAGTCAACAATGCAAAACAACCACGAGCATATGTACCTCTAGAGCTTAACATAAACATTTATATCCAGCACAGCCCATTCCCTCTCAGATTTGTTCTTTACAAAAAACTGGACTTCTTGCTTCTGAGGAAGCAAGTTGTTCATATGGACAATTCTTATTTTTTTTGCCTTTATACTATAAATGAGGAAAACAAAGCAAATGCCCTGTAAATATCTCAGCAATAGCTCAACAGTAAACACAGGAAAAAACCTTATTGAGCACAGACAGCAAGGAATTCAAAAAGACATTTGTTAAGAATAACCCTGTGGAACAGGAGGCCATTGTGCATAAAGATAATATGGTTACAACAGAAAGAAACCAGTAACACCTGGCAGATCAGTCTAACAAGGGTGTAAGGCAGGCAGGAGCCACACAGGGAAGCCCCCACTGTCACCCGCCCAGAAGCTGCCATAAGCAGGTGGCCTCTCTCAGCCTCTGATGGACACACAAGCAGAGAGAGAAAAATCCACAGAATCCTAGATTTATATTGCAGTCCTGGAAGATGGAAACTGACAGGAGCCCTGAGTGGTTCCAGGATTTACAAAGCTGAGACCTTATCAGCAAAAGTGTTCAAAATCCAGCCTCTCTTCCTCCACTCAGAGATGGCATTTCTGACAATGTAGCCTCCTCACACCGGAATTCAGGAATCAAAGACTTGTGCTGACTGCACCTAAATACCACCAATAGGTACAATCTTCCTGAAGAACTGCAATCTTCAGATTTGACAGCTCCAGAACAGCTAAAAATTCTGTTGTTTGGGGTTTTTCTTTTCCTTCTTTTGTGTGCAGATGGTTTTGCACTGGCTATTTCTCCAGGAAAGCTGATACAATTTTGAAAGAACAAGCAGATCACAGTATCAAATCTCAGGCAACAGAACACAGACAGTACTGACTCCTAACTATTCCTTCTGTTTAAGCCACTCACCTCTTCCAGGAAGCTTATTCTTCTGGTCAGGATTTCTTCTATTTCTTGCATCTTCTTTTGTGCCTCATCTTTCACACGCTGTATTTCAGCATTACCACCCTGGGCCAAGCTTTCAACTGCTTTACTGAAAAATCAAATACAGACAGAAATCCCATTGCATATCAGAGTGGAAAACATTTAAAGTGCAACTAGCTGAGAGATTATGCACAAGCATTTGCCACATTCTCTGCACCTGCTTGTCACTTTAAGGTTAAACACCAAAATCTACACACAATATACTAAGTTTGGTGGTACAAGTCTGAGAGTTCTACACACAAGCCTCACAGTGGGTAAGCAAGCATCTTATCAGTGTGATGAAGAAGTGTAATATTTCCTTCATGCTTTTAAAACTTCCAAATGGTAGTTAGATCTTCTACAAAAAGCAGCATTGGAGTTAACTGAAGATCTGTAGCTGCTGAGACTTCTCCAACTGTCTTTTCTGTAACTGTGAATACCTTGTGAGAACAGAACAGCTAGTTTTCCCTTACTAAACCTTCCTTCCCTAGTTCTTACAGCAATGCATTGTATACCGGTAACCAGATACCCTTCCAGTGCCTGAAGGGGCTCCAGGAAAGCTGGGGAGGGACGTGGGACAAGGGCAGGGAAGCATGGGATGAGGGGGAATGGATTAAAACTGGAAGAGTCCCCTCTTTAGATTTAGATGAGACATTAGGAAGAAATTCTTTAGTGTGAGGGTGGTGAGAGCCTGGCCCAGGTTGCCCAGGGAAGCTGTGGCTGCCCCATCCCTGGCAGTGTTGAAGGGCAGGCTGGATGGGGCTTGGAGCAACCTGGGCTGGTGGGAGGTGTTCCTGCCCATGCAGGGGGTTGGATCTAGATGATCTTTAAGGTCCCTTCCAACTCTAAAACCTCAAGAAAAAATAAACAGAAGCAAGATCTTGGAAATCCTAAGGAACAGACATCAAGAAATGCACTGGCACTTACGAGGCTTTGATGAGCAGTTTCTCTCTTTCCTGCAGCTCCCATTTCAGACTTTCTATCTCAACTTTCAGCTCAATGTTCTAGGACAGAAGAATGAAAGTGTCTGCAGAGAATTCAGAGGCCATCCTATCCAAATGTTACTGGCAATGTGTGGATTACTTTTGGCTGGACCAGCAAATAGAAAGTACCATTGGGTTAAGAGTAGCATAGAGACATTTTAGCTCATAAAGGACATAATTTGCAAGTTTTGACCTTTAGAAATCTCTAAAAGGATTTAGGGCCATTTTACTCAAGCAATACAGGTTCCCTGCAACACACACACACTTTACCATAATGAGGAATAGTGCAGATCAGACTGGAAGTTTCTAGGGCTTTCTAGGGAAGTTTCTAGTTATTCTTCGAGCTGAGATACTTGATTTTCTTTTAAAACACTGAACAAGTATCAAGTTTTTTCATAATCTGTTTAACATTGTTTTGTTAAAGCCTGAGAAAACTTCTGATGACATAAGCACACACTGTATGAAGAACCACTTGCCCTGCAAGGTGACAGGTACTATTTCAATACATTAACAATTACAAGACAGTCACCAGTGTATACGACCAGAAGACCAGTCAACAATATCCATTTGAAACCATGACCTAACTAAACATGAATTTGTCCACTTAACTACTGCAACAGGCCTCAAGAGAGGCTAAAGTTTCCATCCTACTGCAGCAGAGACCTGATCCAAGCCTGTGTTATAAATAATGTGCTGCTGCGTTATCAAAACAATGACTTTTCCCTTCTAGAATGCAGGCACCAAAGGGCATAAGAAATGCTTCCTATCCTCTGTAAACCCAAAACAACAAGGATGCAAGACATACCACTCAACTCCAATCCTTCTTCCAACTTAAAGATACCCTTTTTTTTCCACAAAGTGATGTAGGAATCAAATAGATCTCCTGACTCCTGTACAAATATGCATTCTTTCAATGTAGAGCAATAAAACCAGAAGCTATACACAACCCTAATGAAACTTTATCTCCAGGCTTCAAGGGAAGCAACTTGGAGCTGGGGTGCCCAAACAACCTCCAAGTAGCTGTACTGGAACAGAGGGATGAACTGAACTGACTGATAGTAGAAAGCTGCATAACTATATATCAGGCTCAGGACAAGTGTGCTACTGCCTCTGTTCCCCATTCCAGGTATTATTTCAGTAGCACAACTCCCAAAGACTCATAATCACTTACTGGAAACATAATAGCTCTTCCTCTGTCCCATAGAGATGGACACTCACACACAAAACTCCACACCTCATAAAGGTCATTTCTAATATAGTTATTACTAAAAGGACTAGACCAGAATAAAAGAATCATACCAATATTTCCAACAATAAAGAAAACTCTAAAGATGAGTGAAACAGGTAACCCCCCCAACAAGACAAACTCTTCAAAAAGATACACAATTTTATTAAATTATTCTCAGTGCATACGATTCTGTGTATTTCCTCAATGGGACCATCAAATTTCTGCTGCATTCTCTCCTCCAGAAAGTATATGCGAAGCTTCAGGTTGAAGTTCTCTTTTTTCAGATCAGTGATTTGCTGTGAAATAATTAAGAAAAGGAGCAAATTATGCCATGTGTTTCAAACCGAGTTAATTACAGAACGAAAGCTACTATCACTTGGCTTTGTTGTGCAATATCGAAGTTCAACCCACTGGGCAGGGTTAAACACATACCTGTTTGTGGGTGATGTACACACATAGACATATTGTGAAGCTGCTGGTAACAGCATATGATGATACCCATGTCAAAATGAAAAATTATTCCCTCCAAGTCAGTGTCACCCAGGGAGCTGCAAATACTTCAAGCCCTTCACAAGGTTTCTATCATCTCCAGCTTCAGCACATTATCACAGAACTCAGTTTTCTCCCACCATCCCATCCCAGCTGTAACATTTTTTCCCCCATCTCACACAAACAAGAAGAAGTCCCACTCCAGCCTAACCCTTCTCAATGTTTTTCAGTTTTGTTTTAGTTTTAGGATATATATAGGCACATTAACACATGCATAAACTTTGTGTGTTTGTGTAAGATGGTATCCTGCAGCTTGTGTTTAGTTTTAGCCCTGCAAAACTCCACTTAAGAAAATAACAACTACAAAATAGTATGGTTTAAAAGCATAACACACATGTTGCTGTGCAGACAGTGCTTTTTAGAATATCCCTTCTTTAAGTACTAAAACACTGGCTGACTTTACACAGGAAAAAAAAAAAGTTTTTTAAGTCTAGAAATATCAAGTAGTTCCTTCTTCTGTAAAACAGAACTTAGACAAAATGTAAGATACCACATTGAAACAGCAAAAGTTTGGGAAGGTAGCCTTATTCATGGAAAGAAAAGCTACAAGCACACAAGGCACAGGAGCCCAATCCAACACCACTAAAACCTTTATTCCATCCCATATTTCATCCTGCAATTCTTTAGGGAAAAATTGCTTATGATTTTTAACCTTCCTAGTAGAAGCAGTAACATAGTTGATGGCTCCATTAAAGAAAAGAGTCTCCCTCTAATTTTTTTTAATACACTAAGCATAAAACATTCATTCAAATAAGACTTGTGTCCCCTGCCAGATGCTTCCAGCAAAGGGAAATCTAATCTGTTACAGAGCTACTAATAAAACATTTATGTAGGCTCTTCCAGAACAGTATAGTACCATTTGCAAAAATTATTAGCAATACAAGTCTTAAAATATTTGGCTTATGAAACCTAAGATTATTTTCTGTAACTGCACTCAGAACCTGCATCTGCAAACAATTCTTCAGCTTAATAATCTTTGCTCAAGATGCTTTGTCATTTTTCACACAAGTAAATGTCATCCAAGCACCTGAAAATGCACTTGACTACACCAACTTTGTGGCCCCCTGACACACCCTGAAGCCTGTCTGCAGAAGCAATACACATATTTACCTTTGTTCCCCTACAATTCCAACTGGATGATCACAAACAGCACAAGATATCAACTTGAGCTATTAACTCCACAAACAGCACAAGATATCAACTTGAGCTATGCAAGTTGTAACTGTTTAAAGTGCAATAACTCATGAGTATTGTGGGGAATCTGGAGTAACTGCAGTGACTATTTTGGAACATTCAAATAGATGTCAGCTTGAAAACAATAAAGCTTCACACTTAAAGTCACAGAGCCCAGTGCACAATATTGCCCAAAAGGGAAAACCTTATTCAGTGCAAGCAGAGAAATGGAAGATTTCTGAGATGAAGGAAGGCTGCAGAACTGGGCTAGATCCTGCATGTCTTGCTGGCAAGTTCAGCACTATGCTCAACTAGTGAGATCAGACCTTACAGCACTACGTTTGTCAGTAGATCATTCCTAACATTCTCTGTTCATTCAGAAAAAAGTCCAAGTGCCAAAGACACTCTGAGATTCTATCAGATGAACTTTTAGTAAGTCTTCACACATTCAACTCATTTCTGCCTCAAAAGGAAAAAACAATTTCTAAAGAACTTGGCCTTCCTTAATTCTACTCACGTGTATTTCAGAGGCAACAGCATTAAATCAAAGCTTAAGGGTAGTATTTTCAAAAGGCAAACAAAACAGACTATGTCATCAAGAACCAAGAAGTTAAACAGATGTTATCTCTGACATTCAGTTTGTCTGAGGAAAGCTAATTTAGGGAGACAACAATTACAAAGTTATAGCTTAATAAAAGACAACATGGAAAATGCAAACAAGTTCATACTCCAGAGGGGTTTTAATGACAAGCCTCTCAACCTAAGTATTTAAAGTCTCAGTCTTAATTCCTTTATGCATTTTGATTTCTGTATTTAAGAAAGGAATGGAAGAAGAGAAATAGCAGACACTTCTTGACAAACCAGGACAATGAAATACACTCTACACAGAATATTCCACACCATGTGGAGCATTGTACTAAAAAGCAGTTGCCTAGCTCAGCTGAGCTCCTTTCCAAGTCTGCAGAGCCACTTCTGTGCAAAATGGCATCTGTGGTTTCACAGCACTACTCAGTTTTTGCCAGCAGAGGCCATTTGACAAGACAGCAAAGCTCTAAATGGATTTGTGGAGACAAGAAAAAACCCACAAATACTATTACTTAGTTCCCTAACTCGATACCAATCATCCTTTCTATTCATTAACATCTAATAAATCATGATGAGGTCCTCAATTAAAGATGCCCTCCACATGCCCATGTAATCACACATTCTATCACAAGGTGGTTCCCCCCCATATTGCAAGAAAGTGGGACACACCAAAAATGCTTTAAATAAATAAATAAATCTGATATTGCCTAACTCAGCATCTTCTTCAGGTCTAAACATAAAAGGACCTTTTTTACATGGATCCACAATTTATCCCATTCAAGGGACATTCCATCCATTCTTTTCTCTCCCAGATGCAAGGCAAGGAGCCCACTCATTTCATTACTTCCTGCTCATATTCTCTACAAATAACACAGCCTCAAAGGTCAGCAAAATTGTGCAGTAAAATAGATAGATACATATACATACACAAACCAACTCCAAGCAGGACATATCAGGACCTTTATCTGCTGACTCAGATTTGCTTTAAAATGGGGGAAGAACAGCCCTACACAGCTGCTACTGGATGCTTGGTAAATAGTGAAAGCTCAAAGAAAGTAAATGCTCCTTTTCTTCTAACAACCAGCACAGACCCACAAACAGAAGTTACAGAATGATCTCTATGTTTAATAGATTCTTCTTACTTGAACATATTTTTGAGCTTCACTATACTTTTAGCATCCCTAAAAAGCCTAAGAGAAATTGTTTATCTCAGTTTAACATAAGGGGTGCATAGGTACTGGGGAAGCCAGAGCTCTGTGGGGAGACTCTTTCTCCTCCACATCACACATAACAGATTTTTTTTCATCCCTTCTACAACTTTTCCCCCTGTGCAAACAAACACTGCTAATAAACAACCCACCTGCAGAATGCACATTCTAGACTGAGTTCTTTGGCACATATCACACAGTTTAAAGATTTTAAGCACATACGTACGTATGCAAAGGGAGTCACTTTCTACCCAAAACAAAAGAGAAAGTGAAATACATACAGACTGTAAAAAACATCCTTCACCAAGACTATCCAAAACAAGCTTTAAATTCTGAGCAAAGAGCATCGCTTTCTCCTCAGTGGGTTGTAAGGTCACAAGAAACTTAAAGTTTAGAAGAAACACTCAATTCAAACATAACAATGCTACAAAAGGCAACAGCAGCTACAGAAGCACAACACAAACTGCAGACACTGGAACACACCCTAAGGACAGCAAGCCATAACTTTTATCTGGAGCAGGCACCTCAGAGAGCTTTGCTTGCTTTCTCCTCTACAGTTTCTTCACACAACCATAAGAAGTTGAGTTAAACAATTTAAAGCCTTTTACAGGGAAACCATCCTGCAACACAGCAATACCCCAATCAAATGAGCATTCAGCAGTAAGCAACAACTGGCTCCCTCAGTTTAAACAACCAATACAATTAAGATTTTTAAATAATCTTATGTTTTCCTTTATATCCTAGTAAGTGTCAAAAACACTCACTAGAATCTACAGAACTGCCACAATGCTACTAGATCTTTACAGCAAAAGCATTCCAAGCACACTGTCCTGGTTGGAGCCAGGATGAAGCCAATTTTTCTTTTACTGAAAGTAAAATCCTTCATCCTGGCTCCAACCAGCACATACATTTTGCATAGTTATAAGCTAATTAAGAAAACAAACCCTGAACCAGTCTAAACAAAAATAAACTTGATGCTTCTCTGAAATAAATCAGTTGCAGACTTCTAAACCAAGATCTCAGTTTCAAGTGATTGCATGAACTTTTCAGCAGAGGGTGCCAGTTTCTGTTGCACAGCTGAAGAGCAGCAGTTGGCTAATAACGAGAACACATGTTTTGTCTGGTTTTGGAAGGAATAATTAAGAAATGGAGGTTCAAGAGGCAGACAGCTGCTGGTCACACCTGCAACGGATCTCAGCTGATTGACTCAAGTTAAAAAGCTGAGCCAGAGAGTCAACACCTCAGCCAACATGTTAGAAACATCTTGGCCACAAATCTGCTACCCAGTCTTGTATCAAAAGTCTACTTACATTTTCATAGTCCTTCATGGTCCGAGCTCTTGTTGGCGAGACTGTATCTACTGCCACATCTGGCAACACTGGAAATTTAAGATAGAACAAGTTCAGACAGCTGAATCTCTAAGCTAGGCTTCTGTTTGCAAACAGCAAAGACTTACAGTAATCTAAACATAAATGCAACACCTTTTGGGAAGCAAGGGAGGCATTTTTGGCCTCTTCTTTACATCACATGTTAGTGCTACTAAGTAGTTAGTATCTAGATCTCTTTCCAATCACAGTAAGTTGTCTATCACTTAAACTCCCAAATTCCAACCTCACCTGTTTAAACCAAAATGCACACTGAAATTAAGCTGAAGTGCACTTGCAAGACTCAGTCCTCAGAACAACTAGAAAGGACTATTACAATTAAGTCCTAATAAACCATTAAAAAGCAGTTCAAACCTTTCAGTATCTTACTGGTCACAGGACAGGCCTCAGCCTTAGACTCAGGGAAACCATGAGCAGAGGAAGTACCTGGTATCTCTGTTCCTAAAGCATAATCCCTTCTGAATGTGCATGTACATAAACTCCTGGTTGCACACACATTCTGTAACAGCCACATCTGTGCATAACTTATTTCCCTTCAAATCTGCAACAGCCAACTTTAAGTCAGCATAATGGCACTGTAAAAAACATGTAGCACACCCATCCTCTTAAATATAAAGGAGAGTTAGCTGAGGACTCTGACTGAATCTCATAGTAACTAAAAGAAAATATTTCACTTTAAATACTTCCAAAACTGTAGAGCAGTCTTGAAAACGACCCAAAGAATACCTGCCAGTGGTTTTTAGATGTTGGCACTGTAATTAATTTCACAAGACACCTTTCCTAGAGGACATGCAGAGCACAGGAACATTACGTTGCAGCACTGGATGTTTCCTATATTTGCTTCCTTTCACGGGCAGATTTTCCTAGTAAACCATCTCATCTGTCTTAGTTTCAATTTCCTGCTTCGTTTATACAACGAAGTCAGCGAAGTTATGCTGCTGGATACGTGCAGGAGCAAACAAAAACATCCGCCCCGAGTTTACAGAGCAGGGAACAGTTACCCACCCTGGGCAGCTTCAAAACACCAGTATTGAGCCATTTCACCTCCTCAAAAGTGTTTCGTTCCATTTCACCCGAAGATACACACGGTTACACAGCACCACGTAGGAAAACACACCGAATTACAGCTTCTGCCCAAGGGGAACTCGATAGGAAAGGTTCTTAACACAGGAACAGATCGAAGATACTGAGTCTAGGTCAGGGCTTCAGGCAGGAGTTGCTCAGCAGGGCTGGGCTGAGCCCCTCCCGGCACAGCCCGCGGCTCCACACCGCTCAGCAGAGGATGGAACAGCAAATACCGCCCCACGGGATGTCCCCAGGATTTCCAGCATACGCTCCACGGACCCACGGAGCATCTTCTGTGAGGCGGCAGGAGCAGCAGCGGGGCCGGCGATTTAGAGTCTCGGAAACACAACTCACAAAAAGCCGCATCCACTCATTCCAGC
>NW_009952363.1:164427-179633 GCF_000747805.2 Chaetura pelagica | reverse complement strand
CCCGGGCTCCTGGCAGCACAGCTGGGGATGGTGGTTTCCATGTCCCCGCCAAACCTCCATCCCACTTGGAGAGACAAATCAGGGCACTTCAGCTTGGAATTCTAGTCTCTCTTCCCTGTCAGCTGGGGGGGCTCTGGGAAGGCAGCTGCCCCCTCCTGCAGCGAACTGGAGGCAGTCACAAAGCACAGATGTGAGCTGCACTCTCCCAGGTTTTCAGGGACAAAACGCAGTTGTGTTGGAAGTTTCAGAAGGTGGATGGCCGGGAACGCTGAAGTGAATTAAAAGCCACCAACATTCCCCCGGCTGGGCCCTGAGCGTGACAGTGCTGGGGGCACGTGGAGCCCCAAACCTTGCCTGGCTTCTCAGGCTCTGTTTAACTCGTCATTTGAAACCCGTGTGTAGGATCAAAATACCTTCCTACAACACCTACAGCCTCAGCCGGGCACCGTGCTGGGACCACTGCCCGTGACAGGAGGCAGCTCCGTTCCGTCCCTGTGCCTGGTTTCCATGTCCCCGCCAAACCTCCATCCCACTTGGAGAGACAAATCAGGGCACTTCAGCTTGGAATTCTAGTCTCTCTTCCCTGTCAGCTGGGGGGGCTCTGGGAAGGCAGCTGCCCCCTCCTGCAGCGAACTGGAGGCAGTCACAAAGCACAGATGTGAGCTGCACTCTCCCAGGTTTTCAGGGACAAAATGCAGTTGTGTTGGAAGTTTCAGAAGGTGGATGGCCGGGAACGCTGAAGTGAATTAAAAGCCACCAACATTCCCCCGGCTGGGCCCTGAGCGTGACAGTGCTGGGGGCACGTGGAGCCCCAAACCTTGCCTGGCTTCTCAGGCTCTGTTTAACTCGTCATTTGAAACCCGTGTGTAGGATCAAAATACCTTCCTACACCTACAGCCTCAGCCGGGCACCGTGCTGGGACCACTGCCCGTGACAGGAGGCAGCTCCGTTCCGTCCCTGTGCCTGAGGTTTGGTTTCCCCTTCAGTACCCAGTGCTTCAGGTTTCACTTACTGTCCTCTGGGCTGTCTCAGGGGGGTTCTTACCTGGCTGGGAAGTAGGACATGGGTAAGGGCTCACCACAGGCCACAGTAACTGTGTGGGTTTATTATTCCAAACTGCCATGGTGCTCTGTTAGCTCCATGTTCTCCAAGTACCTACTTCAGCTCTACTCTCTATTAAAAACTGGAAACTCTATTAAAGCTGGAAGCCTGAAAAATGCCCTACACTGGTGGTAGCAGGCATAGCAACCACTGGGTGGGGATGGTCACAGTGGGCTTCCCATCCCTACTTCTCTATTTCAGCCTTCTGTGTACAAGTGCACGATGGAGCAGGTGTTTGTGCTCCAAACTGCCAGGAAATGCCAGGCAACACTTAGCACCACGAAGCTCTTAATCTCATCTCCTACCCAATTGGATGTACCTGATGCTTTGCATTTGGGGTCTGATGACCCTAAGAGAGGTTCAGTCCTTTCTGCTCCCCCCACGGCCCTTGGGAAACATTTGTCACCTTACGTGACCAGGTCCCCTTTTGCAGTGGCCTCACCTCCTGCCAAGCTGAAGTTAAGTTTGCAAATTTGGGTCTGCCATATGGTTCCAGGATTGGATCAGCCTGTCTGAAATGTGGCTTCACGTGTTTACTAAGCAGATCTTCATAAAATGAGTGCATCCACTTTCTGAAAGGATGATACCAATTTGCTCTTGGTTCAGCTTACAGTAGATTATTCCCTATTTGATGCATACCATTAAATCAGCATCCTTCAGCCCTGTGCACTGTGGGTTGGCACAGCACCTCTGTGTCTGCAGAGCCACGGTGTGTCTCAACACAGTGCCTGTCAGAAGGAAATCAGCAGGGTTCTCCTTGCGAAACTGAACACTTTGTGAAATCCTTGTCTGAGGGACAAACAGATACACACAGACATGGTGGAAAGTTTCCCTGGGCTACTGCACTGCCCAAGGTTTTAAAACCTGCAGCAGCAAGGAATTGCAAGGGACAGAAAGGAAACATTGTTTAGAAGCAGTTAACAACCTGACTTCTGCTAATCTGCTTAATGTTATTTAACCTTATCTTAATTAGTAGCACATTTGTGGAGATTATGCTAAATCCTCGTACCAGGAAGTCATGTTGGAACGAAGCTTTCCTGCTTTACAGGGCAGCTCGAGATCCTTACTTACCACCTCAGAAACACTACTAAAAGGAGTCTAGGAAAGAAATCCTTGTGGCAAGTGTCATGGGATGGATGAGGTGACCACCAGCTCCCAAGGAGCAGGATGAAAGCCAGCTGCCCAGGGAGCTGTGGCTGAAGCACCGTGGTGGCACAAGGAGCATGGGTGCTCCTTGCTATCTTGTTCTCAAGTCTCCACTCTGAGGACCAGGCTTAGCAGTCAGTTATGCCTCCTCCTTTGACAATTCAGAGCAAAATTCCTCCTAAACTAAGTCACACGCAGTCAAACTGTTCTGCTAATGCAAATCAGGTCTCACTAAACTCCCTGGAATTTCACCAGTGCGGCCCTTGCCTGGATAGTTCTGCCTCAGCTGAACATTTCAATGAACACTTAGTTCTAAGTGTTTGCTTAACTGGTGCTGACTTACCTTTCTTCAGGTTCTCCTCTCAATAAGGGCCAAAGAGACCTAACATCCAGCAGGAAAAGCCAGGCTTCAGATTTTCTATTTGCTTCTGCACCAAAAAAATCAATTGCCTAACACTGACAAATGAGAAAGAAATGCAAATTTTTCATAGATCCTTTTGCAGACACTACCAGAACTGCTCAAAACTATTGATGCTTCAGATGTGGATCTCAGAGTATCTGATAACCCAGATTTCCTCTGAAAGAGCCATTATAGTAATGAAGAAGAATCTGATACAATATCCTCTGCCAATTTCTGGCTTTGCTCTGTACGTTTCATTTTGAATGACTGCATACATCTCTGACAAAATACATCTATGTGAATATTCCAGACAATAATGGGGAGATACACATTGTCCAGCTACCAAACATGTTAGTGATAGCAGCTGGAAGCTGGAATGGTTAATAAGGAGACACAAGAGACAACAAGGCTCATTTTTCAGATGGATGATCTGACACAGGATGTCAACTGTACTTATGAATAACTGATGTCGAAAACATTTTTGTGCCATGGTTCTCATCTCACATAAAGGAGAATAATGAAGGAATAATTCTTTTGCCACAAATGTCATTACTGGGATGAGATCAGATCCAATCCTTTCAGGTTTCAATCCAGCTCTGTTTGCTGTCAGTGGACAAGACTCCGGCTGAACTTTAATGGACAAAAAACAAATGCAAAGATCCAAGTGGCATAGATACAAATTATATACATTTATTTTTATTCATTTTAAATAACATTCTTCTGTATAAATTCTGACATATATTCAAATCATACACTTTTTTTTTTTAGAAATGCACTGGTAAGCAGAGCATATGCTGAGGAGACACCTTATTTGGATGTGCAGTGATGGGTTTCAGTTGGGAGCAAGTACAACTTTTAAGGCCCACATTTTTCTTATTTTAATCCATGCCTCTGACACATGAAGAGCAGAGTCCTGTGGGAGCTCATATTAAAAAATCACTTTAAAAAGAAACATATTTTTAGGATTCAATCTTATATCCCTTACTTAAAGGAGACCGTGCAAACTTCCTGCCGCATTTAACCCTGGAGGTGAAGGTGCAGTGTCCCAGTGCTTCACTGGCCCAGGACACCTGAAGGAAGCTGGATCCATGTCCTCCTCTTTCATAAATAGTTTCCAGCATGCTAAGTTTGCTCAGCTTGGTCCAAGGGAATTATCATTCCAATGGATGACATCTCCTGACAGCTCCCCAGGGCTCGTGCTCCATGCAGTTATTTCTAGCTACAGTGGTTCATAAGATTCAGGATTATCTATTCACATTAACCTAATCACATTTCTGCATGTCTGTTGCACTCTGTGCTTAGCAAGGGCTCTCCTAAGCTGTGAGCCACCCAGGCTGCCCCGTGCCTTTAACACATCATTGGTTTTTGCCCTTTATCTGCTCCATTATCATCTCTTGTCTTCAGTTACTTGACTGTGGAACTGAACACACCCCATGCAGACCAGCTGGGTCCACAGGGCCCTCGCAACCCTGAGGATCAAGCCTTGAGATTTGGCTGTTCACCTTCACCTAGCCCTCACCTGCCTTGTTAGACCCTCTCTCTGCTCTACAGCAGCTGTACCACACCACTGACTGCCCTTCTGCATGGAAACCAGAGAGCACCATGCCCAGGAAGAAGGTGATGCCTGGTGGCCACAGGTGTCTGTATTGCCACATCAGCCCAGGAAGTCACCCAGATGCCTTCCCTTTGTCTTGATAGTTCTGGATTGGGCCTCAATGCAACCCTGTAAGCCTGGTTTACCCCCCTATATCCTAACATGGTGCAGGGCAAACTTCAGCATCTGGGAAACTTTGTGACAAGTTATTACACACAGCAGGTGGGCAGTCCTTTAGTCCCCTGGCAGAGGGGTTTCAGCTCTGCACTCTATCCAAGTGTGATACCAGCCTAAGCTGACTGGAGATGTAACTAGCTCAGCTTCCTCCTCACCTCCTGTGGTGCCCAGGGGCAGCTGCCTGATTGATGGAGAGAGCAAGAAGGATCTAACCCCCTCTGCCCATCACCAAAGTCAGACATGAAGTTGTTTATTCTTTCCTTGCTGAGACATTGATCTCCTTTTATGAATGTTTTTCCTCTGGTTGGCTGGAGGTGGCTGGTTATTTTCCTGCAGAGTCATTCTGCCATCTGACAAGCATTGTCCCTGTGCCACCTCCTTGCTGTGCTCCAGTCCTTGCTAAAGAACACCCTGTGCTTTCCTCTGCTGTCCAAACCCAGGCAGCCAGCTCCCCCCTGCCCAGCCAAGCTTCCCATCGTGTCTGTGGGGGACATCTAGATCCCTCCATCCAGATGTGTGTCCCACAGGGGACAGCAGGGCTGCACCACCCTCCCCTGCAGACCAGCTGTGGGGCACCCTGAGCTCCTCTGCACAAACCCCAGCCCCAAACACAAAGCGTTCGGAACAGCTGGGAGGTGAGAAGCAGCCCAGGAGTAAACACCTCCTGTGCTGGGGCAGGCAGGGACTAGGATGGTTCTGCATCTAAACTCACCCTCTGGTTCTGCAAATGGTCCTTGTTGCTGCAGGGAGAGAAATAACAAAGCCTCTTTCTGTTACAAAGCAGCCTACAGTCATACCAACATTTGAGGAAGAGCTGTTTTGTGGCAAAGATGAAAAGAGCTACCAAAATATTTGGAATGAAGGTGAGCAATGTGTCCTTCACTTTGCCTGCATTAGCCCCAGAAGGTAGCACTTCCTAAATCACCTGCCTCTACCATGAAGTGACCAAGCACATCACTAAACCAGCACTGCTAAATAATTCCACTTTTTAGGAACTTCTCTATTTTGTCACCACTCCGCTCTTTCAGTTTGATGAGTAACTGGAGGATTAGCAACATCCAGACTTTCTCCTCCACTCCTCCCCCGTTTTGTAACTAAAAGTAACATGCAATGACATCAGCCAAATTTGTTACCCAAACTATGGGACCTCGCCCAGGCCACTGGGAGGCTCCAGGAGCTTTTCCATCAGCTCAGGCTAGATGCAACATCACATCCTGCCCTCACACTTGGATCACTCTTGATTGTTTCCATTTTTACTTGTTGTGCCTCATCTTTAGACCAGGCAGCAGGTTTCTGAGGCAGAAGTGGCCTCACTGTGCATGTGTTTAAAGCACCTATTCCTGCCCTCCCCTGAAAAAGCCTCCAACAACAAGAAAAGCCTCCAACCACAAGTAAAGCCTCCACGCAGCGCCAGAAAGCAAATAAACTATCATCACATTCTTCCTCCCTTTTCTTATCTTGAGAAATACTGGGTTTTGCCTGGCTCTGAGGATGCATCAGCCAGCTCCTGCTGACCTTCAGCAGGTGCTTCATTTGTCCTCAGCATCGACCTCCCACAAAGCACCAACATGAGCAGCAGCGGGAGCTCGGCCACGAGTCAGGTGAAATATTTGTTTCACACCCTGATGAAACGTAATATGCTGCCCCTTGGCTCTTCTCCCTCTGCTAACAGTCCACCAGCCTCCCACAAAAATCAGGGGAATTCGTAAAACCTGAAGTCTCCCCTAGTGATTTTTTTGACAGCTAATTCCCCACCACTACCTTGTGCTACACGAACTTCCTGAAAGCCACCATGCATTTTGAGCTCTGAGGTCTCTTGAGATCAGCTCTTTCCAACTCTTCAGTGAGGGGTTTCCACCCAAATCCAAGAGATTTTTGCTCTTTTGCCCTTCAAGAGGCCAGGAGGCTGCGCTCAGCCTTCAGCAAGTCCCCATGTCACCTTGTCAGCATGGGAGAGGTGACAATGAGACCCACTCACCTGATGAGCAGCCACTTCAGCAAAGCTGGGCCATGGAGATCAGGCTCTCAATGAATTCATGACAGTGTATTTGCTTTTGGGATAAAGATTTAAAAGCAAGGAACAGAATGGTACATCTGATTTTTGGACACCTACTAGGCCCTAGTCATGGCAACGCTGGCATTCACTCCATACTTACAGGAACGGGAAAATCTGACAGATGCCAAGTAGTGAGCACTCACATTTTCTGTTAAAAAAGAAAGTCAATAAGACCAGAAGAAAAGCTTTAAGCAGTCAGTGTTTGCCAGAGTCCCAGCTCCAACAATATTGCCATCAAATTTACAGTATTTTAAACAATCCTCTTCTTTTTTTTTGTTGTTTTTTTTTCCTTTTTAACCAACGCCATTAACCGCTGTACAATTAAAATCTAGCTGATAAAATATGACTTGGGGAACAGGAGAGGTGGGGAAGGGGGTCATGGTTTTGTTGCTAGGTTGTTTTGGGTTTTTTTGGTTGGTTCGTTGTCTTTTTTACAAATAATTACAAATACAATTCCAAGAAGATATATTACATTTTATATACAGAACACACCATTTCTAGCAGGGTAGGGTATGAAGCCTGGCTTTTATTTTTACACGGCAACCCTGAGATGTCTTGTCTTCCCTTGCACACAAACTATACAAGTTCATAAACTCCTTCTAGAAAGAAAAAATAAAAAATGGATTGCTATGTTTCAATAGCATCATCACCCTGTATAAATACTGAGAAAGAGAAAAGCTTCATCTCCTCCCTAACTCCAACATTTTCTTGATTTTTTTTTTCCTGTTTCCTGGAAACTGATCCTGGTGACTTTTTTTCAGCTGTGCAACTCACTCCTCTACTTACCTCTTAGTAGTACAGTGAACAAGTTCCCTTTTTTTGTCCTCCTTTTCAAACCAATTTTGATCAGGAACTAATATGAAGCCTTGACTAAGGTTTGTTTCCTGAAAATCCACTGTTAATTCATGAGCTACTTTTCAAGCTAAAGGTTGCAGACATAGTGTTAGGTTGGCTGGAAATCAAGTAGCTTCTGAGTAACCCTGGGGTACTGCTTTCTCCACCCCACACCTCTTCACAAAGAATAATGTTTTCAGATTAGCATAATGGAGTCTTTACCAACAGTGAATTCTGTGGATCTTTCTGGAGAACAGAGCACTGAATTCATTCCACCACATCACCTGAAATTCAGATTTACTACACTTCTGGGGTTTTTTTCTGTTCACCTGCAAGCTACAGCCTTCCCAGCACAAGAGTATCTGAAGAGCAAGTTCCTCTGCATGGAGCCTTGGCACGGATCCTGATGCTCCTTCAACAAGCCCTGTAACTTTTTCAAGCCAACTCGGGAATAGCTGGATCGCTGCTTTTCCTACACTTTATAGTTATGCATGGGAGTGGTCAGGGTCAGCTGCCCATTGGGTGCCACTTCATTCCCATCATCTTCCAGCAGCCCCGAAACGTCAGCGTTGGGAATGCTGTCGTGGTAGCTGCTGAAACTGATGTTGTCCTCTTTGAGTTCAATGGTCCAAAAAGGAGCATTCAGTTTCCTGTTCTGATACTCACGGTACATGTAGACAGCACCCACAAAGCCCATCAGGAGGACCACAACAATGATGATGACTGTCAAGATAATGATGTTAAACTGAGTCCAGGAAACATCTGCAAAAGCAGAGGTGCTGTTTTCAGAAGAACTGATGGGAAATATGGTCTGTATAGTTGTTGGTGACAATGTACTGTTTATCACTGCTGTTGAGAATGAAGTTGCCTTGCTGGCATTTGGAGCAGAAGTTGTAAACTCCCTTGTTTCTGGGCCAGGAGTGGCTTCTACAACACAAATTAAAAAAAATCATCAATAAAAATACAAGCTGGAATCAAATGTACGAGATTTGACATTTATATCACAGTTATTACGGCAATTAAGTCTGCACTGTTGAAGCAGGTATTTTTTTCAACACAGTTCACAAAATGGTCAGCCACAACTCTGTGTGCCAAGTGCCCCCCTGCAGCATTCCTGTGACAAATCTGGTGATGGCTGGATAGGAGCAGAAGCCAAGATTCAGTGTCAGCTACCTGATGACAGCAAACCACCCAGCTCTCACCCAGCCAGTGAGAAGGGGGCTCTGCCAAGCTCAGCAAGAGTTTGGACTTCAAATCTAACAAAGGCAGTTTCACTTGTCTGTGTGGGCTGCACAGTCAGGCTGGGAGGACACAGTGACTACAGGAGCTTCAGCCTTTCACAGTTAATACACTAGATGTAGGATCATAGTCACAATATTGTTATTTCTGCTTTACCTCTACAAGATGATAAAAAAATGAAAAAATAAACCACGAGTTCTCTGCCATCACTTTGTTTAGCAATGGGTTTCAATATTTACACTGCTTTACGTAAGAGGGCAAAAAACCCTACTTCTGCTTTTGAATGAAGAAGTCATTCTCCAAATCTCATGAAAGCCCCCAGTCTGCATAACAAGAAGCAGAAGGTAACCAAATCCCAACCAAATAAAAGGGCTGTGGATGTTCCTACAAGCTTATGAGCACAGCAGAAGCCAGTCTGGATCCTGTTTTAGTTTCAGCTGCTGGCATATGAAGGATAAGAACATGGTAACTACCAGACTGTGCCACAAGATCCATCCTCCTCTGCAGCCTGCTCCCAGGCACAAAATAGCCAAGAACCTTCCTTGCTTCCAACAGACAGGGTTTAACTCCCTTCTGAGATCAAGGAGTCAGCAACAAGATAATACTGGAGCCCTTTATGTGGGATGCAAATTCATTATACCTTCAAAGCAGTTGAGCCACAGGTCTCAGAAAGCACCATAAGAGCCTGAGTAATAGGCTCCCAAATGTAACTAATAAAGCATTTTATTCACAGGAATAACCAGCTCTAGGCAGCAGAGAAACACTCCAGAAGCTGAAACCCTAATCAACCAAAATGTTTCTGTGCCTATTGCTCCACAAGACTCTCTGAGCCTTCTTTCCCACTCTCTTCCATTTCTCCTTCTGCCACCAGAAATGCAACTTCATTTTAAAGCCACTTCTAGCTGCAGCAATTACAGCTGGCAGTGCTGGATCGATCCAGCTCTCCTGAAGAGAACATCTACTAATGGTGAGTGAGGAGGAGTCACTTCCGAAGGACTAATTTTGCACTAAGATGTATCTCCAATGGCAACAGGAGCTGGAAATATTCAGCACATCTCCCACCACGGGTCCTCAGGGGAACTCCCATGAGTTAACTTTGGGCTGTCACATTCCCAGTTCAGGCAGTGGAGAAAGAAGCTCCTCTGGAGGGGGCATCACATCTAATTTAGGCTCCTGCTCAGAGTCCTTCCCAGCAGCAGCTCCTCTGTTCTCTGCAGCTCCTGCCTTAGGTTGATAAGGATTTTCAGGATGCTGAATGCCAGGAGGCATTTCTCTATGGGATAACAAGTAGAATTTTGCAGTAGGAAGCAACGTGACAGGAGCAAGAGGTTCCTGGATACAGCTCTGGGAGAAGGGCATGAGGAATTCAGTCATCCTTTCCAAATTCCTTCCTCAACACTCAATTCTTGGCTAACCCTGCCAGCAGCTATAATTAGAAAAAAACCAGAATGGACACAATGGCTGATTCACCAGCAAGGAAACAGGACTTTTCTGGGCTTTATTTGTGAGTCAGCACCAGCTCAGTACTGGCAAGGGGGACATGGGTGAAAGCATTTCCTGGAACCAAGGGTAAGGTCATGGTGGAGCAGTGCCTGGCTCTGCCCACCACGCTGGGTCCTGCCCCGGCTGCTCTTGCTTCTGCTACTCGGGGCCCTGCCAGGCTCCAGATGTCCTGAAGCAGCTCCTGGAGAGCAGCAGCTGGCCAGTCCACGGGCTGCTTTGGCAGCTTTGCCAAGTGTCATACCCAGCTGCTTGATGGAAGTCGCTCTCTGCAAAGCTCCTGCCACCTCCTGCCTGAGCGCGCAGAGCGGGGCCGGCAGCAGCCCAGCCTGCCCTGCTGTCCTGGGGGGCACTGCATCACTCCTGGAGTCATTGAGGTTGGAAAAGACCTTCAAGATCCTCAAAGTCAGCCCTACACGCCCGTGGCCACTCAACCATCTCCCAAAGCATCACATCTACCCCTTTTTTGAACACTCCCAGGGATGGCGATTCCACCACCTCCCTGGGCAGCCTGTTCCAAGGCCTCATCACTCCTTCCGTGAAGAAATTGTTCCTAATATCCAATCTGAACCTCCCCTAGTGCAACTTGACCCTATTTCCTCTCATCAGGGAGAGGAGGCCAACACCCACCTCACTGCAACCTCCTTTCAGGCAGCTGTAGAGAGCAAGGAGGTCTCCCCTCAGCCTCCTCTTCTCCAGGCTGAACAGCCCCAGCTCCCTCAGCCTCTCATAAGACCTGTTCTCTAGACCCCACATCAGCCTCATTGACCTTCTCTGCAACCTCTCCAGTAACTCAACATCCTTCTATACTGTGGCACCCAAAACTGCACACAGTACTCGAGGCCTCACCCTCACAGCAGGAACACCATCCATCCAGGGGCTCAAAATACTGACTTCGGTCATCCCACACCTCCTTTGAATCCACTCTGCACCAGCATTGAAAGCAGCAACATCTCAGTCAGGTTTCAGCCTCTGAACAGTCCCTGTGGGCACTAGAGGTTGGCCCAAAACATTGTGTCCTTTTCGAACACCAACCACCTAAGTCTCAGACTCCAACAACTTCATCTGCAGATCTGGTGAGGATTTCATGCTAGCAAAACCAGGCCACTCAGATGGATGAGTGGTTTATGAAAATCTTAACCTAAAACTAGTTAATGCACAGTACCTCAGCACATCAATTTTTAGGCAAATTGCATGTAAGAAGTGGTGCCTTTTTAATTGCTTAATATGGAAAGCAAAAAGCTGGTGTTAAGGAAGCAGGAAAGCCAGAAGAGCATGTCCTAGTCCCTTTGAAAGGGAACAGTCTTTCCCCACACCAGAAACTGGCTCTAATGATGTCACTGCAATAAAACAAACAGTGAAAACTGCAAGTACCCAAGCAAAGCCATACACATGGATTTTAATGGAGCAAGGTTGTGCAGCTCTTTGCACAGAGACAAAGCTGTGCAGGGGGAGATAACAGATGACCTGATGCAAAAGTGCCATTTCCAGTCCTGGAAGGGTACAGTTCCAGCTAATGAGCATTCAACTTTTTTGTATTGATCATCTCCTCACACAGAGAAGGACTTGGTGATTACACCTCCAGAGAGCAGTATGGGAGTGAAAACCACATTAGCTCCTAATGGAAGATCTGAATTAAATCTCTGTTGGTGACAAGGACGAATTCAGGCCCAGATGTTTTCCTGAACTCTGGGTTCTCTTATCTAACACATAAAATGTTTCCATGCATGGAGCTGGAGATCCACCTTGTGGACCAGCCTCCTGATAACCACTGAAGGAGCAACTTCAGAATCTTTTTCTCTCATTTTACGACGAGTCCTCCTGCTCTGCAGTAGCCTTTCTAAGTACCAGAGCCAGTTTGTGTCTGAGATGCTACACACAGTGTCTCAGATGTGGATTGAAGACTGGTAAGAGACCCCCAGCGCATGTATCAATAAATTCTGTTGTTGTCACGTGCTGGTTTGGATCTCACCTCTCTGACCTTTGGCTTCCCCATTTAGTAAGCAAAAAAAGAAGAGTATCTAAACTTCACTCAAATAGTTATTGTTTGCAGAGTATGAAGAGTGACAAAATGTATTATAAACACCCTTTCTATGAAACTAGGCAGTGCTATTGAGCAGACCAGTCCATAAGGACAAGTCACAGGGCACTAAGATCAAGTACACGAAGCAATGGAAATCTGAAAAACTACATTGAAATAAACTGCAAATAGTTTTTGTTTTCCAGCTTGTTCACTAGAGGTGCCAACCACACTCTGGGAATCAGGATGGTCACAGAGCGAGCTCTTGACCTCTGATTTTCAGGCCAGTTGGCACCAACATGCTATAAAGGTCTGGTTTTCTTCCCTGTACCGTAGCCCAGATTAATCTAAACCAATGTGCACAATTAACAGCATTAGAGCAGCTTGTGCCCACTGGAGCCACTCAGCAAGCTTCAACACCAACCTGAGGAGAACGTTTTACCTTTCTTGGTGCAGTTTGTCCCCTCAGGGTCTCGGGTGTAGCCCTCCTCACACTCCTGGCAGTGGAAGCCAGCAGTGTGGTACAGGCAGCCGATGCACTCCCCGCTGTCCGGCCGGCACACGCTGGGCGAGCGCGCCGGGTCCACGTTCCCATTGCAGTGACACCTCACACAGATGCTGTCAGAGTTGTAGTAGCCATTGTCACACTGGTTGCAGTTGGGGCCAGTGTACCCAGTTTTGCATTTGTCACACCTTGGGGCAGTTTCACCAGGGTCTAAAGAAATCAGGAAATAAAACAGGTGATGTGCCTCAGTCTCTTGCAGAGAAACATCCGCTGAGGAATTTCTTCCGTGGGATCTGACCATGAATCACTATGACAGAAACCAGCAGCCACTGAGAATTAACCAACCTTAAATTTTAAACTGGAAAGGAAACTTTCTGAATGCAGCATTTTCTGTTTCCAGGGGAAGCTTTGGGGCGTTTCTGATGCCTCATCCCAGCATCACAGAGCATGCCCAGCATGTTGCTAAGCAAACAGATACTTATTTCTGAACATTTCCATCTCAAACAGGCAATTTCAGGAAACAGCTGGAACTATATTGGGGATGTCAGCAATCTGCAGCAACCTTTTGGCCTGTGTGAAGCCAGAGGAGGCTTGACTGCAAAACTGATCAAGGAAATATCAAAAAAATCTTACATATGTTTATCACAGTCATGACTTGTTCTCTCAGTTACAGCAAAATAGAGCAGAAAGATTGGGGCATCTCTGCTTGAAGTCTCACGGAGATGTTCAGAAGGCTCACAGAGGTATGGATGGCTACATGGCACCACTGGGTACCTCCTGTACCTCTCCTGGCTGCCAAAAGCCCAGCAGTTTCTCTCTACAACCCTTTACAGGCTGTAGCAAAGCACTTCCAATGCCCTCAGCTGTGCAGCTGCTCCCACAAGAGGCAGCACAAGGACCAGGGACACACCGTGGCAGGAGCTGCTCCCAGCAAGGTGTCCAAGTTCCCACAAACAGGAGATTCATCTCACTGGGCTGATGCACTTCAAGTGGCAATTTGATTTAAACAAATTGAGAAAAGCTACATCCATTATCTGAGGAATTAGACCCAACCCAAAGCCTTACATATTTGGCAGGTGCCGGTGGATGCCACGGTGGAGCACGGGCAGCGATGGCAGGCGTGGGCAGGGTGGGTGCTGCTGTAGAAGCCCTCCTTGCAGAGCTCACAGTGGTCCCCCTCAGTGTTTTCCTGGCAGTGCAGGCAGGTGCCTGGGAAAGGGACAGAAGCACAAGTAACCCTTCAGGCAGCAGGAACTGGAGCAGAACATTTGGGGCAAGAATCTGCACGGAGAGCTCTCAATTATCAGAGCTCATAGGTGGGTTTGAATGCCCTCTGGCCAAAACATGATCCTGGCCTCTTATGACTTTCTGATGGTCATCCCCCACACACATAATGTGAAAAAGTAGGTAGCTCCAGCAGAGGCTCACAGCTCATCACTTGAAAAGGTCAGTGCAGGTAAACACATGCAATCAATATTAAATGGTTCTCAGGGAAAGGGGTTTCAGTTTGCATCTGCACCAGCAAGGTGGGATCTTGATGTTTCAAAGCTCCTTCTCCCATAAGGGCTCTCTCGAGTTTATGTCTTTGCCCTCCTTTGTCTGTGCAGCCTCTTCCCACACCACAGAGCTGGTGGTCAGGGGTAAGGAAGTGCCACCACCCTGCTGTGGGGGCAGATAGCTCAATCCCACCAGTGTGGCTCCATCTCCTCCATCCCTATCAAACGAGGAACATTTGCTATAGGCAGAAGGCAGCAGCAATTACTGACCTTCCTGGAGAAACAGAGGAGAACTGGGCACTCATGTGAGCCACCTCCCCTTCCTGAGGTAGACTCTGAATCAGAAAATCGACGTGCTGTGTCTCAGCAGAGCCTGTGTCCTAATGGCCCTTTAAATTGCTTTTTGATACTATTGTGACCAGAGAGAAAAATCTCCCTAGTTATAGAAACGCTGCCTCTATCCAAAGACCATCCATCAACAGAATGTCCTGTAATTCAGCAGCCTCCTTGTCGAGGTGGCAGTGACCTGAGGGAAGCTTATTTGATTAAATCCCATGTATGAGTCTCTGAAAAGGCAGCAGCAACCACCTTCTAACAAACCAGGGTAGCACAGAGCAGTGTATTCACTGCAAATATAAGCATGGAGAGATTCACTGAGCTCACCCAGCAGTGCTGTGGGCCTGGAAAAGTCTCATATCAACATTAACCAAAAAATCCTGAATTAGGTTAAAAAAAAACCCTTCTTCTCTTATGGATGTTGGAACAGTTTGTCTGCCTTGCAAGCTCAACATGCTGCATGGCTCCTACTCTCCTCCTGCCACAGCCATGACCCTGCAGCTGAACATCCCTGAGCAAGCCCAGGGTGTCCTTGCAGGGACAAGGCAGCTCCTCTCTTGGGAAGCAGCTGATCCACCTGCAGGGCTGGCAGCACCCCAGGGACTGGGGACACTTGTTCAGTGGCAGCTCCAACACACTGTTTGCTCTTCACCCAACAGCTTCTCAGACACAGGCAGGTGGTTTTTGTGGGAGAGATGCCAGGGTTAGAGGAGAAAATCATCTACTGGGCTCAGTTTCTCCAGCTGCAAACATCAATCCAGCTGCTTCAGCAAGATGCCCGGGACAGACAGGCTGGGGGGAG
>NW_009952363.1:161389-164222 GCF_000747805.2 Chaetura pelagica | reverse complement strand
GTGGAAGGTCAGTTTGCCCCATCAAAACCAAGGGTGTTTTGAGCTGTGCTCTGCAGGTGTTAATGGTGATATAAATCTGGATTCCCACCTGCATCTTCTGTACAGTCTTGGTCATTTCAGAACCAATGTCCTTACCATCAGCAGAAATCACTCACATTTATCTGCACCAACCCTGCAACAGGGCTGTGTTTCCAATGAGTCAGCAATTTGCTCAGCCATGCCAAGCAGGCATGGGCTTGTAATCAGGTATCACTGGGGAAAGCCTTAATAATTGATAGCACTTCCCATCCTGATAATGCTCTCAGGAAGGACCAGGCCTCAGAGCAGCACAACTGAGAAGCAGCAACCAATCTCATGGCACAGACAGAACATGGGGCAGAAGGAAGCCCTGTCACCTGGAGAGCTCAGGCTGCCCAATTTCCAGCCCAAGAATGTTACATATTCCTCCCTGCCAGAGCAATGTGGAGCAAGGCTGTGAGGAGCTGGTGGCAGAGCCGGCAGAGGGAGCCCCAAGTATAGCACTAATGGGAAAAAAAAAACGGGAAAATTTGACAAAGACTGCACAGAGTCGATGTAGAGCTGGGGAGGTCACACAAAGTGCAGCCTCCGCAGCAGGCCGAGTGTGCCGCGTCGCTTATTAGATGCTGGATCTAATTTTTAATTGACTGTTCTCTGTTCTGGTTTTGTTGGGATCCCCCATCCCCAGCAGCAAATAAAAGCAGATGGAGGAAAATTTTGAAAAAGGGATTTTTGTCAAATTAACAATAGGTCATTAGCCAAAAAGAGGGTCTTTCTTTGCAGTGCCAGGGTCAGCACTGGATGGCCCAAGCAGCACTGCCTGAGCAGCCCCTTCCCCGAGGCAAGGTCTGCACTGGGTCTTGTGGGTTGTTGTGGGTTTTTTTTAAATCTAGAGTGGGGAGAAGATTGAGGGAGAAAAAGGAAGAGCAGATTATCTTACTCCTTCACAAAACCCACACACCCAGCTCCAAATCAGTAACACAGATGATGTGCGTACAGCTTTAGGTACACTCTTATATCCTTCCACATTTGTAGGACATGAGGAGATAAAGTTGAGTACAGGAATGAATGCAAATAACTCATCCTCAGGAAGTGCAGATCTGGTGCCTGCTGGTACCCCTGACACCCACAGAGACACCCCCTCTGCTGACCAGGATCAGGGCATGGGTGGGCACAGTCAGCACTGCAGCCTCTTCTGCTGCAGACACTGGTGCAGAAATTGCCCAGAAACACCAGATCTGATGAGCTCTGCCTCTCTGCCAGCTAGGACAAAAACACCGCAATATTTTTAAATTATTGCCCCTTTCTAAGCTCCTGGATAAGTAGA
This sequence comes from Chaetura pelagica, assembly GCF_000747805.2. Lineage (NCBI taxonomy): Eukaryota > Metazoa > Chordata > Aves > Apodiformes > Apodidae > Chaetura > Chaetura pelagica. The sequence goes on along the minus strand of NW_009952363.1, from coordinate 162,877 downwards.
ATTGCATTTCAGCCTGGAAATCTTCATGAGAATTTGGATCTTCAAGTGCTAAAGTGGGGGTTGTGCAGGCAGCCTCCTAACACTGCTCCTCCGGGATCTCTCCCTGCTGGGGAGATGGGAAAGCAATTAGTTTTTCCCTCTGCCCTCCCATAAGCTGTTCAAGCACAGGTGCTTTGACATTTCCACTGTGTGAGTGAGAGACAGTCAAAGAAATGATTAAGTAAAACAAACAAGGCAAAATTATAAAAAGTGGGCAATATTAATTAGCTGCTGCCAGGTCTTTCCAGCACGTTATCTGGGGTAATAACAGTCACTTTATGTCAGCGCCAGTGCAGTGTGTGTGTTTCCAGGTAAACAGCAGTTGAACAAAAGCTCCTTAACAGCCAGTGTTGTGTATTTCTGTAAGTGCAGAGAACAATAGAGCACTGATTTCCAAGAGAGAGTGCAGAATAAAGGCTCTGCACTGCAGCCTGGGTTAAATAACACAGCCTTTATTGACTTCCTTGAGAAGAGGAGCAGCTCAAACCTTGCTCCACATTTTCATTTTGCTCTTAAGGGAAAGATTTGGGGTACTCAAGGCATAAAAACGCAGGTGAAGAGAATGAGAGCAGAAGTCTGCTGAATGAAGATGGCAAAAAACTGGAGACAGAGGAGACAGGTAAAGTCTGCACAAGAGGAGAGTTACCTGTGAAGCTGTGGCAGGTTTTGGAGTGGTTGTTGCACTGGCAGGGCTCACAGGTGGTTTTGTTAAACCTGTAGTATCCATCACTGCACTGGTCACACTTCAGGCCTGTGACACCAACTTTACACTGGCACTTCCCAGAGCTGCACAGAGAGAGACCAACACTGAAATGTGGATGTGCAGAGAGAGAGGCATCCCAAGTACAAACCTCTGGTCAGTGCTTTGGACTCTATCTCCAAAGCAGGGAACTCTGCACAGAAACACCTGCTGGAAAAGGGACACAAAACAATTTCCAGTGATGAGGAAAAAAGAAAGGCTGAGTCTCAGCAAAACCAGTTGCCCTGACAACACTTCCAGCTGGGCACCAGAAATCAACACTCATTCTGGAAAGCCTTGGCCCAAAGCCACCCCTATGCATCAGCCCCCTGCAGACGCTCCAACAGCCCCTCCTGGTCCCAGCTTCATCAAGCACTTGCACCAGTCCCTCCTGCAGGACCCTGGGACACCAGTGATCAAAGCACCTGAAAGATGAACTAGCACCCACATGAGTAATCATCCCCTCTCCACATCAGCATTGAGCAGCACCTCCCAGATTTTGGGGTGAGCAGACAATTCCCTGTGCAGTGCCTGCCCACCCACCCCCCAGAGCTGGTGCAGAGTTCAGGTGTTCCCCTGGGTTTCAAGCCAGGCAGGTACCAGCCACCTGCACTCCCTCCCCTGCTCCTCCATCATCCTGTTTGTCTTTTCCACATGACATCCCCACAGCCAGCTGGACTAAGCCCCTCTCCCCAGTCAGCTCCAACCCA
>NW_009952363.1:130161-161106 GCF_000747805.2 Chaetura pelagica | reverse complement strand
CAGGAATCAAGGAAAGACAAGAGAAGGTTCCCCCTTCCCTAGGGGTTTCCAGTACAGCCAACCCCAGGCAGGAGCTCCTTGGGCTCAGAAGCTGCCTGGGTGGAAGGGGGAGCTCCACAGAGCTAGAACAGAGGACAGTGGTGTGAGCTGGCACCAGCAGGAGGCTATAAAAGCAGGGGTTATCCTCACCCACTGGCTTTCCTTATCAGCCTTTCCACGTAGAGGCTTCAAACCTATTGCTTTCATAAGTGACTTTATATAGCAGCAGCATTTAGGCTCAGCTCTCAGAAACCACAGGAATGGATAAAAGGTTCTTTCGGAGGGACAGGAGAGCACAGAAGTGCCTCTGTGCATCTCCCACAGCCCTGGAGCGACCTGCAGGAAACCTCAACCCCTGCATCCTGCCCAGGGAAGCCAGGCCAGCAACCCAAATAATCATCCTTTGGTCTCCTCCAGGCGATGGGTTTATTTGCAGCTGCAGGTACCACACATGGAGCATCCCCCAGACACCCCTGGATGCGCCCTCCTCATTGCTCTGCCCCTGTACAACCTCCACCCTATTCATTCACTGTTTTAACTCAGTATTTCAGGGTTCAGTGTGCCTGAAGATGATCTATTGTTCTCCCTCCCTCCTCCTGGGGAAGAACGAGCAATGCACAATTTGCTTCTAAAAGCCCCTTAAAAATCTGCTGATTAAAACTGATAAAGGCTGAGGCTCCCAATGGCTTGATGCACTGTTGATGTGTTAGTCTTAATTAAAATGCAGTAGATGGCAATGTTTTTGGGAAGACATTGCTTCTGGTAGAAATTAACATAATTTAGTATTTCTGTTGTTTGTTTGCTTGCCAAAGGAAGAGGAAATACTCAAAGGCACACCAAAGTACAGAACTCAGCCCAAGTGGCTACACAACTAAGTACTTCCAGAATATGAAACTTCAGGCATACTTAATGGACTGATTACAAGAAGGAAAAAGAAATAAGATGTTTCCTTGCTATCCAGACCATTATCTGGAATTGCAGCAGGCAGATGCAGAATTGAAAGGGATGCTGTTAAGCAGCTCAGTATGTTTGACTTGTAAAGAGCTTTTCACAAGACCTGCCATTAATCCAAATGTTGTCACAGTATTTAGAACAAGAGCAAACAAAAAACAGTTTGTTTTTATTTGCTTCTGACAGCTACCGGACAGCTATTCCTGTAAGCAGGCAGAGGATGGGCAGAGCCAAGCAACAAAAAGCAGCTAATTTGATGGGGATCTGATATTTAGCCTGAAAACACATCCCCAGGCAGATGTTGGGCTTTACAGGACCACGCACTAGAGCTGGGTAATCATCACCATCTCAAGCTCCCTCCTGGAGTCCAGGGTGCTCCAGTTTACTCTCTCCTGTCCCTTGATCAAGCCTTTATCTTAGTGACACCCTCCTCTTCCTCCTGGATGGCCCTCTTCCACCCAGACTCTCACTTCATTTCTTCAAAGGAAGTTTATTTCCCCAATGACTCTAGTAAGGTCCAATGCAGCATTTTGGCCCTGCATCCCTTGGTTTTACTCATTAGCTTAAAAATAACAGGAAAGGAAGTTATTTAGGAAAAAAAAAGACATGGTTTGGAAAGTTTGGTTTTCATGCCTCTCCAGCAGACCCTTTTCTCAACATGTTACACACGGCACAGAGCCAAGTTCTGCATGTGCAAGAATTAAATCACTCAGCAAATATAAAGCGTTGCCTGTGGTCATTGCTTCCATAGAATAAAGCCCCTTACAACACTCCTTTTCATAGCTCCAGCCCAGTAAAGACTGTCAGACACTTTTTAAAGCAAAGGTCAGTGATATAAATGCATTGAAACCACACACACCAGAAAAAAAAGGGAAAAAAAAGTCCTGTTAACAGACTGATTGTGCCCATAAAAATCCAGAAACTTGAAAGAAAAGACCCACAGTTTAATACTTTCACAGTGAGAACTGAACTGGATTTTGAGTATAAGCCAGGAATTTCTTTTTGGGGAGAAGTGGGGGGGGAAGGGAGGAGGGAAACATTTTGATGCAGCAGCATCAACTGCTCAACTCCATTTCAGATGATTATTAACTCCACTAAAGCCAGCCAACTTTTAGCTCTCACAAAAGAATTGATGGAAGGATGTGTTCGGACAAAAGCAGGCTTCCAGTAACAAAAGTCTCCTGCAAGCCTTAGTTTCTACTAAGGCTGTGTCAGTAGTATCACCATCACATCATCCATCAGCTTTATATACTTCCCCTAATAATTAAAAACATCAGCAGCACAAGAGCTCCTGGCAGAGGAGCAGGCAGTGATGAGGCAGCTGCTGGTGATGGGGACAGACCACGTGCAAGGCTCAGATCCAAGGCAGGGTGATCCAACCCTCCAGGGGTGAGGGCTACCTGCCAGGATGGGGATCCCCCCCCAGGCACATCTAACTTGCATCTAATCACCCTCAGCCCTTGGGCTTCATGTTGAGCCTCAGGAGCTGCTGCCTTGATGCCTGCAGGGCAATGACAAGGGCTGGACAGGATGAGGCTACCCAGGGCAGCAGCATCCCAGCAGACATTGGGGAGGGGGTTGTACATGAAAGTAAAATATTTGGCACAAGGGAACAGCCTACACCCAAAAAGCCAGTCTGATTTCACCCCACTGCCCCCTGCTACTCCATCTGTGGGGAAAGGGCAGGATGGAGGAAATCCCATCACCCACCTAGTGATTTGTGTCACTGGTGGCAACAGAACATTCCTCATAGGGTTTTACATGGGATTGCAGCTTTAAGCTAGACAAGTTGGAGGGATACAACAGAGAGACCCACTCTGTGCATTACTCTGGCTGCTGCTTTACAGGAGGGTTGCAGATAGCTTTAACCCCACCTGGAAGTATCCGAGGAGCAGAGCACAAAGAACAGGGAACACTTCCAACATCCCATCTCATACCTGGCCTGAAGCTGCAGAGCATCATGCAGGTAATATTCCACCAGGTCTGATGGCTGGGGGAGGACACAGCCATGGGACAAACTCCACCTGGGAACTTGGGCAATGTCCCAACCCTGCCCCACTCAGCACAGAAACACAAACCTCATCACAGGAAAAATGACAGCATTGAAATCTGTGATCTGAGACAGGTCACAGTGTGCAGCTGCAGTGGATGGGTCTCCACTCCTCCTTCACAGCAACATCCTCAAGTTAGCAGGGATGTGACAGCCACAAGATGGATGGGAAGGCAGAGGACCAGAGCCCTGAGGGCTGTTGGGAGCCATGCTGTGCACAGCCTAGCAGGGTAACAAAAAACCCTTAGCAAGCTCCAGTCCTTTATTTTCTTCTTTCCTTTTTTTTTTTTTTTTTTTCCCCAAGGAGAAGGGAAGGGAAAAATTTTCAATTTCCCAGCTGCCAGAAAAACCTGGAAGCCCACCTGGCACTGAGAGCCCAAGGGCTGCCTGACCAAGCCAGAGCCTGCCAAATCAGCACAGCACCAGGCTTTTGGGCCTTTATTTTTAAAACATATGAGACAGGTACAATTTTGGGGCAAAGTCAAAGAAAGAGGGAGCTCCCACGGTCCCAAACCAGGGCATACCATGTGGATGAGCCACACAAAACCCCCCACAGCTTTGAAGGGGGGGTTCTTCTTGAAGCACCTTCATCTTGAAGCACAGAGCATATCTCCTCATCCCTCACACCACAGCATCTCCCAGGAACATACAGTTTGCCAGGACTATCCCCAGAAAAGCCAGAAAGGGAGAAGGAAGAAAGCAAGGACTCCAGCTAATCCTTCCCCAACCTGGTGGCACCTCCAGCTTCTCCTGCTGGCCTGTCCCCTCCCAACCACTGCCTGGTAAACCCCTGATTGCAGACAAGCTCATCACTCATCCCAGCAGGGCCCAGAGGTGTTCCTGTAAAAGAGACAATTAGCAGCAATGATAGAGCTTCCTGTGAATGAGGAACTGAGGACGTTGACTACAAGCATCTGTAAAACAACCCTAATGAAAAGGCTTTGTCAGACTTTGATGGGACAAGACAGAATTTGGAAGGGATGTCACTATAAATGGTGTGTTTCTCCAGCGAGCTCAGCTCCTTTTGTGCTGGTTTTCTCTGATGTCTGACAGCAGCCAGGGGATAAAAATCCCTCTTACATTTTCTGGGCAATGTAGAAAAGTTAACAATTCAAAAGCTTAATGCTCCAAGAGACTCCTGTGGGAAACCAACACTGTTAACACTCACCCCGAGCAAACCAAGAGCCCTCCTAACCCACGTGTTGATTTTCCTTTAGGTCAATTAATGTGAGTTTCAGCACATGGAGATGCCAAGAGCAGGAAAAAGCCCCACACTGGGTTTCACGTCCCCTCTCACTTGGCTCCAAGCACAGCCACCAGCAAACACACTTTGGTGGAAGGGTCAGTGTGACCATGGCCGAGCCCCACGCCTGTTGCCCCACTCAGAGCTGCCTTTGTGGAGGGCAGAAGAAGTGGAGCTTTATTGGGGAGAACATTGGGCCATTGTGCACCGCATTCCTCGCCCGGTGCCGGGGGACGGCGTCTGTTTATATGGCAGCCCTTGACAGAGAGGGGACACTTCACAGCTCTGAAAGGCCATTCTGTAAATGTCAAAGGGCCACCTTGTCTGGCCACCGCCTCCTCCACAGCCCCAGCTCCCTCACTGAGGATGCCCCACGTTGCTGGGAAAGCCAGGGAACTCCAGCCTGGGGCTGTGCTGTCTGCTCTGGGTGCCCTCCCGGCACCACTCGTCAAGACTTTCATGTCTGGAGAGGAAGGAAGTGATGGGAAGACCACAATGGCCCTAAAGAGGGATGTTGGATGAGATTCTCTACAGTTTGGCAGCAGGAGAAGCAGCAAAAGCCTAACCAACCCCAAAATCTCACCCCCAAACAGTGGGTCCTGGCTTCCCAGAGCGTCTCCTGGAGATCACAGCAAGATCATAGAATCCTAGAATGGTTTAGGTTGGAAGGGACCTTAAAGCTCATCTAGTTTCAAGCCCCTAGCCCCAGCCAGCCTGGCCTTCAACATTTCCAAGGATGGGGCAGCCACAGCTTCTCTGGGCAACCTGGGCCAGTGTCTCACCACCCTGACACCCAAGAATTTCCTCCTCATGTCTCACCTAAATCTCCCCTTTTCCAGTTTTAATCCATTATCCCTTGTCCCATTTTATCCTTGCAAAAAGTCTCCCCCCAGCTTTCCTGTAGCCCCCCCCATAGGATGGGTTGGGATAGACAACCTCAAAACAAGAAGATGACACATCAGTGAGGAAGGCTGGGAGAAGGGGCTGGTCCCTGCCAGACACACCAATTTTGCCCAACTATCCCCCAAATCTCTACTGGTGCCTCCTCACAGGCAGCAGGAAAAGGCAGGAGCAACAAGCACTGCCTGAAATCAGGCTGGGCACCCCCAGCCCAGACCAGAATTTAGCCACAAGAGCTTCAAAAGCTGAGCCAATATTTTTTTGAGGGCAGTCAATGTCTACCAGAGCAGCAAGTCTGAAACAGCCAGGAGGCCAAAGCCTGCTGGAAAAATCAACAAAATAACAGGATTTCTGTGAAGCCCCAGTTATTGTAGGGGAGATAATAACAATCTGCCTTCCCCTGCTGCTGTGTCCAGTCACTCATTCAATTCCCATCCCTGTCTGCAACCAAATAAAAGCAGGTGCAGGTACAATATTTACCTGCTTGTGGGGAAAGAGAGGAGGAGAGTTAATCAGATGTAAAGGATGAGGGTCTGTAAGAGGAGAGAGATAATTAAAGCATACAGGAAAACATGCTGTATCGGGGTGTTCTTCTGCTTTTATGACGTCCACATGTACCCGTTTCCGCTCCAAAAAAATCTGCTCTCTGCAGAGTGATGCTGACAAGGCATTACTGGGAGATAATGAGCCACTGCTTGTGCTCAGCCCATCTATGAAAGGCAGAACAGTCTTTTTAAAATAGAGGAAAAGGTGTGTTTTTCCAGTTGATAGAAAAAAGTAAGTCCTTGAGGAGCTGGATTCTCAAGGTCCTGTCTCCAAAGGGGGGCAGTGCCCAGTGTGGTTTACTGGGCTGCTCAGATACAGTGGGGTGGAAATACAGTTCCCACGCCAGGAGGAGACATTTCAGAAGTGTGATGACAGAAAATTAAGATGTTCTGGATGCAAATTTAGAACTCCACAGTCTTCCCCCTAAATAACCTCCTGTGGTCGGGATGGACACAAGCCCCGGGAACATGAGGTTTCTCTCAACTCAAACCACTGTCACGAGCACCCAGCCTGGTGAAACTCCACAAAAACCTTGCATTTCAATGGCTCTGCATTTTATGAACAAGAAAAAAAAACAACAAACCACAAATTCTGCCCCACATAGCTTCACACTGCAGGATCCTCAAGGTGTGTTTAGTCTCTGACCCACCTGGGTGCTTCCCAGGACCATCAGGACCAACGTTCCTTATCACCTCCCCCTCTTCATGATCTCTTTGTATCTTTTCACATCCCACCAGCTCTGCAAACCCAGTGTGTGGCTCTCCCTGCCCAGCATCCCCAAGCTCCTTCAGAAACCCCAGCCCTTAACAAAGAGCACTGCCCAGTGCTACTGACCTCGCTCTCACCAGCCACCCTCTTGCAAATCCATGTGAGTAAGGGTCACGAGATCAGCCTCTCTAAAGAGAAGCCCACTCCAAAGAAGGGACACAGGGAGGGTGAGTGCGCAGCTAACAGCACCCTGCTTTCAGCCTCACAGCACCCCTGCTCCATGGGACAGCCATGCATCAGTGCTCTCAGGGACACTCTCCCTCAACTCAAGGAAATCATTCCCACCTGCATTTAGAGCTGCACCCACAGCTCCTCATGTTCCTGCACGATGGCTGCTCTGCAGCAGGGAAAGGCTTCTCTGAACCAAACCCCATCCTCTCACCACCTCCCGGGCTGCCGTGGAGCTGTGCCAGCTCACTGTGCCACCAGCCAGCTGGGGACACAAGTGTCATTCTGGGTGAAGCCACACCTCAGGATGCAGAGGATGGGATGTGCTGGTGCCGCAGAGATGCTGCAAGGAGCCCCAGAGATCCCACTGCTGCCCTGGCTGGTGGGGCTGGAGACCACCAACCCCCCCTGACCAGCTTGACTGCTCTGGCCTGGCTCTAGGGAGTGGGAGATGGAGTTCAGGCAGAGGACTCTGCTCACACAAAATAAAAAAGGAAAATAAATGCACAGGGGTGCAAGCCAGGGACATGTGGGCTGGCCAGCCTGGGCATGGTGACCCTCTTAAGGAGCATCGCCTTTGCCAGCTTCACTTGAGGTGCCTGAAAGATGGTGAAAGATGCAGCTGGTGAGGTCAGCTCCCAGCTGGGTTCACATTGCCATGGGCTGAGACCACCACCAGGCACCCTCCTGTCCCAGGCCTCTGCAGCAGAGCAGGGCTCTTCAGTTCAGCCTGTGCACCCACATGACTCGCTGTCCTCATCCTCCACTACTCTGTGACCTTGACCATGGCTCTTGAAACTTCAGCTTCTTTCTCCACCCCTCCTCTACAGACTATGAATGCTTCCAGGCCACAGCTATCTTTAGCAAACATCTACACAGCATCCAGCCCAGTGAAATGTGGCTTTCTCTGAGGTCTCTAGGCGTTACCGCAGAAGGGACAACACATTCCCCCTCTCAGCTTCCAGCAGCCCAGGATTGTGTCCAGCCCCACAGCAAGCTTCAGCTTCAACCACACACAGCTTTTCATCTAACAAAAAAATCCCACCCAAACCAGAGCTCGGAAATCCATTGCCATCCCAGAGGGGGATCTGTGCAGATCTCCCCAGATAATCAACTTTAAACACCACCAAAATAGACCTTTGATTAGCAGCTGTGGAGTCCATTCACAGCGACAGCCTGTCAGGTCAATATTCACTCCCTAAATCAACTGTCTGCCTCAGGAAAGGGATTTTTTATTTTTTTGTATTAGTATTATTTGTATTTGATGGTCTGCATTTGAGGTCTAGTTAATAAACAGTGCACTTGGGTGTGCCATCTGGCCAGCCACAGAGCATGCCAAAAAATAATACTAATAAATCATCACACGGTGGTGCTTCAAAAGGCAGTTTTACAAAAGCCTGGGCAAGCTGATTGAGATCCATCAGGCATGTTTTGTGTGCCCTGAGAGCTCAGCCTTCAGGCAGCCTGCCCCTCCAACCAGCCACCCTGCAAAAGGGTCAGAGTCCACAATTAAGCTGCTGTTTCAGTCAGAGACTCCATCTCAACAGCAGCTGCTTTTTCCTTAAGCCAGCGCGCAGGAATCGCCCGGTGCAAGTGGGAGTTGGGCTGGTGCTTTAACAAAGAAATTAAATAAATAAAGCTGACAGTATTTTTCATGTCAATGAAACAGGAGCTGGTTGCTGGTGTTGGGCAATGTCTCCCTCCCTCACCCCAAGCAGGGACTGCCCAGAGGGACACACACCACCCATCCAGGGACTCAGCAGCAGGTAGACACCAAACCCAGAGCTCCAGACCCAATGCTTCCAGAACAAGAGCCAGAAATCTCATTCCTGGGTTCACACACACACAATCTCCTTGCGATGCAAAGATGCTCTCACACCCATCAGGGCAGGCCCAAAAGCAGGACTCAGCTCCTGCTCCAGCCCCGATGGAATGTGCATCCCACTTGATTTTCCCACACACTTTGCTAAGCACAGGCTGCCCATCTCGCAGCCCCAGTGATGCCCCTAGCCCTACAACACAGACAACTGACCTAATTTTCCTCTTTTTAAACACCCAGAGGTCATTTCTGTCTGCAGCAAACCCCACTGAGCAGGGAAGAGAAACAAAGAACCACCTCTGTTAACACCAGCCCTCCTCCTCAATTCTTCCTCCACATTTTGCCTTCTCTGCTGCCTCTTCTAAATGCCTGAGGATCTGTATCTCCCATGGCCCTCAAGGCTGTAAAATGGTGCTGAAGAGGAGAAGCTAGGGAGATTTTCTGCCATCACCTGTGGGGTTGTAGACGCTGGGCTTCTGCGTGAGGGCTTACTGTGTGCACAAGCTCCACCCTCATGGAGTCTCCACAACTCAGGGCACCTCACCTGAAGCTCTCCAGGGCATTTCTTGGCTCATTCCTCACAGTGAGACATGAGGAGACATCACCCATGTCTGCGCTTTGCCCGGTGACTCAGAGTCCAGGCAAGAACACTCCCTCCCAGTTAACCCAGTAGCACCTCCCTCCTCTCAAAGATCAGATTTGCCCCATTTGCCTTTTAACCCAATTTGTCTTTCCAGTAGATCTGACCAAAGTCAGTTTTCTAGTCTGGGGCAAACTCTGATGCTTCAGGACACATCTTCCCATACCTAAAACAACCACTAAAAATCATGGGGAAAAACACTACACTCCACCCCCAAGAACCACCTCTTTTAGTAAGAAGGTCACTCTAGTCAACTGGAGCATTGCTTTGAAGTTTTTTCAGAGCTTATGCAAGCAGAAAAATGCAGCACTGAAACCAAAAGGAAGGACATCAACAGAGGCTTTGGGTGTATGTATAAAATAATTACAAAGAGCATGTCCCTGCAGAACATTTGGATTCTGACTCAGCCCCAGCCTTGGCAGGAAAGTGCAGGTGTTCAACACACGCTGAGCCTGGACCAAGCCCTAAAAGACAACAAGGCTGATGCCAGCACAAGGCAGCCAGTGCAGGAGCCCATTGCAGCAACATGCTGGTATCACCTCCCCTGCAAGGCCCTGGAGAAGGCTCAGGGGCTCCAGGAACTGCCTTTGCTGCCAGCTTCCTGGTGCCCAGGAAAGCTGGAAGTGACTGCAGACTGGTTTGCTGGGGATTTCCTCCAAGGAGAGACTCTGCAGTTCATTGCCCTGTGACCATGAGCAGGAGACCCAAAGGGTCTTGCCTCCTGCTCAGACCGTTATTTATTTCAGGTAGGAATAAAGGGACACCTTCACCTCAGTGTTGAATCGCTAATGACTGACAGATCACTGGAAGCTGGAAATCACATAATTGCATGCTGGCTTTCAAAAGGCAGAATGTGAGGGTGGATAAGGTGAAATGAACAGGAAGACATTCATTACAAAAGAGCTCAAAGATTCAGCTACGGCAACTTTCTTGACACAGCAAAGGAGAGGAGGAGGCAGGGTTAAACACCAGGCAAGGCAGCTGACACTGCTGTGGGGCTGCTGCTGCTTTCATGATGCTCAGCAAGGGCAGAGCACAAAGCTTTACTTGCTTCTGGTGTAACAAATATCCCTGTGGAAAACAAACATCTCCCAAACTCCTCTGCTCCCCTCCTGAGCTCAAGCACAAGGACAGTCCTGTCTAGTGGGGGCTAATGGATGCACAAGGCATTAGAAGAGAGGTTCTGCTGCTGTTCAACTCAGAAATGCAAGTTAATTCTCTTGGGGGCTGCCAGGGCTTTTGCCACAGCTATGGTTATTTTTATAATCCACCTCTTGAAAGAGAGGAAGAACATACTCCATGAATTTTTATAAGCCCAGCTTCCTTCCTGCTTTGCTTTTTTTGCCCCCCCCCCCCACCCCTCCTTTTTTTAAATACTAGCACCAGATTACTAGATCCATTCTTGCCTGATCTTCCTCCCAAACCCCCAAACACCCCCAAAACAGTGCAGACAGTTGCCCCCAGAAGAGACTCAGAGTTACTCACCCATCACACTGGGCGCTGCTGGAGCCACTGAGGTTGCAGCCACAGGGACGGCACCGCTGGTCACCCTGCTCCAGGTGGAAGCCCTGGGCACAGTCCTGGCACTGCAGCCCCGTGTACCCAGCCAGGCAGGAGCACTGCCCCGTCGTGCTGTTGCATCCAGCTGCACTGTCACTCCCCACAGCACTGCAGTTGCACAGGTCTCCTGCAAAGGGAACAGAGATGAGGAAGTAAGTACTGATAGCAAGGGACCCCGAGCGGGACCCTTGGCTCAGCTGCCCACCCTTGGCTCACCCCAGGCTGGAAACATCACTGTAAGGGTGAGACTTGCTTTATAATGTTGAGATAAAGGGGAAAAAAACACATGCTGGGGACAACCCTGGGGTTTGAACCCCTGTCCTGGTTTGAGCCAGGATGAAGCCAATTTTCTTTCTACTGATTTTTTAGATTGGCATCAGTTTAATTGCTGGCCCTGCATTAAACTGTGACATGTCCATGGTTCATATTTCAAATCTCTCCAGAAGAGAGCTAGAAGATTGTAACTACTTAAATACATATCTGTGTGGCTGGGTATAAACTCTGTAAGTACTTGTACACACACACAGAGTTGTTTGGTTCCATGACTCCAGGAGCTGACAAGCTGTTGTACTATTAGGATAAATAAGCAGCCAGAGGCAAAATCACTAATTATAAGATCCTCCATTTCACATCATGGGAACATCTCTCATGTATCAACGGGCTGATTGTTACAACACAACATGCACAACACACCTACAGGATGAGCCAACACCAGCATCTCCCATTTCCAGAGAGGGGACACAGGATCCCATGAGCAGGCACCAGGGAAGCAGAAGAGCTCCAGGCATTGGAACAATGGCAAGGTCTCCCAAAATATGTCCTCAGGACAGCACAGAGCATGTGGAAACAGCTCTAAAGGCCAGGGTGGTGGAGCTGAGAGCAGGACAGAGACCTCCTGGCTAACCACCTCCCACCTAAACGACTTCATGTCACCTTCAGCCCCACAGTGAGCTGGGACAGCTCTGGAGACCCACACATGTGCCTTGGAAACACTCTATTTACTGGGATTATGGAAAGCACTCACTGAGCAGCTGCCTTTTTAAGACAGAAGCAAATCTTTTGATCAAGCAATGAATTCCCAGTCCCCCCACACGTTATTTCTCATAATATTTTAAAGTACCAAACACACCAAAGAGAACAACTTCTCCCCGGCAATTTGTTTCTGCCAAGAGCTTTATCTTCATTCCTTCATTGCAAAATATTTAGTGTCTTAATAATTTAAAGTCTTTTTCTGCCAAGGGTGAATTATAAACAAGGATTATTTGCAGAAACAGTGCATAAAACATCGGGGGCTTTACACAACTGCTGGTATTTGTTATTCCTTGAGAAAAGCTGGAACTCAGAGCTCTTCACAGGGAGGGAAGAGGCCAGGTCCTCATCCCAAGAAAGCTCAAATCACATCAAGGAGACCCAACACTAATGCTCTGGGTCAGGACAAGTATTTCAGATAATCCAACATCTATATTGCACAGTTGTGCCCCAGTCCAATGGAAAGGACCTCAGCAGGTGCCTGGTTTGAACCACACGTAAGACCCAGTGACTGAATACAGATTAATTTATGAAGATACAAGAAACCTGCTGAAATGGTACCACAGAGGACATCAGAGTCTCTTTGGAAACACATAAGGTGTTTCATAATGTCTCACCCATCACAGCAGAACTATAAAGGTTCCCCAGTGTCCCACATGCCCCACTGGACCACAGCAGAACAGGAAGGCAAGTCACAGAGCAGGTTGCCAAGCACATTAAACGAATATAAAAACACAGTTATAGGCTGACTTTTTAAGGAATGCTGCCAGGCAAGTGGGAGGAAGGAACCCCTTCTCCTCAGAAAGGGACAGAGCAGATGCTGCAGGACCTCTCTGGCCACAGCCAGCCAGGCTGCAGCACCTGGCTCTTCAACAGCCCCCCATGCTTTTACTTCTTACCTGTTTTCTTCCAGCACTCAAAGAAATACAAGCTCTTTAGCTCTGTACTCTGTCATGCACCATATCCCCACAGAAGTCATTTTGTACCTGTACACCTGTGAAATTACCTAAAAACCTCAACTAGCAAATAGGACAAACACCTCAAGATCTGCAATTATCCACTTCAGCAGCCACTTCACATAATGAGCCACCTTCCCATCTCAATTACCCAAGCGGAACCTTATCCATTTGGGCACTGGGGCTTCTCCCAGCTAATAGGAGCTGTGAAAACTTGAGCAGAAGCACTTTGGAGTTTGGTAAACATGGATCAAAACAAATTTACTTTTCAAAGCTCATTAGTGCAGAGTCATTAGACCTGCTAGACTTCATCAAGATTTGAAAACAAGTGTTGTATCATTTCTAATGGTGACAGGAAGCACTGAGAGGGCATGTCCACTGTGGTGGAGATGAACTGAGCCCACCCCGGTGCTCCAGCAGCACCGTCCAAGAGCTGAAATTCTTCAGCTGGAAAGCAATGGGTGCTACAATCAAATTCCTATCCAAAATGCTGCCATCTGGCTGGCATGCATGAGCTGGGTGAGAGTTTCTCCACACTGATGGGGACCATCAGTAAGCACTGCCCCACTCCTGCCCTCTCCATCCAGCAAACTAGCATTGATGGACATGGCTCAGCAGGAGCATCAAAGCCCAAAAGGACACAAAGGAATAGTTGGTACTTTGCTGGGCATATTGCTGTGAAAATTAAACAGCCTCATGCACCACAAGAACCTGAAAAGCCCTTAGTGAGACAGGGCTGTGCTGTAGCAGGTTTTGTGAATGTGACTGATGAAGCTGGTTTTGCAGTCATCTTGTACTGACAGAAGGGAAAAGAACTGATGTTGACAGTGTATCACCTTCCATGATATGGAAGATCCTTTTGGCAACAAAGGAAAAACAAGAAGTCAGAGAAGGGGGGGCTGCATATATTGACAAGAGCTTTCTTTTGCCCTTTATCAAAGGACCTCAAGTCAACCACCAAAAGGGCCGGGTCAACACCAAACTATGGTAAAACTCACTGGAAACACCATCACTACACACCAGAGCCCCACGGGGGGCAAAGGCAGGGTCTGGCCAGGCCCCACTGCCTTATCTGAGGGATGCAAACATGAACAGCCTTGCTGGAAAAAGTTTTGGGTTGATCTTGGCCACAGCACCACGTACCAAGTCGAGCTTTCCTTCTAACAGCAGAACTGATAGCGTGCAGAGATGTTTTTGGAAAGCCGTATGCTTCCCAAAAACACACACAGACACTTCCCAATGCCTTTTTTTTCCGCCCCCCCTTACAAGTCTTTACCCAACAAAATTGCACAAAGTTGGGTCAAAACCTGGATGCAGCTCAGCCTCAGCAGCCAAACTCAACAGCAACTCAGACACCACCTGCTCTGCAGACACCGGCTCCCTGGGAGAGCAAGAAATGCTGCAATAATCCAAAAGAACACAGGCAAAAAGCAGCTTTTTGTTGGCAGGCTGGTGGAGCAGGGCTCCAGCTGCCTTGGCAGGGCTGGGGGGGCTGGTTCTGCTGCCAGCTCCCAGCCCAGCCCGGCTGCTGCAGAAGCCATCAGGAAACTGGGAAATCACCCCCGAGTGCGCAATAAGGCACGACAGGGCAGACACAGAAGACATGTCCCAAAAAGGTCACTTCCCTGTGGGCTATTGCCTTCCCCCAACCACCCCAGAGGTATCTGGGGAGGGACTATGGCCCACTCCAGGGATGCAGCATCACACGTGGTCCCACCCACAGGCAAAACACCCTTGTTGCACCCAGCTTGGCCCATGCAACCACCTGCCTGATGCAATCCAAACTGCCCTGAAGCCCCCTTGGTTGGGCAGCTGAGAAGCAGACAGCAGCAGTCAAACCCACTGTCTTGCACAGGATCAAGGTTTGACACATACCAGACTATCAAAACCCTTAAAAGGTTAAAAAAAAAAAAAAGCTAAAAAGACACTTTGTTGTCCTGATGTCAGGTGGATCAAGGTGAGAATAGTCCACAGCCAGAAAGTGAAAGTGATAACAACCAACATCTACCTCAGACTCCAGGAACCCAGCAATGATGACAGGCACTACAGAAGAAGATTAGGAAACACTGAAGGGTTTTTGAAGCCTTTATTCAGTTTTCCCAAGTAAACGTTTTGCTTTTGAAGGTAATCTTCAGAAACACCTCACCACGGGTTTTTGCAAATGCAAAGGAACTAACAAGAGCAGATGAGCCCCACAGCTGCCCCGTGCAGGGATGCTCAGTCACCATTGGAGTTACTGTGATGAGGTTGGCATAACATCAGCAACAGGAGCCAAGGACAAAGGCCTCTCAGGTATGGGGCACTGATTTAAGATCTGACTTTCTGCTCTCCCTGACTTTCTGCAGTCACTCACCCTTCTTCTGCTTCAGTTTCCCCATCCGCAGGGTGTTCACCCACCCTCCGTGGCAGGTTTCCACACTTCTAAAACACCAGTGTCCCTTTCTTCCCCATAAAGCACCACACAACACCTCAAAACACTTGGCTATCAGTGATACAACCCACCACCTTTGCACATGAAGATGTTGACAAGCTTTAGTTAATTAACAGCCCAATGACGTTTTGAGATCCCAGAACTGAGGCACCATAAAAGTCTGTATCACTGCCATGTTACGCCTTTTCAAGCAAAAAAAACCCAAACACCACCAAACCAAAACAACCAACCACCACTCCCTTCATGGGTTGCATTTTAACCTTTGCTTTCCATTGCTTAGAGGCAGGTAGAGCACAAGGTTCACAGGTTGCTTCAGCAAGGGCCACGCTGCTGTAGGGGACACCCAGACTTACCACGCAGTCCCAGTTTGCTGCAACCTTGAATTCATTAATTATTATGCAAAAGTCATAGGTTACTACATCCCTTCATGCAACCACCAGCTCCCGGAGCTCCACAGTGCTCAGCATGATTCCCTCCAGCCCTCATCCAATCTCTTCCAAATCCTACTCTGGTGCAAAGCTCTACCCTGCAGACCCCAGCAACATCCCAGCCTGAACCAGATCTCCCATCCATTCCTCTCCCATTCTCTCCCAGGGCTTAAGTAGGGCTTCTTCTGGTACAAAAATAATGCCTCCAATTATTTTTTCACATCCTTCCAGACTTGCAGTGTTTTAAGGCTTCACATATATTTTAAGCATGATTCCTTCTCCCATCCAGGCCACTTAATGAATTAATAATTTAAAAATAGGTGAAATATTTACAAAAGGCAAAAGAAGAAACCACTAGAAAACAACACATGAAGATGTCTGGATGAGACCTGTTTCCTGGAGACAGCTGAAATGGTGCAAATCCTGAACAAAATCACCTACTCATTGGGAGTTGGTTTGGGAAATTCAAGAGGCACATTTTTTGTTAGAAAAAGGTGCAGCTCAAAGAGCAAGCTGTGAATCCCAGGGATGTTGTTATTGTTCTGCTGCAAAAATGTCCCTAGGGAGACAGCCATTTTCTAATCTCTAGACTAGGAAGGAGATGGGAAAAAATCCACATAAAAATAAATATATATCTATATAGCTGTATTAAGGGTACTGTTAGTTTTTTGGATGCTACTGCTGCCCCAGCAGTGCTGGGAGCTGTGCTGCAGGGCTGGCTGGAGCAGATACTTGCAGGTATCCAACGGGATTTAAAACTGCAATAACCATGCCAGGCTTGGGACATCTCCTGCCATTTGTTGGCAGAGGCAAAGCCAGGTGTCCCTACATCCTCCCTCCATCATTTACACCCTAATTCCTCCCCTGCAGACGTGCCTCCAAGGAGAGCAGACTAAATTCCCAGCCAGCCCGAGGCTGGAGACACTCCTTGATTACAAAGTGCTTGTAATTACTCTGGGTTTACACCAACGTCCTATCACTTCACACCAGTACGACCCCCCCAGATATCAGATCAGCTCCAATTCAGCTCCCGTTCATTCCCACAGAGAGGATGAAGCTGGTGCACTCAGTGCACACAAGGAATCCCACCCCTGAGAAGGCTTCATTTTGGTATTAATTTAGCAGTTCCCCCCCTTTCACTTTATTCCCAAATTCAGTCCTTACCTTCTCTCCCTTCTCCCTCATCTTCCCCTTCTCAATCCCTCCCCAGGCACCATTTCTGACAACACAGGAACAAAGGGATAAGGCAGCAGGTTTAAAAATCTATCCAAGGCCATTTCCTTTCCCCTTGTAATTAAGTTGTGGAACTCATTGTCAGGGGATGTCCTGGGAGTCAGAAATACCTACAGCTTCAAAGGAGGACTCGATAAGCTACAGAGGATAGGTCTGCACTTTACCATTCAACACAGGGATCTTGAGGAATCATCCTGATGGGAAAGCCCCTGAAACACTGGCTGCAAAAAAAAGTCAGGATTATGCCCTGTCCTCTTGGCATCTTCCTTGGACGGGTAAAGCTTTGGTCTGACCCAGCCTGGCAGCCTTGACTTTCTCCCCTTTTCCTTTGCTCAGGGATGGCTGCAGCTCCAGAAATCCCCCTTAAACAATGAGATGTGCCTGTTTCCACTGGGAATTTTTTTCTTATTAGAGCCAGAGGTGCAGCTGTGCTGCACTGCTGCCTTTCCCCCTTGCCTCTCAACAGACCCTGCCCCTGGAAGACATTTCATCCTCTCAGTATGATCAGCTAGTGGAATAAACCTCCCTCAGCAAAGTGGATGAAGGTCAGGAAGTGCCATCCCAGCATGGGATACAGGATCACAAGCATCTCAGAGCCTAAGCACAAGCTGCCATCCATCTGTCACAAGAGAAGGTCCTACTGAACCCAGCTCATCCCTTCCACACTTCTGATACCACCATCTCAGTGTTCAGCTCCTGCCCTGGCCTGGCTTTGGCATTCAGCTTCATTGATCCTCACTCAGGTAGCTGGATGCAACCAAGCTGATGTCAGGAGCTCTGGAGCTGTCACTCCAGTGCAAGAATGATTCTACCTCCATCTCATGTCTTGCAGCAGATCTGAAAGGGTATGGGCTGGCTGAGCTCTCCTGCAGGGAGCTGAAGAACATCTGCCATGGGCTAAGAGCTCCTGTGAGAATGGGATCAGAGATGAGCTGATGCACTGTAGCATCTTGGAGAGAGGTGTGCTGCCAAGCCCTTGGCTCCACTCACATCCAGACAGCACTTAACACCAAATAATAGTCAACTCTTGCATTATGAAGGTGCATTAAAGTGCTCAGACCTGCAATTTACTCTCACTTTAAGCTACAACGCAAAGTCAAAGTGGTAGAAAAAGGATCTCTTCCCTCCCCAAAATAATATGTATGTCTTCTGTTATTTTGCCTTTATTTTATTACTGGGTGCACCAAATTCAGGGTACTTACAGACACCATCAAGCTCAGGGTGCTGCAGAGCTGCGTGTGCTGCTGGTGGAAGGAACAGCATCGCTCACATTAATGCTGCTAAGAGCTTTACACCAGTCTCTGTGCTGTTCCTTAAAAGGATTGGATGGGTCAACAAGGTGGAAAGACAAGGATTTCTCAATGCTTCTACATCACTTGTAATATCGTTAAAAGATTAAATATACTCGTTGAGGAAAATTAAAGTAGATTAAATCTCTCTTATCACTTGGAAAGGAGTACAAAGCCAAGATCCCAGCTCCCAGGGTCACCAGCAGCCATACAAGCACTTTTCATCAGCATGAAGCAGGCAGACCTGGGGCTTCAGCCAAACTCTAGCTCAGCCCAGACCATGTCACCCAGCATCACTCCTTGTGAGCAAAGAGACCTCTCCCCTGCTTCAGCCACCCCACACACAGAACTCTCACACCTTGAACTAATGCAAAGGCTGCCTACTCCTGGGATTAGTTATTTTTACTCCTTCCCTGCACCTGCAATTGAACATACAGAGGCTGGGTTTCTGAGGAGTTCCTGCTGCAATGCAAGGACTGAGCAATTGTGTGGCTTCCCCTTCCTTTTTGATGCTAAATAAGTTAGCAACCTGCACAGTGAGCTTTGAACCAGCTCATCCCCTAGTAAAGGTGCATCAGAGAAGCCAGGCTCACAGGTGTAAATCTGTCTTGGGAGAACAAAGGATCAAACCCTATAAAAAGAAGGAAAAAAAAAAAGAAAACTTAGATTCTCATTAACCTCATATTCCTGGCACTGCTGGGGCTGAGGAGATCCCATCGCTGAGACAAGAAGATCTTAGAGGAAGCAGAACTAGCCCAGTATTTATTAAGAAGCAGGTTATAACACAGAAGGCTATGCAGGAGGGATTGCACAGCTGCAGCTAAAGAATTATTCCTATATCACAATAAATTTCCATGTGTAGACAAAGCCCCTGGGTCTCTACTCAGCAGACTGCTTATAAAGAAGAATGTGGCCCTAAAATGTTTATGATACAAGAAGCTACAGTAACTTCAAACAGATCAAACAAATGTTTGAGGATTAAAACATCAACAGTTAAATAATGGATCCAAGCCTTTTAATTAATTTGAAAATAGTTTTGCTGGCACTTTACTTTAGTTGGTTAAGTTTTCCTACTAATATTTTCACAAATGTCTACAACAATATAAATATTCTGTGTTTCTGTTTGAAAACCTCCCTGTTTTTTACCACCCAGAGTGTGACACAGCCAGCCCAGCTCGGGGTTTCCAGATAAACAGGATGAAATGTGACTTAGGCAAATACCTCCACAACAGCACGCAGCAACCCTGGCAGCTAACACCCTCCTTACAGACCTACTTTCTGCAGCACCTCTCAGGAAACTCCATCGTTTTGTCAGCAAAATGTTTTAGTTCAAAGATCAAGACACCTCACTCGGGACAGGGCTGGGAATTCATTACCAGACTTCAATTTTAATATCTATCGACCATGTCCTAGCAGGGAAGGGGATTTAAAAAAGCTGCATGAATAATATGAACTATAATAATCTGTTGAAGTCTCCGTGTGCTCAGATCCCTGCAAAAAAGTAATTAAAATCACAAACTTTACTGGGTGCTCTGGGGAATTGCAGCTAATGAAGGGATGTGTTAATTTATACAGGAGCTTTAAAGGCACTAGGAAGAAAAACCCCGAGCAAGAATCATCCTTTCAACCATTTGTGTTTGGGTTATAAAGTTGTGTTTGCATGAATAACCAGCAAGAACACCAGGGTTGGGGGATAAGCTCTGAGGAACCCCTTTTCATTGCACGGTACGAGGTACAGCACAGGACGAGCTGCAGAGCTTGGACCTCTGGGGAGGTTTCCTGGTGAGGTGGCAAACACATGTGGCTGATCTCACCACAAAATGTGCCTTTGTTGGGTAGCAAAGACATAACCCAATGTGTAGCCATGGTGTCACCAGATGCTCCATCAACACAGAGAGGGAGCTGCAGCTTTCCTTTGTCCCTGATACCAGGCATAGTCACCGAAGCTTGGCCCGATGCAGGATGGATGTGGCAAGAAGACATGCTTATCCTTGCTCTCATTTAAAGCAGCTGCTCTTCCTCTGGGAGGAAAGACAGAACAAAAGCACAGAGATGCTAGCAGCAAAGGTGCAAGCACGCAATCAATCCATAATTCAACATGGAAAAGCTAGGAGGCATGTGCAGAGGAGCAACTCTGCATCTCCTGGAAGCAGCAGATGCTCCCTTGGAGGGCTGCCAGGGCCACCCAGTCAGTTTTGGGGCACACAAGAACTCTGGAGAAGTCCTTCACCTTTGGGGGCAGCAAAAATATCACACCCAGGTTTCTCTCCAAGCAAGCACAAGTGCTTCTTGAACTGTTCCAATCATTCCCCAAGATGAGAGTTGCCTTCAAAGGGAGACTCTGGACATCCCTAAGGAGTCAGAGATGGACCGAAGGGGTTTTTGCTGCAACAAGACAAGAAGCAAGGTAAGATCAAGAGCCCTACTCTGGGCAGCATACACTGTTCCAATGAATTCTAGGGACCACAGGACCAGGCAGACATGTCCCCACGTGTCACCAAATAATCCCCGAGCTGAAGAGGGGGTTCCATGATGGACCACAACACCCCCTCTCCCCTCAGCTCCTCTGAAGCAGACCTCCCTTGGCTCTGCAGCTGGGCAGCCACAGCAGTTCAGATGAACAAAAGTCAATTACAACATCAGCAGTTTAAATCCTTTCCAGACAAAGCTGCTGAAGGAGCTAGTGCCCACCTTCTCACTTGTTTCAGCATGAAGTGATTCTTACAACTAGCTTTGCTTTTTTTAAGGAGGAAGAGAAGGAAAACTTGCTTTGAAGAGTTTTAGGCTATTTTATGTTGAGGCCTGTGGAGAAAATCTGGAAAGAAAACTTTCATCAGTACCTCTAGCAGGTGCCCAGGGCAATTCCTTTCAAGATTCAGCTCCTCCACCAGAGGAGGAAAGGGACAGACCTGTTAACAAAGGCTTCTTTCATCCACAGTGTTAATAAACACTCCCTGAAAGTGTTAAAATAAAGAAGCTTCTCAGAGCCTGAGCTAAGACCTCCGTCCACCTCAGCTCACTGCATCAAGCTCAGAGTTCAAGTAAAGCCCCAATATCACAGGAATTATTCCCAATACACTTCCTAATTTTTTTTCCTACTCTAAACAAATGTATTTAAATACAGATTTTCATTCATCAAAATGATGACAGTAAAGTATCTTCCTCTCTCATTGACCTTAAAGGCTGCACAGAGGAAGGCAAAGGGGACTTGGAGAGAGAAAGAAGAAAAGCTTCTGACAATCCAAAGCCAACAAATCTCAGTTGCCTCGATGTTCCCAAGCTCAGTTCCAAATTTAATAAAGGTGTTTTGTCTCCTTGCTTCATAAGTGAAGCATATTTCCATAGCAGAAATTCCAGAGGGAAAGGGGTAGCACAAAGCATGAGTAACCACAACTTGTTCCAGGCAGGTTTTGCCATTCAGGTCCTGTTTCCAGGCCGTGACAACAGCACTAGGGGCTAAGCTGGAGTCACCATGACTCTGCCAGACAAGGGGTTGTAAGTTACAATGTGCTGCAAGCAGGGAGAGCTGCTGGGACAGGGAAAATGCCTTCCAGGCTGGGAAGAGAGGAAGCTTCCCAATCTGTAAGTTTAATTCCTTTAATTTATAATGCTACCTTGTGCCTGCCCTGCTACACTTTGCACAGACATGGTGATTCATTGACTTCCAGCTCATATCGGGTGACTTTGATTGTCCCTTTGAGAAGTTGTTCCACCTCTGCTTTCAACCAGCACCAGCTGAACTGGGCTGTAGATACTGCAATGAGATTAAATTTGCCAGCAAATCCATGAAGGAGAAGGTGAGCTTTCAAAGAGGGACCTGATATGGGCCAGAGTATGTCATGGAAAAAAGGCACCTGGATGAAGTGAGCCATCAGGTATCACTGCAAGTGGGGAACTGCAGATCTAGTATCATCCCCTGGGGACGCACTGAGCAGGAGCAGATAGGGACAGAGGACTTTTTGGTGCATCTAATCTTTGTTTCAAACCTTTCTCCATCAACTGCAGGGATGGCATAAATTGAGAGGACAAATCCAGCCTGTACACACAAAGTGAGGACAGAGCCACCCCCCAGGGGACTGCCCAAGGCAGCTGCCAGCCCCTGCCTCCTGCTCACCTTTGCTTTAACCCCCTCAAGCCATGCAGCACATTAATTACCATAATGAAGGCTGCACATCAGCTTTTAATTCCTCTCTGCTCCGTCACTATGCTGCTGCTGACACTGACGAAGCTGCAGCTCCATCCAGTCCTGGCTCCTGCCTCAGCCACGAGGCATTGCTTGTATTTATTTCTAACAATAGTTCACCTTCAAAAGGAAAATGTTTCCATTAAACAGCACGAGTCCAGCAACCACAAATAAACAGTGACTTCAGGGCTAAGCCAATTCTCTGAAACCTTCACAATAAATACCAGGCCACCCCATGGAGTACAACAGGTAGCAGCCCTGGCTGGCAGAACAGCCAAATCCTCTTTAAATGGGCAAAAGCTTTAAAAGCATGACAAGGAGGAAGGAGGCAGCCCAGGCACGAGGGCTTCAGGCATCCTGCACAGTGCTCAGCTTAGTGCTTAAGCTGTGGGTGAGACAAGAGCAAGTCTGAGCCAAGACCTAAACCCAAACTGTGGATTTGCAGGGTCAGAGCCAAGCCCCCAGCAACACCATCCACCTCTTGCAACTGGGATGGCACCACCAAGGGGGAATTCTCCTCAGCAAAGGCTGCACACTCAGCTCTGGATTGGCAAAACCAAACCTCATCCCAAGATGCTCAAAACCACAGAGCTTCCTCTGTAGCCAGTGGGACAGCTAGAAGAGGTTTGTTGACATTTCTATCCTGTCCATTTCTCAATCTTTGAGGGCTATATAATGACTGTTTTGGCATAGCAGGAGGAGGAGTGGTGCCTCCTCTTCGACCAGCTCTACAAAAACAACATTTAAGTCTTACCTGCAAAGGGACATCCAAATTCCTACCAAACCCAAGGAGCTGCAGGAACCTGACACAAGCCTGGCAACGCAGAGAGCCTCTAATTCCGTATGGTAAATATTGACCACACTATTAAATATATTAGCTGGTATCACTTAGGCATAGGTGGGAGAGGTATCAGCTCTAAGGCAAGGGCCATCAAGCTCATTTATGGACATGACAGTGGCTACAAGGGGGGCCCCCATGAGGGATCACGAGGAAACCATCAACACCCCAGCCCATAGACTTGAACTCACCATCTACACACCTACTGGAAAACTTTAAAGTGACTTGGAAACCAAAAGCCAGTGACAGTCATTGCTCAAGGCACTCCTTGACACCAAACTGGGGTGCTGAGAGGAACAGTCCTGTCCTGGGCATGGCAGGACCATCACTCCCCAAAGCTTGCCCACTTACATACCCAACTGCCCCTTCAGAATCCGT
The DNA here is from genome assembly GCF_000747805.2 of Chaetura pelagica. Classification (NCBI taxonomy): domain Eukaryota; kingdom Metazoa; phylum Chordata; class Aves; order Apodiformes; family Apodidae; genus Chaetura; species Chaetura pelagica. The sequence continues at coordinate 137,657 of NW_009952363.1, read as the reverse complement.
CCATTTCTTGTTATCTTTCATTTGAAATGGATTAGATGTGCACAGAGGCCTCCTTTCAAAATAAACAATGAAGATCTGAAAAGGACGGGAAGATCCAACTGTGAGGCATCAGCACTAATCCCTGTCAAAGGGCACCTTGTCACAAACTCACTGTAAACTTCCAGGAGGAAGAAAAAAAAAGTTAAAAACAATAAAATAATTAGAATAAAACAGTTAAGTCCAGACAAATGTTTGTCATTCATTATCTGGAGCCAAGCTTGGATTTCTCAACACCACAGCCAAGCCAAAGCAAGCACGTTAATAATAAAACAACTTTCACAGGGAGCTAGAGGCCAGTGTGCAGCCTGCCTGTGCAGGGAGGGAGACTGGAGGCAGGTGAAGCTCCATTTGCTCTTCTCTGATAACCGGTATTTAGTTTTCTATGTCACTTTGCTTTATCATAGCCTGAAACCTGGCCAAGCAGCCCAGCTCCACCTCCCCATCTGCTCTAGGTGCCAGCTGGCCCTGCCACACAGGGGATGTCATGCAGCCCAAATGGGAGATCCCCCCAGCCCTGCTGGGAACTGATGGAAATGGCCCCCCAACAGATCTGCACATCATGCAGCTGCAGGGAGGGGAGTGCTGAGATGGGATGGTCACACTCCTGTCTAAGTCACCTGGGGGACTTAGAAACAAGGCAAATCCCCCCACCCCGATCTTTCCACAAGCTCTGGGGCTGGGAAAAAACCCAACAGACCACGGCAGGGAAGGGCAGAGCACAAAGAGGCAGCTGGTATTAGATGGGGAGGCTCCAGTGAAGACATCTCCTGCACCGGCACAAAGCGAGTAAACACCCAGCCCAGGCAAGAGCCGACAGGTTGGCCTGCTCCTCTTCACTTCTAACAACCCTTTGGTTTTCATAAACAACCCAGAGCAGATTCTCCACCTTCTCTGGATATCCTGGGGTCCTAATTGCATCCCAGCCCAGCTCCCCAGGCCCCTCAGGCTGCAGTTTGTTGTGGAAAGAGGGAGCATGGAACCAAACCCCTTTGGCAAGGCTCCCCCCATGCCCTTCTTCCCACCCAACAGCTCAGCCAAGGTGTGAGTGCCTCTGCCCCATTACTCATCCATCTGCAATCAAGATGTGTTTCAGGGAAGCAACATGGTTCACAGCAGCTGTATTCAAAAATCCTGCCTGTTTCCTCAGTGCCAGATGCAAAGCATCCCTCTCAGTTCCCCCCAAATAACTGGCTGGTTGCAGAGCTCAGATGAACACATCTCTGGTTTGGGGCAGAACATTAGACAACAGTCTATAATGTTTGCTGTGTTCCTGGTGACAACATGCAAGAGTTACAGCCAACAGAAAATACACATTTTAAAATTATACATACATCATTATACATAGGCCTATCTTTTTTTGAAATAGCAGGAGGAGAAAAATGAATTATTCAAGTTTTTTTCAACAGAACAAGAAGCTTTGAAAGCTTTGGAGGGAGGGAACAAAATGTCAAGTTTAAACTGCTTTCAATGAAAAATTCCGTTCAAGAAAAAGGGATCTTTTGCAGAAAGATACATATTTTGCTGATCTTGACAAAAAGCCCTGTTCAGAGGAAGGAAAAAACCACTTCATTTGATGGTTTTTGACTAGGATCTCTTTGTATCTTTGCAGACCTGTTATCCCTGGAGCATGGTGTGCTCAGGGGAGAAGGTGGGTCTGACCAGGGGTGCAGGCAGGGGTTAGGAGACAAAAACCATTAAAATAAGCAGGTGTTAAAAGGCGTGGGGGGAAATAAATTAAAAAAAAAAAAAAATTCTGCTTCCTCCCCTCTGTTGGATCTCTTTGTATCTTTGCAGACCTGTTATCCCTGGAGCATGGTGTGCTCAGGGGAGAAGGTGGGTCTGACCAGGGGTGCAGGCAGGGGTTAGGAGACAAAAACCATTAAAATAAGCAGGTGTTAAAAGGCGTGGGGGGAAATAAATTAAAAAAAAAAAAAAAGTAAAAAATTCAGCTTCCTCCCCTCTGTTTTGCCTCCAGGGAAGGGAAATGCTGATCCTCCAGCTCACAGATGGTCCTCCTGGAACAACCTCCTGGTTTCCACCTCACTGGCCATGTCTGGTGAAGGGGAAGGGTTTTGGAAGGGGGATGAAGGGCATCCAGCTCCCTCCCCAGCAGCAGTGCCCAGAGCACTGCACGTGCTATGGGATGAGGTGGGTACTTCTTGGGATGAAACACCACCCATGCCCACCTACCCTTCCCCATCCACAACCACATCTCATCCCACAGAGGAGGAAATGTCAGGTTGAGCACACACCTCCCTGGCAATTAAAGTCATTTTCTTAATATCAACGAGTCACAGCCACCCTGTGATGGGCCACAGAAAATATTCATTATACCCCCTCCAGTTTAGCCCAGTTTCTCTCTCATTCAGATGTCCTGAGTCACAGCCAAGCTGGGATTCAACAATGGCACAGGAAGGAGAATTGAACATCACTTCAGCAGTTGTTTTTTTTCCACCTTGTATCTCCCTGAAACTCCCAGTGACTGCACACACAGCAGTGAATTTAAAGTAATGCCACCAATGAAAGGCTCAAATTAATAGCAATAAAGTGTAAATGCTCCACGTGATCCCAGCAGAGCCACGCTTGGGAAAACAATCTGTGAGAGCTTAAAATCCAGCACAAGATGAGACCACTGGGAAAAAAAAAAATGAAAAAAAAAAGCTACAAAACAAACAGTCCATTTCAATATCCTTTTCATAAGCAACTAAAATGAACCCAGAAACACATCAGAGAATAATCATTTAGCACAGATCAAACAGTAGAACTAGCATATTAAAAATACATGCAGCATTAATCAGCTACGCAGAGTTATATGCCATCATTTCCATAAATCATACAGGATCAAAGCAGCCCAAGCAGCACTATCAGTTAATACAGTCAGCCAGTCAGTCAAAATAGAGTAAAGCTGCCTGAAAACTGCAGCAGTATAATTTGTTAGGAATAAAGCAGATTCATCTGAGAAGTGGCATGACCAGTTAAACGGGTAAAGGTGACTGGCAGCCTCTTAATTATACAGAGGTGATGCCACAAAGGGGGAAAAAAAAAAAAAAAAAGACAGAAAGAAAGGGTTAATTCAGCTTCAAAAAATACTTTTTTTCTTTTTTTAAAGCTTGGGGATTATCAGTCTATGTCTCATCTAGTGAGAACTACCCCAGAGAGTCAAGGTGCAGGGCAGAGGTGGCAGGACCAACAACCCCATCAGAAACATCCCCAGTGGCACCAGTCCCACACTGGGTTGAGTCCTAGGGCTGCAGAGCACACTGAAGCCCCTTCCCCAGAGGAAGGGCAATGCTGGACAGGGCTCCCCTTCACCCAGGTGAAATACCCCAGCTGCAGAAACCATCCTGCCTGCTTAGGGTGAAGGTTTCCCACCAAGAGCCTTTAAACATCCACCCATCTCTCGAACGCCTGCATCATTGAGTCTTTTGCTGAAAGGCTGCAGAGCCATTTAGCTGCTGATTTTTAAATCAGGCATGTGGAGCAGCATGAGCTATAAATAGAAGAGATGCTTGCCTTGTCATGTTTCTGGTGGCTTATTTATAAGGACAGGGGGCATGTGAATTAAAAGTGGTAAAAGGATCAACTTGGGCTTCTCTCTGGCTTTGTGGCTGAGCTGCCTCAAGAATAAAATCTTTCAGGTTTTGTTTTTTTCTTTTTCCAGACAAAAAAATAAACGCCTTCCTTTCATGCTCAGGCTCTGAATTTGCCTGGTTACATTTACAAGGCAAATTTTAATTCATATAGCAGGTGTTCAGGGAAAAAAATAATAATAATAATCCTACTTTAAGCAGCACAAGACCAAATTAAGGCTTTGCTTTAAGTTATGCAGCTCCAGGGAGGCTCCTCATTTACTGAAACAGGACCCCTGTGCGTGTGAAGTAGGAGCAGAAACCACAAAAAACCTTTCCAGAGGTGGGGAATTCAAAGTCTGGAAGGGGGTTGAGCAGAGCTGCTGCTGGGTACGAAGCCTGCCCAGCATCAGGACCATGCTGGATTTCATGTGACGAAGGGGAATAGGAATTTTGCATGGGATGATCTGGACAGGCATCAGCCAGGAGAGGAATTCAGCCTCCAACAAAAGAGCAGCTTCAGGCAGCTCAAACCATCCCCGGCTGATTAGTGCTCAGGCAGCGTGTTTTTATGGGCTATTCTTTGCAGGCAGCAAGGCACAATCCAGAAAAGAAAAACAAAACACCACGTGAACTGAGCATCCCCCCCTCTGCATTTGATGCCTGTTTAAAAGGCTGGTGAAAACAAGGGGTGACAGCCAGGCTGTCACCCTGCTCAGCTGCAGGATCCCAGCTGGGATGGGATCTGCTCAGCTGTAGGAAGAGAAGCTGAACCACTTTTCCAGCATTCCTGGCTGTGAAGAAACAGGAAGAGGGGATGGGGAAACAAGCCATGGGGGAAATGAGTGACCCCATCAGAAGAGGTAAAGTCACTACTTCTCCAAGACCAACAGCTGTGGAGGAGCTGGGACCACCTCTGTCTGGAGGTGTCCCCTTGAATTAGGAGGGAAAAAAGTTCAGCCCAAACAAACAAGATTCAATTATTCCAAGTCCAGAACGCCTTGTTCATAACACTTCCAGACTGACAAGCTTTAATCCAATAAAAGACCCCTCCAGACAAGCCCTGCTGGGATTTGGGAATCGTTTTCCCCTGGCAGGGACCCAGCAGCCCCCAACACCACACCAGGATTTAGCCCCAAGCACAAGGACACCAGCCTTACAGGGCAGCCTCAAGGTGCAGGACCCTCGACCTTATTGGAGGCATAAGCAGATGCAGTGCAAGAAGAACCATTTAATTTCAGCCTGACCCAACTCAAAAGTCAAATTTAAAAAAAAAAAAAAAAAAGCAAATAATTTCCTGTGAACCAGAAACTGGTTTTCAGCCAATTTAATGAGACCGAACTGGAACTGGTTCTGCACTCCTGGGGTGCTGGAGACACATGACCCCCCAAGGCAGGGCAGATGGCTAGATTGCAATCTAGCCTTCAGCTCATAAAACACATTTAATATCCTCAACCAATTAAAAAGTGCCAGACTCTGCCCCCCGTGTCACCCTGTCCCCACCATGCAGAGCCTCCCTGCTCCAGGCAGCCCTGCTGAGCTCAGACACACAGCCCGAGTCAGGACAGCAGAGCCTGTGGGTTTCCAGGAGCTCAGAAGCAAGGCCAAGCCCTTGCTGCAACCTCACTTAAAAGCTCAGTGAAGTCTCAGGTACAGTCTAGGTGTTGCACAGCAACCCAGCTCCTTGACATTTTTTCTTTTAAGTGCCAGAGGTAAAGCAGAAGGAGCCTTCCCTTCCAGCCAGATGGCTGCAAGAGAAACCCCTGCCTTCAGCACCCGGCGTAGGCATGAGTTTATTTCTAATGACAGCAGATGCATCACGCCAGTACTAAGATCTCAGCTGCTTCTTGGAAGCACCAGAGATCCCCTCAGATCTGCAGCAGTGCTTCCTGACAGGCAGCTGGCACGAGCCCTGCCAGGATGAGCTGCAGCACAGGGACCAAGCTCTGCCTATGGGGAGGCCATGGGCTCCTGGCAAAAAAGGAATGAGAAAAACAACCTCCAAAATGTTTCCCCTGACTTCAGCAGACTCGCATCCGGGGCTTCTGTTCCTCAGGGACAGCTTGTTCTGTGCTTCTCTAGCCATAGCCTCAGGGTGTGGGAAGTCCTGGATGTCCCTGTCCTCCTGCTGCTCACCCAGCGCAGCTGGTGGGGACAGACCTGGGTACAGGCTCCATGGCCACCATCACCACTACCCAGCTGGACAGACCCCAGGATGCTATAGACACCTCCAAGTGCCACAGTCCCCTCCTGGATGCCGTTGTCCACCCTCTGGGGTGACACCTGGCATATCCCATGAGATGAGCCCTGCTGCCAGCCCAGCACCATCACTCCTGAGCTGCAGCAATACATTCCCCTCTGGTACAGCCTGGTCCATGCCAGGCAGGATCAAGGCCAAGGTGCCCTCCCAGGAACAGGCAGCCCCAGCAGGATGCTCTGGGAGCAAAACTAGCCACTGGCCAGGAAACTCATCCCACACTTGCCCCCACATTTCCCAGCTGTTTGCACAGGCACCACCTTTGCAGCACATGCAAACTCCCACCTGTGTTGCAAGAGTCCCCCTGGTCACAGGGGTGCTGCCTGATTGTCCCAGCCCCTGGGGACCAAAACCACCCTCACAGAGCCCAGATGGCCACTGGCATTGGCAAACAGGGCTGGGACACCTCCTGTCCTGTTTCAGGGCAGAGCTTCAGACAAACCACTTCATCCAGTGTCTCAGCAACTTTGCTGCAGGGGCTGGCAGTGACCTCCCCACAGGCTGGTGTTCGGGTATCACCAAGAACAGCAAGATAAATAACATACACACACCACACAGCAGTGGTTCCACTTCACATCTGGTATTTTCCAAGCAGCAGCTCAGTGATGTGACAATGTCCAAATCTCTGTTATCATTTAAAAGAAATAAAGCAAAATCCCAGTGCTGCTCCTTGCAGAGGGAAGCTCACAAACAAGACCTTGGATGCTTTGTAGGTCCTCCCAGAAATATCCTGATTTTTATGAGCATCACTAAGTCAAACAGTCTCAAAATCTTGAGTCAGCACAGTTGGATGCATCTGATTCAAGAGTGACTCAGACAGGAGTGTGGAGGCAGGGAGGAAGGCAAGGGAGTGACATTTTCTGCTGTGGGCAACATCCCTGTATTTTAAGCTCAAAGATACAAGCCCCACAACTTATTACTTGACTTTAAAAAAAGGCTCTCTCTGCCCTGCCTGCACTGATCCCAAGTGACATGAACATATTCCTTATTCTCAGCCTTCATGTCTGTAACTTCATTTCCATTTATTAAAAAAAAAAAAATAAATAAAACGCAAATCCTGCTGACACCTCGAAAGCAAGTTATCTCAGCAACCACATTGACACAATCCCAAGCCCTGAACCAAGGGAAGCTGAAGCTGAAATCCCAAGCACTGAGCAGGACTGCCCTGGCTCCCCCCACTTGCCCCCTGCCAGGGCAGGGGATACCAGCCCTGTGCCAAAGGGCAGGACTCACACTTGCACCTACAAAGACATACAAAGCCAGGGATTTTTCAGGCTGCAAACACTGAGTCTCATCTACTGCTCAGCCCCAGCCATGGGAACCCAACTGGCTGCATTAAACACACACTCCAGTGACAGACCTGGGTCAGGCTGAGCATGGGGAAAAGCTGAGCACAGGCAAACCTGGGGGGGAAGATCTCAACTAAAGGGCTAACTGCTGGATGGGAAGAGGAGGAGTCACCCAGAGTTGCCAAAGGGACCAGCACTGGCAAGTTGTCCCAGAACTGCCTTCAGCAACTGGGCTGTTTCTGTCCTACCAGGATTTGCAAGCTCCCAGCTTCCCAAGGAGCACAGCCCTGTGTGGTGAGGTCTGGCTGTTGATGGCTCCATGGATTGGGCCAAACTCTTTCC
>NW_009952363.1:127126-130059 GCF_000747805.2 Chaetura pelagica | reverse complement strand
CCATCAATTGGCCCAAACTCTGCCCCCTACAAAGGTATTGCTGATGCTGTAAAGGAGGACCCCCACAAGACCTGTCTCTGTGGCGGCTCCTGCACAGACTGAATGCTCAGACCTTTCTCCACACACCCTGTCCAAAAGAAAACCTTCTGCATCTCCAATTGGATGATGAAGAAACAAAACCAGAACTCTTGACCAGGTCTAGGATCAGGACTCCTTGCCCTGCTGCTTTCCCTGCACCCACCCAATTAGCCAGACCACCCTCCTTGTCCCTGGGGATTTGCCAGGCTCCTCTTTACAAGCTAAACCCATCAGCTAATCCCCCCCGAAGCCGCAGCCACCACCCTTATGGGGGCTCTGGCTGCACCTCCCCTCTGGGCTGTGAGACTCCCAGCAAGAGATGGCCCCATGCCAGAGGCTGGAGCCCCATCCAACACCACTGCACACCCTGACTCAGCTTTCACCCATTTCTGTAGCAGCACAGGATGCCTTCTGCTGGTTAATTGCTCAAGCCACCTGCATTTCCTGCCCCGTGGTTGCAGTAGACATGGCTTATTGTCCCCTCCCATGAGGTGCAGAGGTGAGGAGCCAGTCAGTTTCAGGGTCATATCTGGGACCTGGTGACTCAAGTGGAACACTACAGAAGCTGCAGGGAGAAGAAAAGGCAACAGCTTTCGAGATCTGAAACACTTTGTATGGTCTGAAGAAGCCTAAAGCCAGATTTGGGTGCAGCTCTTCTGCTGACCCAGCTGTGGCACAGGGACAGTGGGGCTGTGCAAGGAGGCTTGGGCTTTTCAGCCCACTCATCTACTGTGTATGGAGCAGGAAAAGAGTCAGAACAAAATGTCCTTCGAAGAGAACCGTGTTGTTCAATACCACCCCACAGAACTGGGGGGGAATAGAGAGGTTTTATTCTTTATGCAGGGAAAGTCCAATCTGATCCAACATGGATCATCCATACCAACAGCAGCTATCCCCAAGTCATCTTGCCCAGCAAAGCTCCAGCTTTTACTTGAAAACAAGACTATTTGTATAAAAGGAAGAGGAAAATCTCCACAGTGGGTGTTAGAGGCTTTGGTGATAAGGCAGGGGATACTTCTAAGCTTGTCTCCACAAACATGAGGATTAGCCATTTACTTCTCTTAAAAACAAAATCCGGGAGTTTAACAGGATCACAGGCTTGGAAAGAAAAATAAACATCATAAAACTGGGAAAGGGAAGAGGAGAGCAGAGCAGGCAGGCAGCTCAGCAGTAGCTGAAGTGCTGCTAGAATCAGAATGGAAAAAAAATGCACTGAAGTCAGAATTAAAAATCTTGGCAGCACAGAACAAACACTGGTGGGGACTCCCCCACCAATTCCTTATCAGTAACATCACCATCAGCATTAAACGAGGCCTTTCTAATCATGTGCGTGAGCCAAGGCCCATTTGTTTCATGCAATAAAGCATATAATGCAGTAATTCCCCATTGGATTGACAGTCATGAAAACATGCTTGAATTAAAGCAAAAGGAGGGTTTCAGATAAACCCCTGGTGCCACTGGCTTTACTGTGCCTTGGGTGTTTAATGCCCTTTGGGAGCTGTCACGGAGGCCTCCAGTGACACTCAGCAGATGGGGTCAGCATAGGAAAGACACCCCCCCCCTCAAAACCCACAGAGATCAACTCCCATGCAGACCACCCCCCTAAAGCTGCCGAGCCCAGAATCTTCTCCTGCTGCCACCTCATCCCCCCAGCTGCCCCAAAACCCACCCAACCCAGCAATCCCCCATCAGCCAGGGTTAATCTCAACCTGCCATGTTAACAAATAACAAATTAGCCTGTTTGAGAAGACATAATCTGCCCATGTGCTCCCACCCTGGCTATCACTGCAGTGTAAAGGCACCAGAGAACAATTTTGAGATCAAGCAGCTGTAGCCATTAATAATTAGCACTTTACAACTTCAAAGGGTGATGCTGGCTGCCACAATAAAAGCTCAGCACACCCAGGGATGGTGGGGAGGGATCCTCATCACCAGCATTCCTGTCTCACTAGTGAAATCTGAAACAGGTATTCTAGGGGGGGATGCTGGAATCAGACACCAGACTTCCCAACCTGCATCCCTGACACTTCCCACAGCAGCAGACAGAAAGGGACATGATGTGAGCTTCACGCACAGAGATCTGAGAGCATCCTGAAGGGATCACTAAACCATTTGCCTCACACAACACTTGTCACTTGGCCCGTGTGAGGGATGCTCTTGGAGCCTGGGATGGGAGAGGTGATAGCTGTGATGATGGACACAAACACAACCCACAGGGTCAGGTAGGGAATTATGTGCTCAACAGGACCCCGGAGGGCTGCTCCGTGCTGCACGTGCCAGGTGAGTAGCTGAGCTGATGAGGTCAGATCATGGTGTGATAAGAGAAAATTGCTTTTGCTTTAAGAAAACTCAACCCCTCCTGTCTTTATCAGCAAGTCCTAATCTTAGGCCATTCTGTCTCTTCCGGAGAAAGTAAAGATATAAATCTCAATGGGAGAAAAAAAAAAAGGGAATTCAAGTCTGAAAACAAGAGACTCAAGATCTTCTGCTGATTATATTTCTAGCCAAATAAAGCAGGTTGATTAATCCACTTGTTCAGATTGCTAAAGCTACCAGAACAGCAGAACATGTTGCTTTCACATTAGAGGAAGCTCAACACTCTTAATAAATCCAACAAGCAAGGGGAAAAAATAAATACAAAAAGGAAAGAATGCCACATAGCATTTATGTCTGAACATAAAGCTTTGGAAATGTAGGGGAATCAGAGTTCTCTGGTTAAATAAGTGGACAAAGCTCCATCTATGCCTCCAGCAGCTCTGTCTGCTAAATCTATAAGTAAACTGGAGTCTGGGCTTTGAAGACCACCAGTGTCTTCATCACTCAGCACTACACCCTGCAAGAGCTCCAGCTGGCAG
>NW_009952363.1:126760-127072 GCF_000747805.2 Chaetura pelagica | reverse complement strand
TTCCAGTGTCACAACACTCCCCTCAGCTCTGTACGAGCCCCTGACCGTGACCAGGGCAGGGTCAGGCCTGGAGCAGGCTGCACCCAGAGCAGAAATCCCACAGCTCTTCTGTCCCCTCGCATGCCCATCAGGTACCACACGAGCCTGGGCTCTTCCCAGCACCTGCCGAGCTGGAAATGTGCCTTCAGAGAGAGGTCAGAGGGTGGGCTCCGGCAACACCAACGCATTGCTAACCCCGTTCCACCGCCAGCACCTGGAGATGGGACCCAGGGAAGCCGCGGTGCAGCTCTGCCTCCAGGGCACTACCCAGGG
>NW_009952363.1:116076-123363 GCF_000747805.2 Chaetura pelagica | reverse complement strand
GTGTTCCTGTGGCACTGCCAGGTGAGTGTGTTCCTGTGGCACTGCCAGGTGAGTGTGTTCCTGTGGCACTGCCAGGTGAGTGTGTTCCTGTGGCACTGCCAGGTGAGTGTGTTCCTGTGGCACTGCCAGGTGAGTGTGTTCTGTGGCACTGCCAGGTGAGTGTTCCTGTGGCACTGCCAGGTGAGTGTGTTCCTGTGGCACTGCCAGGTGAGTGTGTTCCCATCACCTCCTGTTCCTACAGGAGCCAAGGGATGCTGTCCAGTGTCCCTCTGGGGTCAGGCAGCCCCATCTTCACACACACACACACACACCCCACGGTTTAGGCTGCAAATCCTTCTCTAGTGCAATGTTTAGGGGTTGTCTACAAGGAAGAGATGCCTGGCGTGGCTGCTGTGGGCTCATTATCCTGCAATAACTCACTATTCTTCCCCCATATCCATCCCCTTCTCAGAAATAAATGGGACATTATTACTGCATAATAATGTAATTATTACTCCCCAGCAGCTATGCTGCAACATTTCCCCCACGGAGACAAACCCTTCAGAGATTTGCTTTTTATAATCGTTGTCAGCCTGTCATTCCTCTCAGGGACCAAAGAGTCCCTCAGATCCAAGAGGATACAGCTGGCAGAGAGGGAGGATTGTTTGCTGATCGAGTCTCTCCTCCAGCAATTCACACCAGGTTGTTGTCTGTGGGAACGGGAAGGAAGAAGCCAAGCAGAGGAATGGCTTGGTAAGGAGTTGTCTGGAACAAAGAGATGCAGCCAAAGGATGGACCACCCTGTGCCCAGCTCCCAGCTCAGCACTGCTGCCCACTGAGTTGTGAGTGTCCCACAGTGCAGGCTGCCAGATCTGCTCAGCTGGTTTCCAAAATATTATCATCTCCCTTTGTATTTGGGAGGAGGAGTTAAGTGCATCACAACCTCCCATCTCTTTATCCTCAGGCAGCCCTGTGCTGTCACCTTGACACAGGAGGGAGGCAGGAAGGTCTTGCCTGGTTCAGATATCCTTGGGGCATCCTCATCCCAGCAGGACCCATGGAAGAGGACTGGTCCTCTCGGGGAGGTGGGATCATGCACAAAACCAGAGACTACTTCTGCCCCAGCTGGCTTCTTTCAGTGAGTTATCATGGGGATCATTTTAAAGAGGTGCAAAACCAAAACTGGGTGTCTGTGCCGTGGTGCTGGTGCACAAACCCCAGAACCTTCATGTGCCTCTGCATCCTGGTGGCAGCAGGGCTGGAATTCCCACGTTGATTGAAATCCCTGCCAACCCAAAAAGCTGCGAGTCTCGGCAGCAAGGGCTGGGAAAAATGCTGGGAAAAGGCTAAAGGAGATGCTGGGCACAGGGGAGGGAGGATGTGGGTGACAAGCCCCAGGCCCTGCGCAGGTTCATCTTCAGCAGGCCACGTCGCTCCCCCTATTGATGTCAAATACATTTGCAAGGGCTCTGAGCACCGGACCCGCACCAGCCCCAGTTGCTTCCCGAAGGAACTGCCTCCAAAAAAAGCCACTGGCCACTTTCGAGGGCGTCCAGCCAAGGATCTGAAGGGCACAGAGCAGCCCAGCACAGGCACCACACCACTGAGATGGTCACACTTCCCTTCCTTTCAGTTTGCAATGAGCAGGTGAGAAATGCACAAAATCACAGTATCACAGAATCCTTCTGGTTGGAAAAGATTTTAAGGTCATGGAGTCTACCATAACCTAACTCTACCAGCCATTAACCTAACTCTACCAAGTCCAGTGCTTGGACCGTGTTCCTAAGCACCACATCTGTACATCTTTTAAACACCTGCACGTTGGAGCAGGATGGAAACCTGGGGAGCAAGGAGGGCTGACACAGAGCCCAGGCTGGGAGAGGCAGCCCAGCCCCCAAGCCTGCTTTTTTCATAAGTTTTAAGGGTATCGACATCCTCCCTGGAATTGCTCCTATTCCATCAAATCAGCAAGATTTTCTTCCCCAGTGAAAAGTTTCCATCAGATATTTAGCAACCAGCTCTTTCTCTGACCTATTTGCAAGCCCCAAGCCACTCTCTCCACCACCCACTGCTTGAAAGCTTTGATAACTCAATGAGATGTTAATTCCAACACTCAGCATAACTCATGACACACAAAAAATTACATATTTTTAATTTTTTATTTTATTCTCATGAATTGCAGTGCAGGAGCAGTGAAACCCCTCCACAGAGACACTTTTCAAAGCACTCAGCATTTTGCTGCACAAACCCCCATTAAGTCAAGGTGTGTGACATGGTTTCTGACAGCCAGGTGTGCTCTGGGGTAGGCAGAGCCCAGCAAGGCCAGGGCAGCACAAATCTGCTGCAGGGGCCCAGGAGCAAAGCAAAGTCACAGCCTGGCCAGCACGTGCAGGTGTTAAGAGTGGGGCTGGTGGAAAAGGCTGTTGTAAAAGGGCACTGTCAGATTTAAGCACGTCAGGATCATTTTTTAGGGCAAAATTGTGCTCTAAATGGAGAGGATTATTTAGGGAGAGCCCACGTGCTTTACCAGGGCAAGCAGCTGGTGAGTCTGAGCTGCACACTCTGCTGGGAACTTCCACCTTTATTTAAGAGCCCATCCAGTGGGTGTTTGCAGGACTTGTCCCTAAGGAGGGTGCTCTGCTCTCCTTTGCAGACCCCTGTCAAACATTGCCCTGATTTAAGAGAGATCAATTAATTCCTTAGGTTGCACTTCCTCAGTGAATATCTTCATTATTCCATATGTATATTAATGATTTGCTTAAGTCATCAGACAGGGAGTGCTCGGGAGTTGAAATCCCCAGGAGCATCTCTGCAAACCTGTGCCCAGGATGCAGGATCTGCCTTAAAACACAAGCAGAAGTTGTGGCTTTATTTTCACTGCTGGAGCCAGCTCAACAGCTTGTGTGTTGGGGAGCAAATAATTACCAAAAAAATCTTCCTGTTTTCATACCCAGGCCAAAGTTAGCAACAAGAAGACAACAGTCAGAGTGCAGAGATCTGTGTCTGCTTCTCTTGCTCTGTGGATTTTAAAAATAAAATACCTTCTCTGTGGTTGCTCTGAAATGGCAGCCTTGTCTCAGCTGAAGTGCATGCAGAGCCTACATTTACCCTCTCATTTGAATGTAAATTAAAAGGAGTGAATTAAAAGCAGAGAGCCTGGAGAGTTGCCTCTGCAGGAATAAAGCTGCTGGTGGTGGGGCTCGGTGGGCTGAGGCCAGGAGCCCCACCTTGGAGCATGGGAAGAGCATCCACAGCATCCCCAGGACTCCTTGAGCTGGCAAATTCCTCCTCCCTTGGGGTCAGGTTCTCTCATACTCTGTGCTCATGGGGGATTTACCTTTGTAGGTGTCTCCAAAATAATGATGTTGCTTTAAAAGTGCCTTTGGCAAACTGCTCTTGGCACGAGAGAGAAGCTGTGGCTGCCCCATCCCTGGAAGTGTTCAAAGGCAGGTTGGATGGGGCTTGAAGCAACCTGGGCTGGTGGGAGGTGTCCCTGCTCTTGCAGGAGGGGGGTGGGACTGGATCTTTAAGATCCCTTCCAACCCAAACCGTTCTGTGGCTCCAAGAGCCCTGGATAACCCCCAGAGAGGGGCTGAGCATCCCTCCCTCCCTCCAGCTCTCTGCAACCCCCCCTGAGGAGCCTTGTCCTCAGCTCCCGGGTGCAGCAGGGACAGGGCATCTCTTTGCCCTGGCCACAAGCCACCCCACAGCCTCCACAAGCCTCACACACCTTTTTTTATGAGCACAAAGCAAGAGCTGCAATGAAACAGCAAACACCTGGCATCCCTCTGGCCACTTCCCAACTCGGGTCCCTGGCCAAGGGGGCTGCAAAATGCCACGTGTCACAGCAGCCCCTGCTCCTGCCCTGGGCACAAACAAACCCCCAGGTCTGTGGTCATTCCAAATCAATGCAATCAGCAGCCAGGCCTCCCTCTCTTGCAGGGGGTGGAGATGGGCAGCAGGGAGCAGGAGGTGGTGGTGGTGCATGCACTGCTAATAGCTCCCAATTCTGCCCACACTTAAAGAGCAGCTTAACTTTAAGCACACCGACGTCAAATAGAAGTAAAGCTAAGCTCCTTTTCACACAAAAAAAATGTCCTAAAAATGCAAAAGACTGACTACATTGGCTACTGTGGATGTTCCTTGCTGCCCTGTTGGATGGAAAGGTCTGAGCAGGGAGGGACAGGCTCTGCTCCCTGAGTGTTGTCAGTTATTAACATGAGCACCCAGAAACTACAATTTATTTCTCTTCTCTGGGCAGCTGTGCCACTTTCAAACCTGTTTTCATCCCAGATTTCCCAGATAAAGTTTTCAGAAGGGTTGATGGAGGGGAATTACTTTGGCCATGTTACTGGCAGCAGGGCAGCAGCAGCTGGAGCCAGCCCTGCCTGCAACCTTCCAGAGCAGAACCAGCCACTCACATGCATGGAAGGTTGAAATGGGATTAACCTGAGAACTAAAGCCAGCAGCTTCTTGAAATGAAACACTTTGGGAAAAAATTATCCTCTGAAGGTCAAAACAAATGGTTCAGATTCCTTTCCCCTGTCAATAACTCCCTACGTGTTGCCACAAAATGGTTTGATTTCACCAAAACTACACTCTTCAATAAAAATCACTTCCAGTGAAGCCCTTTCTAGTCTCTGCCTGCAGCCAAACCTCCTGCAGAGCTGTCAATGGGGGCAAGACCCCCGGGACTGGTCTGTGATTGGGGTCCCAGCCCCAGAGGTCTCTTGGAGACTGTGCCCCTTGGCACAGGGAGGGTGAGTCTGGCTGTGACTGCACCCATGGGCACCCATGGGCAGCTTCTGTGGGCTCCCACCCTCAGATTCCTCCTCCTGCTCCATCCTTGCACACACATCTCACGTGCACACACACACACACGTGTGCACACACATGCCTGCTGTCCTTGTCTCACACCCCAACCAATTCTCTCTCCACTAAGCACAGCCTGTCCAGGTCCTTTTCTCCCACCTCCAAAACAGCCTGAAAGAAGCCTCCAGGTTTTCCTTCTCCAGGGCAGCTGCCACAGCTCCCAGTATCACCCCAGAGCCCTGTCCCCAGTTCCTGGCTCTGGGGATGCCACACTCCCCACTTCAAGGGGCATCACTCCACAGCAGGTGCTTTCTGTTCCCCTTTGTATTACAGTTTCTTTGAATGTGGGGCACAAACCAGGGAGGACCCTAACACTGCAGAGGAGCATCCCCTCAAACAAGATTTAGAAAAGCTGGGTGGGAAGGGTTCTCATACTGCATATCCACAGATGAGAGCAGCAAATCCTCTTGTTGTTTGACAGCAGATCATGGAGGCAAGTCCTTGAGACACTGAGCTACCAGGGATTATACAATTCCTTTGAAAAAGAGCTTTTCTTTCAGGTTTCTTTAGCAAATCTCCTGCTATTACCCACCCTAAAGTGCTGGTTACACTTTCAATCTCTCCTGCTTCCTGCCATGAATGTGGATTTTGCCTTTCAGGGCAGGGCTCAGGTTTTTTCCATTGAATATTGAAAATGTGTTGTTGCTTGGGAAGTGGGGTGGGAAGGATAAGGGACTGGGGGATCTGTCCAAATTAAACAGCTCTTCCCACCCTGCCTAAAGCTGGGGACTGGCTCTCACAGAGCCCAAGCTCCCTACCAAAACACTCAAGGCCTATTTTGGCACTTGACTGTTTCCCATGTTTGTTTAAGGACTCCCCAGGAGGGTCCAGCAAGATTGGGGCTCATCTCAGCTTCCTGCAGGGATCACCATCCCACGAGGAGCAGGGTCAGAGAATATGGCTGGAGTTGGGATCAGGTTGGACCAGGCTGTGTTTGGGATGAGATGCTGTCAGCATTTGACCATGCCAGCTGCCAAAGCCTGCATCCCTGCACAATTCAGGGAAGTATTAGTGTGAATGAGGGGCAAAAGGTCCCTGATATTCACAGAGGTGCAGGTGGGACATTCAGTGCCTGTTTTGGCTCTCCCTGGTCAATCCATCAGCTGAAAAAGCAACACCTCTTACTTCTGCTCCTCCAGGGGAGGACTCAGGACTGAGCTTCATGGCTGTAAGAAGCCACGACCATGCAGTGCCACATCCCCAAATCCAGCTGTGTCTTTGGTGAGCCAGCTGCTCTCAGCACAACCCAAAATCCAACCATGACCAACTGCTCTCAGCTGCCAGGAGTGGCACACACAGGGGTAGGGTCACTGCAAGGAGCCAGGCAGCCTGCAGTGGGATTGGCTGTGTCAGTGGGAATGGGGCCAGGCTCAGAGCCAGGCTGGGAGAGCAGAGCAAGAGGCCTTCCCATTGTCCAGGATAAAAGACCAGATGTAGGGTAGGGAAAATCCCCCTCTATGAAGCCAGACCTGGCACTACGTCCTGCTCACAATCCTGGTGGATAAGCCCAGGCACAGGTGCTAACCCATCCAGGTGGGTGCTGCTGCCCCACTGAGTGTGTCTGTACAACCAGTGATCTCCACATCAAGCCTTAGCCATGAAGTGCTGCCTTGTGCCTTTGCTGACACATCTTTCAGGAAAGAGCCCAGTCCTTGTTTCAAGACACAAAGAACGAAGCAAAACATCATTTTCCTTTGGATTTGTTCCAACATGTTGGACCTGTTGTAGTTTGTTGGGGCTTTTTTTTAACAATGAAGGTGATTAATTTCCAGTGTGACTTCATCTGGCTCTTGCTTCCAGCCATCCCTTTGTGTTTTTCTCCCCTTGCTAGACTACAGAACCTGCACTGCCCACTCTTTTTTTCCCCAGAAAAGTATTTCTACACTGTCATCAAGTCACCTCTCAATCTCTTGTTTTAATAATGCAAACAGATGGAGGTCTTTAAGTTCTCCCCCTTGTAAGGCCATTTTCCCAGTCCTTCAATCATTTTTGTAGCTCTTTTCAACACTCTCCAACACCATCTCCTAAATACAGACACCTGAACTGGATGCAAAATTCCCAATTTAGTCTCTCCAGTCCCATAAAAAGGTAAAATCTTCTTCCAGCTCCTACTCACCATTTCCACTCTCACACGTCCAAGAATTTCATTCCATCTTGGGGACAAAACATCACATGCAGCTTCCACTGAGTTGGTGCTCCACTACAACCTGCCTTGAGACCTTATCCAGAACCAAACCAGCCCAAACTATCCCCTTTGCTAAGGCTGGAGCTCCCACCTCCTTCTGAGGTGTTCCTCACTGAGCTGCTCTGATTTCACACTTACTCAGCCCATAATAGTTTTTTTTGTCTTTTACTCTAAATGCAGTTTGCTAAATGCTGGATACTCACCTCCAACCTGGGAAAAGGGAGATTTATTTACATTTATTTTTACTCTTT
>NW_009952363.1:113178-115982 GCF_000747805.2 Chaetura pelagica | reverse complement strand
TCTTGTCCCTTTTCTCCTACTCCCTCTCCTCACCCCTCCTGGCTGTTGGTGCTCCAGGGTGGCAGGCAGCCATCCACACCTGGGCTTAGGTCCCTTGCAAAGCAGAGGCTGGAGCCAGCTGGTCCCACCTGGGCCACATCCAGGTACTGTCCAAGCTGACATTACCTTGGACACGTGCTGGGTGACACAGTGACAGCTCTGGGCAGCACAGCCCCAACCTGCCATCACCCTGGGCATGTTTCAAAACACATTAGCACTGATAAAAGGGAGGGATTTTTGGCAGGGGCACCTGGTGTGGCCAAGCTCTTCAGAGCCATGTGGCTGCCAGCAGAGCTGCTGGGAGCTGAAATGGCTGAAACTCTTCCTCCCTCCTTTTTTTTGTTCTCATTTCCCAGGTGAGCACTGCAGCTACAGTGTGTACCCACCTTTTCCACCCCCTGAGCTGCAAGCAGCTCTGCCACATATCAAGGGACAGTGGGAAAGAAAACGAAACAACCCACTGGAAATCAACGCTTCTTGCTGGGGAGCTGCTGCCGAGCCCCTGCTCTTTGAGCAGCAGGTGATTTCAGGGCGACAAACACCGCTGTGGTGGGAAGAAGGTGGTTTGTGGTGGGTTTTTTCCCCGCCTGGGCAGCGGGTGGGTTCCCGGGGCGCGGCGGTGCATGTCAGTGCTGCTCCACGCAGCGCCCAGCTGTGCAACATCTGCCTGCCCAGCCGCAGCGGGGGGGAGCTGGGTGCCTGGGGCTCTGAGGACAGGGGGACAGCCCTGTCCGTGTGGCACAGCTGGCCAGCTGTGCCCTGTCCCGCTGAGGGCTCATGTGCTGGGAATCGCACCCCTGGCCCAGCAGAAGGTGAACCCAGGGGAGCCTGATCCTGGCCTGCAATGACACATCTCACCCCCACTCTGAACCTCCTGAAATCCCACCATGGGGTCTAGACAAGGATGAAGGGTCACCTAACCTCCCCATTCCTGGTTTCCATGGGGGGCAGGTTCAGGGCTCAGAGCCAGCACAACCACTGCCCGTGTTCTAGTGCTGAGCTGGTGTGAGGTCCTTCTGGGGGACGAAGCCACAATTTGAGGCATAGATTTCCCTTCCCTTGTCTTCTTAACGTTATCTACTTCTTGTGTCCATCACCTCAAAGAAATATATATTAAAGGTGTGAGGAGAAAGGTGAAAAGTGCCCTGACCACCAGAGAAACAGGTTGTCCTTGGAACCCAAGGTGTTTCCCACCTGCAGGCTCAGGTCTGTGATCACCCACACAGCTGGCCAGGGGACACACACGTGGTCTCATGAAAAGGGAAAGGAAATAAAACAATTCTGCTCTGATTTAGTGGAGTAACAGCACTGAGGGTGCTTCTTGCCAGGGTAGACAGGGAGCTGGGTTTGTGTAGTGGAAACTCAGTTGTTCAGAAGTGAGCAAAGCTCTTGCTGACTTTGGGGGCAGAGGGAGGTGTGGGATTTGAAGGCTGCAGATTTGTTGGCTGCTTGCCCAAGTCCTGCAAGCAGCCGGGAGGGCTGGTCCAGCTATTTCACCAGGCATGAAGTGAGTCAGTTCAGCTCAGGAGATGTACTCCCTCTCCATTCAGAAAATCCACCATCGGGCTCTGACGGAGAACCCATCCTCTAGATCAGCAATACTTCCTCAGGCTTCATTTCCTTACCTCAAATAAAGGAGGGGGTGGGACTTGCCAGCTTCACAGAAAGCTCCTGAGGATTTATTTATCAAATCTCTCAGTAGCAGCACTTCCCCAACATCTGCCCCCAGGAGATCTCTGGTTCCTGCAGCTCCTAGGACAGTGTGAAGCAGCAGCCATCACACCAGGGACCCTGGGAAAGGGACAAGAACACAGATTCAGGGGAATGACCAGGAGCTACCAGCTAAATAGCTGTGGGCTTTGTCATGTGTAGATCAACTTTTAGCATTACAGCTTGTTTTGTGGTGTCACTTGTTGCAGAGAAAGTACAGCAGTGGGCAGAGACAGTGTCATGGTGCCCTATCATGCTCCCAGACACACGAGCTGTGCTACAGAGGGTTAATCAGCTCCTTCTTTTTTAATTTCATACTAATTTCTAGTGTAAGATCCACAAAATGCCTCTGTGCTCCAGGGAGATGACAAGTCAAATCCTGGCTCACTCCAGGCCTGAGCCCACCAGGGAGCAATCGGGTTGGAGCTGTGAAGGCAACAGTGATTTGTGACCCTGTTCTGGTGGGCCCAAGGGGCTTGGTGACCTGCTGAGGAGGCATGGGGCAGATTGCTCACACCACAAGCATGAGCAAGTGGGGAAGGATGACCATGGAGGGCTGGAGGCCAAAAGCAGAGGCATGGAGAGTCCATGGAGGTGCTGGAAGAGCCCCTCAGCATGTGCAGAGTCCTGTGTATCACTGGGCACTGGCAGCACCCTGCTCCCCAAAGCTTTGTGAGCAACTGCTTGATGGGCAAGATTGCAGCAGGTTAAGCCCTGGGGTGTAGCCCTGCAAGCCTTCCCCACCTGGACCCATGGTGAGCTTGACCTGTGTGAGTCCTGCAAGCGTCAGCTCTGTGCTTGGGAATAATTCACAGGCTGGCTCATGGGTGCCAAGGAGCACCCAGGAGGCTCCACCTTTGGACTGACACAACAGGGATGTTTCTGTGCAGCCAAGAAATTTGCTCAGTGACTCTAATACAAATGGGAAGTATTCCCCCAGCCAGGAAGTGCGTTCCCTAGGATGCACATTTTCTCTGTTGGCACAGTGGTGCCTTTGCAAGGAGTATCTGTGGTGATGGTGCCCACAGCCCCCTGCCTGGGCAGCCTCCACTGAG
>NW_009952363.1:98747-112644 GCF_000747805.2 Chaetura pelagica | reverse complement strand
CAGGAATGCAGCTCTGCTGGAAATCAGTGCAGGTGCTTGGAAAAGACACTTAAACAGAGTCATTATGTCATTGGACAAAATGAAAACATCAAAAGGCCAGGGCCATTTCACAGAAAAATCATGTCAAGGACAGAAAGAGAAACACTTTGCTCCTACCAAGTCACAACATCCTCTTCCCAAACTTTTGGAACAAGTTATCTTGAGTTTTTCCATTTTGAAGCAATTTTTAATATCTAATTTTAGAATATAAAACGAATTGTCATGAAAACAAAAATGTTTTCAATTACTAAAATCTCTTTGACAAAGCACAACATATTTTTTCCAGCTTAACTCTCACAGATAATTTCAAAACTTTCCAATGTTTCTTCTGGTTGGAAGAAAAGTCCTTGCCAGATCTGGGATACCCAACCAGTTTCTCCACAGTAGACATAGGAGAGAAGGTGCATGGACAGAGCCAACAGAGTGTTGCATTGGAATCCTCTGGCTCTGCTATCAGAAATTCATCCCAAGGAGACTGAGATAGGATGAAATTCACCCTTGTTATGAGAATCAGCAGAGGCCACATCAGTTGTTTTGTCCTTCACAGCTCATGAGGCATCAAGGTTTTGGACGTGTGGCAGCACAAGTAGGTGTTCACCTGCAGAGGAGTTCTGGAGTTTCTGGCTCAGAAGTGACTCTTTTTGCTGCAAAACATCTCTGGTACCTTGTACTTGAAGCAAAACCTCCTAAACTGTGGATTCCTCCTGGTGCTGTCCCAAGTTTCTTCTGTCACTTCAGAAAGTCATTTAATCTGGATGCCCAACCACAGGGTGAGCAGGGCTGGAGGGGAGAGAGGAGAACCTTAACTTCCTTTTCCAGCCAAAACTCTCATCAAGGTCACCAAGGTGAGGAGCAGTCCCACCATGGCCAGAACCTCAGCTTCATGGGCAGGTGGCAAAGAACCACACACATCACGCAGTAAAAACCACATGGCTGGTATTCCCAACATTTTGTCACCCCCCTGTTATGATTATGAACTACTCTATGCATCCACACAATTGGGTTTTGCAAGGCAAAATGGGAAGCAGGATCCCATCCCAGCAGGGCACAGGCAGAACACCAGGAATAGATACAGGGAGATGGTTTTCAGGGCAGCTTGGCTGCCAGCCCGGCGGGGCGAGGGAGCGGCTGAGCCACCCGTGAGGAGGAGCAGGAAGGCAGCTCAGGTGTCTGGTGACCCACTTTGGCCTCCAGAGCCATGGAAAAAAGGAATGCCAAGGAGGACACGGGACCTTCTCCTTCCTCAGCCCTTTCCCACGTCTTTCAGCTGTGCCTAAGGCAAGAGCAACAGCCTTGACTCCTGCAGGAGGCTTGTCATTGAACACCCCGAGGACAAGACTTCTTGTAGTGGTTGAAGGAGCAGCCAGCCCAAAGGGAAGAAGGGAAGTGGAGCTTTATCTTTTTAAAACCAGGGTTTTGTCCTTCTGCTTGATGCAAACCCAGGGCTCTGCCATTCCCCTGGGTCCAAGGCTCCCCAGTAGGTCACAAACTCAGATGTTCATTGCCCAAGGAGCAGCAGCCTCCTGAACCACAGGGCCAGGGAGAAACCCCTCCTACCTGCAGGAACAGGCTCCTTCAAGCCCCTGGCTCTACATATATTCATTAATTCACCCAAAGCCACAGCCTAGCAACAAGTTTCTGAACAAATCCAACCTCCCCCATTAGCAGTCAGCCTTTGCAGCTCTCCCTCATATTTTTCTCTGCTATGGACAGGATTTCATGTTGTTTCCCAGCTCTTTTGGAACAGTCTCCCCGTGGCCACCTCCTCCTTTTCTGCCTTCCCCAGCTGCTCCCACCCCACTGCTCCTGTCCCTGTCCCCTGCAGTGAGCCCTGCAGGGGACAGGCACCAGATTCTTTCCTCAGCCCCAGGAACAGAAACTTCTGTTCTTAAACCTCTTAAAAAAACCCATCTGAATCTGTAGGACCCCCAGAGGAAGCAAACCCTTGTTCCAAGATCTAAGCAAAGTCAGGACAAGTAATACAGACCAGCAGGAGAGGGTTGTTGTCCCCAGGGGGCAAGAGGAGGGGGAGAGGCAGGGGAACACAAAGGGAAATGCTTCATTAACTCCTCCTGAGGTTATCTGCTCAGTTTAAAAGCTAATGCCTCCTCTGAAGGGGCACAATGCATCAGCCCATTTCATTACTGGGCTGTGCAACCAGGGACACTTCTGCTGGGGCCTCTCCCAGGCTGCCTGTGACCAGAGCCACCTGCCACCAGAGCCAAACTAATGATCAGCCCCTCTGTGATTCTTTTCATGTTTTCTGCAGTCACCCAGCTCTGTGATCTTGTTCCCCATTATCTAGGAGTTGATCTGAAGCTCAGTGGCTGTGGTTTGTGGGGAGACATTTTTCAACTTGTGCTTCCCTGAGTCCTTGAGGACTTTCAGCCAGACTGAGCTGTTCAGAGGAACGTGCCAGTGAGTCCCAGCATGGCAGCACTGGAGAGGAGCAGGTTTTGTGGGAACTCAGGTGCTCCAGGGAATAAAATCCCCCAGACAGAGCCCCCCAGGGCTGCTGCTGGCCTCCCTCTTTGACAAGGACATGGCTGCACAACTTCTCTCCCATGTGGCTGCACCCAGGAGGCATCAAACATCCTGGCACAGGCTTCTGCTGTGGCTCCAGGCAGCTGGTTCCTGCAGGGCCCTGTCTCAGAGCCCATGTCTTCCTTCTCTCTCAGACAGCTGTTTACATTTTTGTTTGTGTGAATAATCTCAAATATGAAGGCTTTGCTTTGCTTCCCTCCTCTCCCCCCCATTAGATAATATTAATTACTGCAGGGAGCCAAGCAGCTTTGAAAAAGGGGGGAAAACCTACTCTGGAAAAGTTGCAGGCCTTGCAAGTACTTCAAGGGCCATCTGCATCTCCTCCAAAGCTGTAAAGACAAACGAGAGCAGCAGTAGCACATATTTATCCAGTAGACATCATGGCAACATTCCTACTCCTGCCTCAGCCAAGAATTAGCACCAAAAATGTAAGGCTTGCTATTCTCCAATCCCTCCTCTCCACTGGGAATGTAGCTGAGAGGTTGTTTGGATGGATGGCAGGACCCAGCCTTTGGAAGGAGTCACCTGGATTTTTGGGTTGAATGCCAGCTCTGTCCTCTGCATCCTCCCCCCATGTGCATCTCACCTTCCAGCCTCCCCTTTAGAGCTGCCACATGTCTTCTCCTAGAAGGTTTTCCAGCAACATTACAGGTCAGCTGGCCAGCAGAAATATGCTTGACTGGAGCACACTGGCAGTATCCTCTGCTGGGCAGGGATACAAACAGAAATGCAGATTTCTGATCCTTCCCTACTGCCCCATTGGCACAGATTGTGCTCTGTGCATCTCTCCCTAGGGATTCGGGTACTGTCCCTCAGAGAGACATCTCCTCACTTCCCATCTGCACACAGATATTTGTCAGGCATCATAAGAAGGGCTGAAACCTATTATAGCATGTGCAGTGACACAAGCTGCTTAAGAACAATAATACATAACAATACATTTATTAATAATTCATCTATTTCAAGCAAACATCTTCTCCAGGCAGTCATTCCTGTCTGCTGCCTCTGTGACATGAAACGGGGCTACTCAGACTTGTCCCTGATTTTTTGTTTGGATCCCAGCCAGCAAAGCTTCCAGGTGCATGATGCTGATTTACAGCCCAGCTATGTTTGCTGCTATATTTACACTGGCTTGGGGTGGGTTTTTTTTTTTTTGTGAATTACCCTTCAGGGCAGTCATCAGTTTTGAAATACAGGAAGGAAACAGCAGCAACTGGAGGAAACCTGAAGTGAAATTCAGTCACAAATCTTGTCTATTAATTCCTGTTCCTTCCCTCTGCTCCCCCAGCACTTGCCTTGGGAAGTCGTGCCTCTTACTGGCTGCTTTTTACCAGAGATATTATATTGTTGTAAATGTCAGACATCTGAAGAACAATACTATCTATTAGCATGTAAAAGAGTATTATTGTCTGCAAGTTAGTAGGTTCAAAGGCAGCATTGTGCTCAGCAAATTGCTGTCTGCAGCTCCCAGCAAATACATCTTCAAGTACTGGGCTTTGGGAGCTGATGGCACAAGGAATGTGGAGACCAGGTTCTCATCCAGCTGAAATCACAGTGCTCAACAAAAGGAGAAAATTAGGTAGAAAAACTGTACAAATACCTTCAATACACTTTTGTTAGACCTTTCAATTGCTACTGCCTTGTGCTTTAAAAGTAACTTCGGCTTCTAGAACTTTCCTCAACTCCTATACCAAAATGACACAAACATAAGAGGGACCCTCAAAACTTAACCAAAATCATCAGCTGCAAAGAGTGAGCTCTGCTTGGTCCCTGGGAAAGAGCCAGTTTGAACCCTTTGAGCATCTGGCCATGGTCTTGCAGGGAATGGTGCTCTCCCACCCCAGATGTGCTCCATCTGGCAGGTGGTAGATGGTTTCCAGCTGCCTCTCTAGCTCGTAGCTGCTTCCCATGCCCAGTCCCTCCCAGGAGCTCAGGGTGGGATGAAGCAGAGCTCAGGGTGTTGCTGCCCTGCTGCAGAGCACATGGAACAAGGGCTGCACCTTTTGCACGTGGGTCGAGATGGCATCTGGGCAGGCTCTGGAGATGCCATAAATAGTGCTCAGCTCCTGCAGCCCTGCTGTCACCCATCAAGCTCAAAGCATTTATTAAAGAAGTGAGTCATGCTTTGTCTCACAGAGAAAAGTCTCTGTTTCCCTAGTCCAATAACTCCATGAGGTCTCAGCTCCATGAGCATCTCTGCTCTTGGGCCACCTACCTCTCCCAGTCCCCTCCTGCAGCCCCACTCCCCCCCAGCTCCCACCTGCTTCTTCCCACTCGATGGAGTTGTGCTTGGGGGTGTTGTGCCTACACTGTAGATTTTAAATTGGACTGTAAGACACATGAAATGGAGGTAAACTCCTTGTGGTGGTGAGCAGCCAGCGTGCCAGCTGGAAGTCTCAGGTGGGAGCTGATGGCCCAGGAGAAACCACAGGGTTTGCTGCCAACTCTGGCCCTGCTCCTCTTGGAAACAAATCATTGTGGGGAGGGATTTATGGCTGGGTACAACACTGTATGCAATGATTTTCCCCAAAACCCCCTGGGACACAGACCCTCTCTGGGGTTGCTCTGGCCCTGCACTGCACCCCCAGTGAATTTGGGCAGAGCACAGTTTCAACCTGGGCAGCAAAGCTTGTGCTTGTGAGCATCTGGATGAGCAAAGAGCAATAACCCCCCTGCCTTAGCAGCAACAGGCTCTGCTGCAGAGGAACTGAAGGGGCTTGGAGACAAGGACTTGGGAGAGGACAACCCAGAGCAG
Organism: Chaetura pelagica; assembly: GCF_000747805.2. Classification (NCBI taxonomy): domain Eukaryota; kingdom Metazoa; phylum Chordata; class Aves; order Apodiformes; family Apodidae; genus Chaetura; species Chaetura pelagica. Next base: position 107,306 of record NW_009952363.1, on the reverse strand, counting down.
GTGGTTAGAAACTATGTTCACAACCCCGTTAACAACCCCCTTAACAAGGGCTGCAGATTAGACCCAACAACAGCTCATCAGCATTCAGCCCCGAGCTGCAAAGGGAGGAGAACAGAGGGACAACGAGGGGAGATGAAAAGAAAGCAAAGATGGGAACTGGTTTTAATAATATTGTCGCCTAATTACAGCACAGCACAGGGAGCAGATGCAGTCTGCTCTGACACTCACAGAGCAGCAAAGGACGTGCAGCAAACACTGTGCAAACTGCTGCCAGAGACCTCACAAAGCAATGTAAGGGTTAGGAGGTTGGTGGGTTTTGTAGGGAAGAGGTGACACCTCCTCAGAGCAGCTCACAGGAAGGGTGAGGGATGGCACAGGCAGCACCTGGTGTGGAAGGATGTGTCTCTCCAGCAGCTCCATGTGTTGGGAATGCCTCCTCAGCACAGCAGCTCCATCCTCCCAGCACAGGAGGAACCTGCTGCTCTCCTCATTACATCCCAAAACTTTTATGATGGGATTTCAGTATCATCATCCCAACATGAGAAAGCAAAGTGCCTTCTTGTCCAGCTCAGCAGCACAGCTGGGACCCTTGAGCCTGCCCCTGGCACTAAGTGCTGCCCCACAGCAAACTGGGCAACAACGGGCACGTGTGGGGCCAGTCCCCACCTTCCCCAGCACGCAGGGACACCTGGAGCCCATTTCTCCGTGTATAGGAAGGAGACTTCAAACTACTCCTGAAAAACTTCCCCCCCAGCTTGTCAGGGAGGCTGGAAGCCCCCTGCACTCATTCAAACCGTGAGCAGAAATGCACAGGATGAGGAACACTAATGCATGTTTTGGTCCCCGTCCAAAATAAACGCCGGCTATAATAACCCTCCCGGGGAAGCCAAACAGAGGAGCCCTTTGTTAGGGACAACTCGGCACGTTACGCTTCGTTTGGGCCAACAGCACTTCCAGCACGAGGCTCAGGGCACCATCTGCTTGATGTGGGCAAGGTGGGCTGAGGCCAGAAACCAGAGAACAAGGGGAATCTCGGGGCAGGGAGCTTCGGATGATGCCTCTTGCGTCAGCCTGGCCCATAAAGACTCAAAAAAGCTTGGAAGAAGAGGGACCGGCAGGTATGTTGGGCCCATCAGGGTCTCTGCTGGAGGTAATGGTTTCTAATGGGGCAGGGAGCAGTGGTGGTGTCTCCTGTCCCACTCTGCTTTTGTGCACGTGTATGAAGAGGTCCTGCCTCGGGATCCCCTGGCTGGATCCTGTTTGGTTCTCTTCCAAAAGAGCAATAGGGGAACAAGAGCATTGAACGAAGTCCTCTCACTCTGCTGAAGCCAGCACAAGCTCTGGTCATTTGTGGAACCTTCTTTACCAGTGTAAATGTGACAAAGTGACTCAAGGGAAGGTTTGCCATGACCTGACAGAGACATGAGGGAGGGATGACCTGCAAGTTCCTGCACCAGCTCCAGCAAGAGTCAGAGGCTGTGAGGTGGTAGCAGAGACCTGGGTCCCATTGTCCTGCCCCTGGCAGAGGTGCTGCTGAGTGGAGACAGCTGTGGCATCACCTGCATGATAGGACAGAGTTGTGCTGGTTGGGGTGGGAGGTCTTCAGGAGGCAGCAGATATCTCAGTCAGTAGCAGGGGCTGCTCTCCTTTCTGAGGTGTGTGCCAGGTAAAGGAGGTTCTTGCTGTCCCAGCTGCCAGGTAGGACCAAGCATTTTGGGGTGAAATGAGGTCTGTGTGCTGTGGGAAAGGGTTGTGTTTGGGGGAGCACAGAACAGGGGCTGGTGGGAGGAGGAGAAGCTGTGGTTCCTGACCTGGGGGATGTGATAACACATTTCCTTTGGTGGCATCACTGAACAGAGGCTGCTGAGGAGGTAACTACCAACATACACCAGGCTCGTCCTGAGTGTTTTAGCCCAGTGCCTGGTGGGCTGAGACAGAGATAACCCAGGGTGCTGGGGGTGCCTGCCTGGGTGAGCTGTGTTTTGCTGCCTGAAAACCAAGAGAGCACCTGGGGGTTCAGCCTTTCTAGAGCAGGTTCCCAACAGCAGCAGCTTATGGATTTGTGGGAAGTTGTTCCTGTTTTTTGCCTACCACGAGTGTCCAGAAGAAGGAGGTGGTGGTCCTGGGGGCCAGCTGGCCTAGGAATGAATATCCACACTGTGCACCCCCTGTAGTATCATGTAACTGTCTGTCTGCTGGGTTGGACTGGGATTTGTTGGGAGAAGCCCTGTTGACTTCCAGAGGGATAAAAGGCACCAAGCACAGAGGGAGTGATGGCCATGGGCCTGCAGCTCAGGCTCCCGCAGACTTAATGCTCTTCCTCCATTCATGGGTGAGGTCCCTGGTGTTATCAAAGTGGAAACCCAGATATGTCTAAATCCCACAGTGCAAAAGAAGTGAGGTTTAATTTTTTTACAGCTCAATTCTCATACACACTCTCCTGGCAAAGCAACTTCTTGAATTTCATTTCCCCCCCCCCCCTTATTTATGAGGGCCAAAGGAGTGCAGCCCTGCAGAGGAGCAGCCAGTTGCAGTGAGGCAGTTGTTGGCAATTGCTGATGGGAGTGGAAGTTCTGTTTCTCCCCCAGCAACCCTGGGAGAGGAGAGAGGTTCTGCAGCAGGCTGAGGGACACCAGCTCATGATGCTGCTGTCTTGTTGTCACATTTGACAAGTGCCTTGGTTTCTTGGAGCTTAGCCCTGCAAGTCGGGGTGCTCAAGACTGGAGTTGTCTCAGAGAGGATGTCATGCTTACATCAGCTTGTGGGAAAGAGAAAAATGGGGGGGGGAGGGAGGGCAGAGGAGGGGTTATTGCTGTATTTTAGTAGATGTGGCTGCACGTGGCTCTACAGGATGGAGCTGGCAGGGAACAGAACAGTTGTGAGGAGCCATAAGGAATTTGTCCATAGCTCCATGATGGGAATGGTGCACCTGAGGACTGAGGCTCAGGCCCCAAGGCTGCAGCTTCCCAGCAGCTGCCTGGAGGAGTGAGTGTCCACAGGTGTGTTGTGCTCCTCAGCAGCACTTGAGAAGGAGTTTTGGTTCCTTTATGCTCATGAAATGCTCTGCTAGATGGGGAAGGGAGCATTAAAAATGTGCAAATAATTAATGACTAATTAGTTGGCAGACTGTTGGTGAGGCTAAGCAGTTCCTGCACAGCCCATGGAGGGAGCTGTGCTCTGTGCAGGGTCTGCCTGGTGGGTGCTGCAAAGTTGCTGTGCCTGAAGCAGCAGAAGGTGCAGCAGTAGGAAACACCTGGGAAGAAAAAGTGTTTCGGGAGCTGGAAGGAAGAACAGATGGTGCTGGGAAGGGGGGAATGACATGGGGCCCTTTGGGTGGATGAGAGCAGTCAGAAACAGGATCTGAGCCTCTGTTGGGGGCATCCTGAGCCCTGTGGTGAGGATCCAGTTTCTCAAGGGGGGCACTGAACAGAAGCCCCAGGGGCTTCTCAAGGGGTAACTGAAGCTGGGTGTGATGGTGGGGGGTAAATTGCCACCAGCTGGGCAGGAAGGGAGGTCTCACACCTGATTCTGAGCAGTCACAGAGGAGATGTATCCCAAGGAAGTTCACCCCTCCAGCAGCCCTGCTCCAGCCACCTCCTCCCTGCTGGGATTGCCTGGGGTGAGCAGGGGGTGGTTTTGCTGGGGTGAGGTGGGGAGATAGGCACTGGTGCCAGCATGGGCACCTGAAAGCAGAGGGGCAACAGGCCCTGGCTGGGGAAGGGGGCAAAGGGGCAGCCTGGTGTTCAGAGCCCCCTCCTGCTGCTTCTTGTGGGGATTTGCTTCCCATGAGGGAATGTTCATCCCTGTTTTACACCTCTGAGTCCCGGCTGGTGGTTGCTGGTGCCACTGAGGGTCATGATGGCTTCTCTGTCACCTCCACCAGCTTCTGTTACCTGTTCCTCTGTGCTCGTTGACATGGAGTTTCCCTGGATTGTTTTATTTCTAGAAATCTTTGCAGCTGAATGACCTGTGAGACATTAAGTTAAATTGATATGAAATGAGAGCAAATTTGTGGCATTCTAAAAACTTCCTTTCAAACCCCCCACCCACTTTGCTGGCCCCTTGGCTCTGCTGGAGAGGGTGAGAAAAGCTTTTCCACCAACTGTTCTAAACCCCCACAGCTCCTGGCCTGGTTGTTGGTGGAGGAGGATGGAGGGGATGGCCAAGGGCCCAGGCAGCAGCTGACATGGCTCCTGTTTAACAGAAGCCACCTTCCAGATGGGCTTTTGGCTCTGATTTTACTGTGTCAGTCCTGAAAACACATCCTAGTGAAAGATGTCCAGCTCCTGCTTTTTCAAGCTGGTTGTTCTCTGAGGGTAACTGTGGCTTGGGTCTCCAGGGATGTCCCCAGTGTCTGAAACAGCAACAAAAGGTGCTGCATGAGTGTAGAAAGGGTTAATGCTCTCTGATTGAGGTCAAGTTGAGGCTGCTCACCTCGACCCAAACCAGATTTTTCCCTCTGGGAGCAGAGTGATGCAGCTGGGTGAGTGGTGGGAAAGTGATAAGGGGAGGCCCATGTCCCCCCAGCTAATGATCTGCAGGAACTTGGCCTCCATCTGCTCCTGGCTGGAAGCAAAGGCAGGAACTGAAGTGCCTGGGCCCTGGGTGGTCCTGTCCCTGTCAGCAGTGTGTGCTGGTGGCTCTGAGCCTCCTGCCTGCTCCAGCAGGGAGTCTGGAGGGCAGTGGGGCTGCCCACAGGGTCAGGACCAAGCTCCTCTGCTGGCACATGGGGGAGCTGGGGACGAGTTTGTGGCTGGTCCCCAGCAGGGATGGGCTCCCTGGGCTCGGTCCGGTTGGGTTTGCTCTGCAGGATTTCAGTTTGCTCTGCATTTCTCCCCTGTGCGCTGGAGGTGGCAGCAGAGCCAGCAGAGCCTCCTGCTTCCCGTGCCTCTCAGGCCCTTAAATGGGCTTTTTTTTCCCTCACTTCTTGTGCCTGAGGCTGCCTGGACGTGGGGCTGTTAACGGCTTCTCAGAGTGCTTGGGGTGCTTGTGATGTGCTGGTGAAAAGGCTGATTGGTTCTTATGTCTTAACCGTTCATCCAATTGCATTTCCATCCATTTCCCTGCAATTGTTTTTCTGGAATTCCAAGTCTAGCAGCACATCTCAAAGCTGGAGGCAGATATGAAACGACCTGGTCTCACCTGCTGTGCAGCCCTGTCCTTTGGGCTCTGAATGGAGCTGGTGTTTGATGAAAGCAGGTTTCTCTTTGCCCAGAGGTTGTGACACTTTGGGGAATGGGAGGCTGCTGGGGGACTTTTCCCTCCCAGGGTTTGCTTGTTGAAGTGTCTCTCACCAAACTGTGACTGTAACTGGAACGTGCAGCCTTTGCTGTTTGTAGCCCTGTGCTTCTTGGTTGGGCTGGTGAGAGCTCACAGGAGATGCTTGAGTGAAAATCTGACCCTGAATGGCACCAGTGAAGGGCAGGAATGAAGGGTCAGATGTGGGGTGTCCTCAGGGGCCTCCCTGAAGGTTGCCCATCTTCTGTGGTGTGACCTTGCAAATCCAAGTGTGTCCTGTTTTATCCCCTTGGGTGAGTGGATTCCCAGAGTGATTATTGGTTTCTAGAGAAACCTGCAGAGGACCAGAGAGCTGCACACAGGTGCACGGACTTGCCTCAAAGCCTTGCAAACAAGAGTGTTGGAGAATGTGAAGCTCTAGGGGTGTGATCTCCACGTGATCTGCCTTAACGAGTGGTTTAAGGTACAATGCACATTTAAGCAGCAAAACATCACTGGGTTGTGTCAAGGGAGGGGTGGCTGCAGGTGTACCTGTCCTTGCCTGGCTTCTCTAAGCACCCTCTGTTGGTCACTGCTGGGGGCAGGACACTTGGAGACCTCTTTGGTCCAACCCCCCATGCTGTGCTGCTGTGAATGATCACAGCTGTAACCTGGGCAGACTGTCTGGCCCAACGTTGGGGAAAACACCCCCTGGAAGCACCTTTAAATCTGAGATGATGTTGAGTACAGCGTGCTGGCTGCAGTGATGCAGCACCAAGGAGGTGGGGAGCTTAGCTCAGGTGACCCAAGACACGATGTCTACCACCTCCTGTGGAGATGCATTAAACCTGTTTCTAGCTGTGAGTTAAACTACTTGCCTAAATGGCAGATCTAGGGGAGTTTCACAGGCACCAACATTCCCAATCTCCCATCTTAGTGCAATTAAACTGCTGAGTGAGGAGAACAATATTGCTTCTTTAAAACAAATGTTTAATTTAAAGCAGGATCCAATCCAATAAAAGATGGAGTGTCTTTGTTGCTTGGAATGATAAAAGGGGCAAACAAGTAATCTTTCTTTGTGGTACAGCTTTTGGGTTTGTTTTGAAAGGATCTAGTGTCTCATAGGACTTATTTGTGGAGGGACAAGAATAACCTTTTTGGTTCAGTTCTTGGCTACAGCAGAGTCTGTTTTGATTTGTGTTTTTTTAAAAACAAACTTTAAAATAGTTTTTGGCTGGGATTTTTTATTGGAAATCCAATCCTCTTGCACACACACATTTTTTAATTGTTTCTATGAAAAACAGCACTGAGTGGAAGAATGTTGCTCTGAGCTGCAGAATGTGCAGGGCTCAGCACAACTGACCTCAGCTGCTGGTCTGAGGAGGTGACTGAGAAGGATGAATTGATGGCAGTAGGTGTGGATCCACGCTGTGGATACCTGGATAGCTGATCATGTCCAAGGTGGGGGAAAATAACTGGGAATCTGTTGCTGTCTCACTTGAGCTGCACCACAAGAGGGCAACCGGCGGCCACAAATCCTCTGCTCCTGCCTGGGAGAAGCTGGTGGGAGCACCAGGGAAGGATGAGATGCTGGGAAACCTTGGCACCATCTCCCCGGTGCAGAGCAGGGTGTTGTGTGGGTGTGCATGGGACTGTCTGCAGCAGTGCTGGGCTGCTGATGTTTCTCAGTGAGGAGCAATTCCCTGGGGCTGGCTAAATTCCAGCCCCATGCTTCTGTGCCCCAGGGATCTGCCAGCCTGGGCTGGTGCTGGGGACTCTGCTCTGCGCCTTCGTGTCTGCCCAGGCAGCAAAGGGGCTGAAATCAAGGGTGTTGAAGTAATTTCCTAGTAGAAATTGGAAGAAGGGAGATGTAGGTGAAACATGAGGAAGAAATTCTTCACTCTGAGTGTGGTGAGAGCCTGGCCCAGGTTGCCCAGGGAAGCTGTGGCTGCCCCATCCCTGGGGGTGTTGAAGGGCAGGTTGGATGGGGCTTGGAGCAGCCTGGGCTGGTGGGAGGTGTCCCTGCCCATGCAGGGGGTTGGGACTGGATGATCTTTAACCAACCCAAGCCATACTATGCTTCTAGGATGGAGGTTTCTGTGCAGCCCAGATGTCACTCCCCATCTGATGCAGAGCAGTGATGAAGGCTCCAGCCCACATGCAGAAGGTTGTGACCTGGGGCCCTGCCCAGACCACAGCAGTGGCACAATGCAATTAGCTGTCTGGTAAAAGCTCTCCCTGAGAAGGTTGGCCATGTGTTGCAGCAAGGCCTGGGGACATGATGGAGCATCCCAGACTCTTGGATACCACGGGGAGCCAGATACTGTTCCCTGATGGCATCTACTGCTTCATGGCACCCTCTTCCTCCTGCACTTGGAGGGCAGGGAATGCAGCAACATGAATGCAGAAGAATATTTAGTTGAAATTGAGAGTAAAGAAGTCATTCCCAGCTCCCTGCTGGCAAAGTGACTGGAAATGACCCTGTGGAAGCAGACAATTGTTTTAAACTCTGCTGACACCGGAAACATCGCTCTGGCAATGGGTGGAGTAGGCAGAAAATGCCTTAAAACTGGTTTTAAATGGCTGGATTTTCAAAAGGGTATTTGGAAAAAAAGTGTGTCCACTTGCAGAGGTATGAACTATCCCTGCTGTCAGCCACACTCCTGCTGGGAAGGGGATTCCCAACTGGGATGCAATTGCTGTGGGGCTGAGGACACTGGGGGGGTGCCAGGGCTGCTGTGTTCCCAACCTGACTCAGAACAAGGGCTGGTTTAAACAGGAGAAGGAGGCTCAGTTAAAATAGAGACACTCTCAATTTAAAAATATGTAAGGGCAGGAAAAACAACCCTCCATGAGTTAAAGAACTGACTCAGGCCAGCAAAGGCCAGGCCTGAAATAGACCTTGAATGGGGCTTGCTGAAAATGCTTCCATCAGAACCGTTTCCTGATGGAGAATTTGGCATTTCTGCTCAAAGAAATCTTTCAAGAAAAGCATCTGCTTCTGTGGAAAATTTCATCTTTTTGGGTTGGAAAAATGGAGCATGTGAAAAGTGAAATCTTTCAGCCCAGCCACACGACGTGCCAGCTCTCAGGCAGACTCCATCTCCGTGTCCAGCTTCTCCTCTCCTCCCTGTGGTCCCCTACTTGTCTTTACAGGAGGAAAACCCCCTCTCATTCTTGAATCCACCCCTCCCCACTGTCCTGCTTTTCTTCCAGGCTCATCACTGAAGCCTCCCCCTGGGTGGGGAGGACTGGGAGGTCAGCTTTTGGAGCAGTGTGTGTGGCAGCTCCCTTGGGACATCAAATGCTCTCCACTGCCTCCACACCCTGTTCCTGCTTACA
>NW_009952363.1:92100-98455 GCF_000747805.2 Chaetura pelagica | reverse complement strand
CATGGGCTTCTGGCAAACCCATCTCCATCCCATGCTGATGTTTTGTGCATCCTGGGAGGTGGCTATGACTGGACAGACAGGAAAGACAACTCATTTTACTGGGTTTATTTGTGACTTTACTGAATTATTTTGCAGCCAATGGCTTATTTTCCAGGTGCTTCTGTATCTCCTTCCTGCATCCATCCTTGTTTCTCTTCCTATCCCTGAGCACCCAGCTCCTGATGGAAATCTAACATATCAGATGGAGAAGTTGCCTACCCAGGTCCATGCAACAGGGTCAGTTAGTCCTAGAACCTGTGTTTGAGTCAAGATGTGTTGCTTTGTAAACTAAGCTTTGTTGGACTTCATTGTGCTTTCCTTCATCAGCAATGAGACCTCAAGAGAAGGGGAAGGTGTGGGAAGGGAGAAATGTTCCTGGGTAGAAGACCAGGGTGAGATCTGAGATCAGGTGTTGAGGAGGGCTCAGAAGAGGAAAGGAGATCAATTTGTGTCAAAGATGGGAAACAAGCAATTTCAAGCACGTAAATGGTGTGAAACCTTTTAACCAGGCAGCTGCTCTTCATAGCAGGCCTTGTTGACCCACTACTGAAAGCTAAGGCTGCTTCTGGAGACAAGGTGTTGAGCTCCAGCAGTGCAGCAGTGTTTGCTCTGCTTGGCAGTTTGTGTTTCCCAAAATACCTTCTCCTGGTATGTTGAGCTGGAAAAGCCATGGGGCACAGGGTGGTTTGTTTTTAATGGCAGTTCTGCATTTGCATTCAACAGGGTCTGAGAAGATGAAGCAAGTTCAAATGTGTCAGAAGAGTTGGTGTAAGGTTTGGACAGGGTAGGGTTGGTTTTCTTTTCTGCCACAACTCTTCCCATCTGTACAAGAGACCAAACTCTCTAAAAAAGATGTACCTGCAGGAGACCAGCAGAGGAGATACTGGTGGTTTTGAGTTCTCATTCCAGTTCTCACTGTCACCTCTGCCTGGTTTTCCTCATGGATGTGGGTAGATGGTGCTCATCTGGTGGTGTTAGGATGTGCCATTTGCTAAGGCTCTGTAATGCTTTGAGGTCCTGGGGCAAAAGGACTTGCAAAAGTGTTGAAAAGAAATAATTATATGGCAGGAGAGTTGTTACAACGTGGAGTAACTCAGGTCTGAAACTTTGATACAGAAATGCTTCTATCCATTTTTTAAACCTTGCCTTCAACATTTTTCTAAGGCTGGAAAAACTACAGGGCACTAGCAAAAAGAGATACTTACATTCACACTAAAGTGCCCAGACTTGAGAAAGTGGAGGGAAATGTCTGAAATTCTGCATTTCCCCAAGACCACATCAGCAACTGGCCAGTGAGGGAAGTGCCTCAGGTTTGTGTCCTGTCGCCCAGAGAGCTGTGGTGAGAGGATTGCTATAATTCCTAGCAGCCCTACACATGCCAAAAAGCTTCACAGAAAGGGGTTTTGTGGATCTATGTGGTTCCTTGAGGCCTGGGCATTGTCATGAGATGGGCTCACTGCTGATGTGAGTTAGGGGCTGGGCTGAAAACCTGCCTGGATCCCCAGACAAACACGTTTTCCCCACGTGAACTTTATGAAAGGACTTCTCAGTCCATTTAAGAAAACAAAAAAGTGTTAGGAGCAGAGGCTTGGCCAAAGCTTGGGGTCCTGGTGTGGAGACTGGAGGGAACAGAAAAGCCTCAGTGGAGAGCATATTCTAAAAAAACAACCCAGGTACAGGCCAGGCTTGTGCTTCTGTACCAGAGCAGGGTCTGTTTACCAACCTTCCTCTGCCTGTAGAGAAGCAGAGAAGTGTTTTAAAGATAAAATAGAAGAGAGCCCCCTGTCCCACAAGCTGTTGTGTCCAGTTTTCTGGTGTCTTGGGCTGTGCAGGCCTGTTGAAGCACAGGCACAGCTCTGCAGACTGACAGTCGTGTTGTTTAACATCCAGGTTTGTGTGAGAGCTGCTGGCAGAGCCAACGCTGGCCCCAGGGCAGGAGTGATGCAGAGCCCTGTGTGCAGGTCCCCTCTGCCCCCAAGAGATGTTCCGTGCTCCTTTTCAGGGGATGAGGGTTCACACAGACCTCAGAGGGTTTCCCTCTCCTCACCCCAGTGTCAGCCTGTGTCTAGATTCTGACAAAGCCATAACCTAAGATACAAATCTTCTACAAGTCTAAGCTGCTGTAAAGAACCTTTCATTTTTCAATCTTACCCCTAACACTGAAGCACCTAAAGTTACAAACACTTGAAAGTCAGACTAGGATTTCCTGGAAATAATCCCCATAAGCATTTGAGATGTCACTGTTGTCTAGTCTATGTATACTAGACATTACTAGTTCCATCTGATTGCATTTTTGTGCTTGCAAATAGAATAATCTAATGACCTAATTTCTGCAGGAGGCCTGTTATTTATTAACTGTGATGTAAATTCTACCAGCATCAGAATAAAGAACATTGGGCTTTTGAATTTCTGCTGGTTTTGAAGATCCAAATCTCTAGGGCAATTAATCATTTCTTTTTCCTTACATACTGAATTCAGTCATGTGTTCTAGCTACAAAACTTCGTATGGGCAGTTAATGATGCAACATTAACTTGTCAGCAAGAAGGACAATTCATGACTGTCCAGGAGTAGCAAGTGGCAGACATTTGGACAACTGTCCCATAGTTTTTCAAATATCAGCAAATTTTATTGGCAAAACCTATGTAGGCAGAGTCTAATATAAGCTTTTGCTCATATATGTGTATTTTTAAAAAAACCCAACAGAAAACTATAATCCCCAGCCAGGAGTTTTCACTTCTTTTCCATAAGGGTCTTTAAAAGTTGGCCTCATAAAAATAAATTGCATTGGATGAATTTTTCTTTTCCAAGGATGATGGAAGAAAATGGAGTTTGTTTGGATGCAGGAGTCTTCCTGGGCTGCAGTTTATCAGCTGCACTCGTACAGGCTCACCAAGTTGTATCTCATCAGCTGTGTCAGGGCAGCAAGGAGGGCTTGTGCTGATGGGCAGGGGCTGTGAGCAAATTAGCAGTGCCTGCTGAAGAAACTCGTAGTGATAAGTAGCAGGGACTACAGAGCAAACTTTTTATCAGAAGAAGCAATGGCCTTGGCACACCAGCTGCCTGTGTCCAGGGGGGAGTTGAGATGTTGGAGGAAAAAGCAGCAAGAGCTTTGTGGGAGATGAGGAGTAGGCTCTGGGGCTCTGAGGGGTCCTTGGGAGTGCAGGGAAGTGGCTTTGCTTTGGTGCAGGGGAGAAAATCCAAAGCTAAATGCAAAAGGAGGAATTGCAGAGGGGAAAGGCAAAGAGATGAAGAGCAATCTTTATGGTCCTGCTCCAGGCAGAGCTGTGCTGAGGTGAGATTGCCTGCCAGGGCTGCAGGTCTGCTGAGGAGCTGATGGGTGGACCTGAGTGGGGACCCATCAGTTTATGGATGTCCAGGTTGCTTAACTGATCCCTAACCTAGTCCTTGTCTACCAAAGCAAACTCCTCCTTCATCCTGACTTCTTCTGGGGCCCCTGGGGAGAGTCTGCAGCAGTAAAGGCAGAGGCAAAGAAGGCATCAGTCCCCCTGCCTTCTTTATACCCTCTGTCTCCAGGGCACCCACCTCATTCAGCCATGGGTCTATATTGCCTCTAGTGTTAGTTCTATCTGCAAGGCATTTGAAGAAGCCCTTTCTGTTGTCTTTGACCTCACTAGCAAGGTTTAGTTCCAAGGAGGCCTTAGCTTTCCTAATTGCCTCCCTACATCCCCTGACAACAGTCCTGTATTCCTCCCATGTGGCCAGAAGTGACTGGCAGGAGGGCTGGGAAGGTGCTTCACAGGAAAAACAAGGTGGGGAGGTTTCTGGGGGTGAAGGGGGAGAGATAAAGAACTTGAACTGCACTAAGGCTGTATGGATGAGAACATAGGTGGGAAATCAGTGGCAGATGCAGTGGTCCAATATTGATGTGTTCCACAAGGCAAGAGGATGCTAAGGATTGAATGTTGATGTAGGTGATTATGAGCTGTTCTCATAAGTGGTTTTGGGCTGAGCCTTAACACAAGAGTGAGAGGATGAGCCAGAGAGTGTGGGGTTAGTCCTGGCCCTCACCAGACAGACCAGGCTAAGCACACCTGACCTCATAGTGTTCTCCCTATCCATCCGTAGGGATTTGGTGCACAGGGGAGGGGGAAAGCAACACTCCAGGGGCCCCTGTGAGTGGGGAGTAGGTTTGTTGAAGCACAGCTGGGCAAGAAAGCATCAATACTGTGATGGGAGGCTCTGTGATGCAGACACAAGCTCTGTGGCAGGTGCAGTGTGTGGCTTTGTGGTGTTTCTCCAATGCCTTTGTGGGCCAGGAGGAGGCTGTGCCCTGCAAGGCATGGGCAGTTGGTGTGGCATGTCCTGACTGCTCCTCCCTGACCACAGATCACACCCTTTTTCCAGTTAAGAGTTGCTGGCCTCATTCTAGTAGGGAGCAGAGAGGCTCAAACTGCTTAAGTTGAAGCTGGATAAAAGAGGCTTCTATAGGAGTGAATGATGATGGAAAGCAAGTTACAGATCCTTTGGAGTTGGGGCCATGTGGCCTTCAGTGTCTTCACATACCTCCCAGAACATAGTAGGGTTTGTCTCATTTGTCTCAGATCAGTTGAATGCTGTGATGTGTCATAAGACAGACTTATGAAGGACAAATTATCCTGATCAAAGGCAACAGAGGGAGTGTAATAAGAGATCAGCTCAGCTGAGCTGAGAGCTGCTCAGTGCCCTGAGACTCAAAAAGACAGACAAATAAACTCCATTGAAACAAAGATCAAATGAATAGGCACACATCCAAAAAACAGCAGAGGGACAAAATCACTGTAAATGAGAGCAAACAGGCAGCTGTCCTGCCTGCTGCAGGGAGAGGCTGATGCTGAAAGATGCCAGAGCATTTCCTGACTCCAGCCTGTTCACCTCACCTGCACCAGTGCAGCTCAGTTAATGCTCTGTGGAGATTGATGATGGTGTATGGGCTCACACTAGAGGTACTTAGATAATTGGCTGGGATAAAGTTCACCCTGAAGTGCTCAGGATAGTGCCAAAGAGGCTTTTGAGCACCAGTTTGTTCTTGGCTCCCTTCAAGGACTCCTGGGGATGAGTGAGGTTGCACTGAACTGAAAGGGCAAACCTGGTACTTGACTTTAAAAAGTGGAGGAAGGGGGAGGAAGGAAACCAGGAGCTCCAGGGTAGAGCAGCTCACCTCTGGTTTCTGGAAGGAGGCAGTGGCTTGTGACTGCCTAGGGAATGACAAAGTCTTGTTAAAAATACAACCTATTAAACCAAGGAAGTTTGTTTCAGTGCTATAGCAAGAGGGCTTAGGGGTGAGGAGGAGCAGCAGATGATGAAGTAGGTAAAGTTTGTGATGGTTTAGCTCTGATTGCTCTTGTACATGAGTTAGGAAAACATGATGTAGACTGTCATATGGCAAGGTATGTATCAGTAATTGATTTTTCCAAGTTGCTAATTACTGTCAGGAAATAGCATCAAGCTGGAGGGGTGAAGAACCTCCTTTCAAAGAAGGTGAAGACCTTTCAAAGAAGTCAAGGTCCTTTATTTTAGGACCACATTGAATATACATTAATTAACTGCATAATAGGACATAGTCAAAGTTGCAGGTAACAGCAAAGTGGAAAATCTTCAACCATGGCTGGAAGATGTGATCCAGCTTGATCCTGAGAGAATTCCTCCTAGAGGAGAAGGAAACCCTGGGTGTTTCTCTACAAATGAGTGAATATGTGTGGGAACAATCCACTGCATGGCTACAGGGTGGAAGAACGTGTCTCTACAAACCTGCAGAAAACAACCCAGAGTTTCTGTGAATCACAAACTGAGCATGAGGCAAAAATATCCTACTGTTGTGAAAAGGGGAGGGGGTAGATTAGCCACTGTCCTGGGAGGTGTGCACCAAAGCAGGATTTCTGTGAGGTCCCTTCCCACTCCATGAGCTTGGGCAAGTAGTAGAAGTTGAGAAAGCTTGGCCTTCTGTAGAAGACCCAACTTTGAAATTGTGCTGAAGAAAAAGGGGGCAAACTAAGTCTTGAGGCAATGAGAGAGACTGGAGGTGTTGTCTTTGTCAGAAGGTCCCCAGAGACTGTCAAGAGGTGGGAGGGCAGGTAAAGGGAAAGTACCATGTCCAAAGCTGGGAAGAGTTTATGGGACATCTCTAGATGAATAGTCTTTTTCAGCTCTGATGCTGTGGCCTGGTGGGAATGCTGGGACAGGGGGAAGCTGCAATCTGGCAGCCAGGGCTCACTCTGCTTCTGCTCACCAAGCTGCTTGGCCAGGGAGGTGACACTGGTGTCTTCACCTGCTTTTCCTCCAGGGGGCTTCTGGCAATGCCTAGGACATAATTCCCTA
>NW_009952363.1:52827-91737 GCF_000747805.2 Chaetura pelagica | reverse complement strand
TCCCTACACCTGTTGCTTGGGAACTTCTCCAGATCCTTCCAGGCTGTGATGAAGTGGCTCTGTCCTGCTCTTTTCCAGCAGGCAGAGCAACGTGTGCTCGAGACACATCCCCTGAGAGACAAGTTAATCTGTGCAGTGTCAGGGCTTGTCAGGCAGTGTTAACAGCACTAAACCAGCTTCCAAGGCAGATGCTGTCCAGGGAAGCAAACCAGCCCATCCCATAGTGTTGGCTTCTTTCAGCTGTAAATCTAGATACCACCAGAAACCTTTCTTTGTGCAGCTCAACTTCAGTGCAGAATTTATGGGTTTGAGCTCATTTTTGCTCAAATCCGGTAAAAAGCCACAAGTTGAAATATTTGTTCTGAGTTAGGAAAAGCTTGAGGTGATTTTCAGGTGAGCACCACAAGCACAAATCCCTCTTGCAGCTGCACTTGTGAGGCTTTTCAAATTTACCCATCTAGTCAGGGATAACCAGGGGTAAAATTTTAAGTGATGGATTTTCAGAACAGAAATATTTTTTTCCCTTGATGAGCATTTCCTTTGTGCACCAGAAGTTTGGTTGTTTTCTTGTAAAACCTGAAATGAACTAGATTGTGTTTCTTCTTCAAGTTTTGGGGTTTTTTTGAGGGCTTGCATAAATGATGCCTGAAGCAAAGCAGCCCATGCTGTAGTCTTAAGTGAAAGAAGAGATAAGACCATTTCCCTCAGCTGTGGGTTGGTCTGGCATGTTGTTGTTGTCAGTGAGATCTGTTCTGAGAATTTTGGGGGCAGAGAAAGATAAAAAATTTGACCTCAGAAAGCTCTGTTTCTGAGACAGCTCCATGAGTCTTCCTGGAAGATGATGCTTCTTTTCAATCCTGCCAGGAAGAAAAAACAGTTCTTCAGTAAAAGAATCAAATGATGGTCTCCTCTAGAACTGGCTGTTCTGGTAGAGCTCAGGTTAGGGGCACCCTGATGTTGTGTCTGTCTTCTCACAGGTTAAGATATTACTGTTTGTTTTCATGGTTGTTTACAAAGCTGAGCAGAGCTGCCATCCTGGCTCTGCAGTGTCACCAAAGGTCTGCTTGCAGCCAGCTTTGTGGTGCTGGAGGTTTTCATAATGCTCCTGCAAGTCTCTTGTGATGCTGGAGCACCTGGAGTCTTGTGCCTTTATCTGAGAGGGGAATGGCAGCTCCTGTGGGGTGAGACTGGCAGCTGCCCAGCAGTTCCTGCAGGACACAAATGCTCTGCCTTATGTGGTAAAATGCTGTGCAAAATATTGTGTGCAAAACTGGTGCTGTGTGTTTGAGCTGAAATGTCCTCTTGCACGTTGTCAAACTCTAAGCAAACCTCTCAAAGGCTTTACAGAGCAAGGGCAAAGCCAGGACGTGTGGGGAGTTTATATTTGAACACAGATGAACTATCTCAGCCTTTGGGAGCTCTCCAAGGAGATGCCAGCTGCTTGGAAACAGAGGAGCTTGCTTATTCCTGTGCTCCTCTCTTGTCCTGTGCCTCAAATTCCAGTGCACTGATGGCACAGCCAGAGGTGCCCTGCTTGGTTTCTAGCAAAGACAGCAACATGTTTTCTTCTACCTGTGCTTAACATGACCTACCCATCCTCACCCAGCTCCTCCACTGCTTGTCCTGAAGTGCACAAACACAGACCCTGTCACCTGGAGCCTTATTTTTCATCATTAAATTCACTTTGAAGGGAAGGATTTCGCACCAAAATGCTCAGCTTCTTTGTTGCTCCTGGTTTGTAGGCAGAAGGCCTCAAAAAGCCACCCTGCTGCACACCAGGCAGCCCACAGAAACCCTCCTGTCAAGCCCACTCTCCACAGGGAGGGTTTATCCAGCAAATTCCAGAAAGTAGGCTGTAAAAAGCAAAGAAACAAGGTGCTCAGGAAGGTGTGGATACCTGATGTTTTGCACTTGACTGTGCACCAGGCTGCACAGCAAAGCCCCCTGCTTCTGTCTGAAACCTTCCCTCAGCTCCTGGCTCAGCCCAGGCAGGTGGCTGCTGCCTTGCTCCCTGCAGGGCTGGCTGCTCCAGCTGGCATCACAGGGGCTCTCGTGCTCTGGTTCCTTCCCTGCTTGCCAGTCTTCATAGAAACCTTTTAGGCCTGAGTAGCAGGATCTCCATCTCAGGCAACGGGCCTTTATTAAAGCCCAGTTCCTCCACGATGACCTGTTACCTTCCCGTGGCTGGTTACTGGTGGGCAGAGGTGCCCAAACCACGTCAGAAGAACTGAACGTGTTTCAAAATGACAACTGCATCAAGTCCACACCACTCCCTTGCACATGTGAGCTTTCCTGGTGAGGTCTTTTCTTGAACCTGTCCTTTTAGTTTGTTCTTTTGTGTCTGGTGGATGGTGCTGGAGCATTCCTTGGCTGTAGCCTGTGAATCCCTCAAAATCCCTTGATCCCCCCTGTCTCCTTTCAGACTTGTTTATGGAACAGAGTCTGTGTAGGTATTAGTGGCTGAATTAGCAGTGGAGGAGCAGAAACGTATCCCAGTGTCAGGCTGGATTTCCAGCAGTCCTTGGCACAGGTCAAAAAAAGATGTCCTCATGTTTGCCTCCAGAGTGATCCCGCCTGGCACACCCTCCCAGCAGAGTGGGGCTGAGCTGGTTAGCCATAAATATGAAAAGTTAACTTTTAGCTATGGTATCTTGGCTGATTGTGCCTGTTGGCTTGGCTGTGGGACCTGAGAGCACAGCCACTCCCTCAGGACGTTGGCTTCTGCCTCCTGACAAGATAATGCTGGAAGTGTCCTCCAGTCTTGCACCCTTTCCCCTCTGTGTATGTGAAGCCAGAGGGGGAAATGCAGTGTTAACCAACATGTTGGTGGTTATCAGAGCCTTTTTCCTTTGATTTAATCCAGACTTTTCAGCCTCCCTCTGTCTAAGGGAACAGCATGTGACCATGCATGGCTAGAGCCTTGGAAGAGGGATGACGTGCTTGGGAACAAGTGAGTTTCTGCATCATCTGCCATGGGCTGTTGACACAGTGTTGCTGATGGATCCTGCTAATGGATCCAATGCTTTTCTATCCAGACTGTGGTGCAGCTCCACATCACTTCCAGATCTGCCAACAAAATTACTGGGAGGCAAGCTGATGTGGGAGGAGGGGAAACCTCTTCTGAGCTGGTGACAAGACACCCAAAGCTTGTGCTGCTGCTGGGGTGTCTGATGAAACAGTGGTGGTGCCTGGAATGTCAGGGGGTCTGTGGTCTGCTGCAGGTGTTGTGATGACTTGGGAGAGCTGCTCAGTTGATTTGGCTGAACCCCCTGACACAGCAGAGAGGTCTGAAACCTTCTCCTGCCAGCAGAGATGCCGAGTCTGTTCGTGTTCGGATCAGACTGAACTAGAACTCTCTGCCGTCATGGTTCTGCTTTAATTACTCTGAGTCTTGATGCCATATGTTAATTTCTGATTTTGCTACACTCAAGAGAAGAGCCAAGCATTCCCTTCTAAGTTCTCACTGTTTCTAATGCATCATCAGCCTGTAACAGAGCATTCTCTGGTATTAAAACAACTCCAAGACCAAGGCAAAACTCCTTGTGGATGCCAGCAGGCCTGAGCCAGGAGCCAGAAGGGTCTGTAATCACCTTCCTGGTGAGCAAGTCTCAGATCAGAGGTGGTCACCTCCCTGCAAACCCTTTCCCCCTTCCTTTCCTCCCTGTTTTACAACAACGTTGTGGCTACTTTGGATAGAGAAGTTCCTGCACATCTCTGTTCTCCTGTGTGTGTGATGCTTTTGTGCAGCTCATTTCAACCTGGTGTATTTTGGGTCAGAAGCAACAGGGCAGCACCACCCAAGGCCCCTGTTAGCAGGGACTTTGTTGGCTGTGATAGAAGGATGTCTTAGGTGTCCTCTACCTCTCCCACCCCAACCTGCTCCACAAATCCTCCTTTCTTCCTGCGTTGAAAGAGCTGCCTGATGAGGGCTGTGGGGATTACCTGGTTGTGGGCCTGAGCTGGGTGGTATTTTGAGCAGGGGCATGTGAGGGCTGGGCTGGGGTGCAGGCTGCTGGCCTGGGAGATGTATCAGGCCTGTGTAGCTGGGAGAGGACCTTGCCATGTTACACAGCAGCTTTGTGGCTGAGCAAAAATAAATGAGCGACTTATCCCACTGCCAAGGTCCATCAGTGGGAGGTCAGTGTTTGATATTTCCACACCCAAAAAAGCAGCCCCAAGCTAGAATTACAGGACAAAATGCCCATTCAGACCTCTCCAGCCTTCTGTTTTCATTGACTTCCATCCCCTGCTTGTACACACAGAGTCCCTTCCTTTCCAAAAGAAAACAGTGGTGCTGATAAGGGACACTTATCTGGGCAAGTCATTACAGAACAAGTGAGCTTTTGTGTTAGCATCTGATTCCTGTTGAAATGTTAACAAACTCCTGGTATGGAAGCTTTATTTCCACTCTAAAGATGGCCCTTAAGGCACAATGTGAGGTGCATTATACTTTTTTCATAAATGCTTCCCTCAGATGTTTCTTCCTTCCTTGAAAAAGAAGAAAAAACACCACAACTTCTTAAAATTTCAGCCTCTCATTTGTTCTGTAAAGGACTTCTAAACAATAATCCTTGGCTACACTGCACATGGATATTTACCCTTCTCATGCTCTCTGCTGAGCTACTGCTGCCTTTTGTTCCTTTCAAAGAATTAGCCAGTGCTGGAGTTTTCTTTCCCAGCACATTAAGGACTCAACCCTTACCCACAGTTGCAGTGGTTCAAATTTAATGTCTCATTTCCAGCTGCAGAAGTTGGGGCTCAGCAGGTGGGTACTGAGGGACAGGGGTTCTTAGTAGTGGTGTGTGTCCTCCCCAGAAAGGTGTCTGATCTCAGTGAGATGCTCAGCACCTGCAAGATGGTCCCTAACATGGAGGACCTGATGGAAGAAAGAGGTTTTTCTGGGCAATTTCCCAACTGTCAGCCTTCTGGAACTCTGTGGGCTTTCCAGCAAGGAAGGTCAGACCATTTTCCAGGTGCCCAGGGAATAACTTCCTTGCCCACCTGGTGAGCTGCATCATATGAAAGTGTCACTAAGATCTCAGGGATGGATGTGGTTTTCTGGTGAGGTGACAACTGTGCTCAGAGGGTGCAGCAGCTGCACCAGAAGCTGAGGCAGAGCAGAGCTGTCCTGCAGCTCTCCACACTGACAATTCTGCAGGCACGTGGTGCAAAAGCAAAGTGTGTTTGAGCTGAATGAGGGTTGGAGGCCTGGAATGAGAGGGTGGGAAGACAGCTCTCCCAGCATGGTGTTGAAACAGCCACTCTGCATCCCCCTCCTGCAGCCAAAATCTGATGCAATTCTAATTTGGATTATTTACGCCAAACAAAGTGGAGTGGGCTGGAACTGTCCCTGACAAACAAACTGGAAATGAGCTGGTTGGAAAGTGTTCTCCTTCTGATAGGAATTTTTTGGCGTCGGCAGAAACTCAGACCCAGAATATTCCAATTATCTTCTGTGTTACTTTAGTGTTGTGCTCTTGCTTGTTCTTCAACAGACCTCCATGCTCACAAGGAGTGTTCCCCCATGCACTCCTGTCTGGGCTTGTGTGTGGTGGGAGCCCCAAGCAGTGGTGGTGTGTGGGATGCCTTGTGCCTGGGAATGTTGCCTGTTGAGGAGCAGAGGGATTTTGAGTAACTGATTTCAACTTCCCATGAGATATGTCATGTTTTGGGTTCTGTTCAGAATTTTTTTGATGTTCCTTTGGAAGGAAAGGTCACACAACTCTTCATCAGAAATCTAATTTTCCACTGAAGAAGTTGAAATGGGTTTTCTTTCCTATTTTTTCTTGCCATCTTTTAATTAAAACATTCCAGTTTAAATCAACCTACTCCTTCAAATAAGTCCTATTGACTTATCCAAAACATCCCCCATCTTTAATCTGTTTTTAAATAAAGATGAAGTCTGTGGCCTCTTCTAGACACCTGCCCAAATACATCAGCTTTGCAATATATTCCAAGTTTCAATCATTTGGACAGTTATGGTCAAAAGAGAATTTCTAAAGTCCCCAGTAAAGTGTCCTTGGTCAAAGGAAATGAGAACACTGAGTAGTTCAGAGATGTAGGAGGTTTTGTGACTACTTGGGGATCTCCTCCTTGAATGGTGCTGGCCCCAGCAGTACAGAAGTTGAGGTCTCCAACTGCTGTGTCCTACACGTGGGCACAACTGGCTGGTTAGCCCTGCAGGCCCCTTTGTGTTGACTGTGTGTGTAAAGGTCTGCAGGGTTTGACTGGCTGCTGCTTCTGCTGGTCGTTTGGCCTGAGATATATTGAAAAGCAGGAATAACTTTAAAAATGTAAAGTAGTCTTCAGAGGGATGACTTGCATGTCATGGCATGTGGGCTGTAGCTTGCAGAGCTCTTCACGAAGAGTTACACATCTTTTGGCTTTGCCTTGGGAAAGGGAAATTGAGAGGGTGGTGAATGGCAGAGCTGGGGCTGTGTCCCAGTGACACTTCTGCTCCCTGTCCCTCCCTCTGCCTCCTGTCCTGCCTGGTGCCTGCACATGTCCCTTTGCTGTCTGTAGCCAATTGCTGCTCCTACTCAAGCTTCGATAGAGTAGGGGGCCTGGAAGAAGCTGACCTTTAAAAATAGAAGCATTACAAGGTATTGGATTTCTCTTGTCATATGGTGGGCTGGTTTACTCCCAGCTCTGCATCCCAGCTGTGCTCCAACCACTGCTCAGCAAGGGAGGTTCACCCTCTGCCTGCAGCAGGAGCAGAACTGGTTTTGTGGGCATAGTTCCTTCAGGTACTGGTTTGGTCCTCAGTGGGTGACTCGTGTTGGAAGCTGGGGGGGCACATCTGCAGCCTGCAGAATAGTTCTGTTTGGTTTGGGTTTGGGTTATTTTGAAAGCCAAATAAATAGTATAAACACCCATGACACTTTTGAAACTACTCCTTTGCTAAATTTGACTGTTCTGGCAGAAGCAGCTTTAACACCCTCGTGCACACTGTGCTGCCTGAGCTCTGATGACTCTTCTCTCTTGGACAATCTAATTGCAAAAGTGAACCAAATTCTGCCAGTGGCACGAAGCCAGAGCACAGAGGTCCAGAGGCCTAATCTCCCTGGCTTTATATCCTTCCCTCTTGCTTTTACTTTTTTCATCTCCAATGAATAGAAGGCTTCATCTTTTTCAACTCCAGCAGGACAACACACATGTGGACTGACTCTACCACAAACTCCTCAGTAACACTCTCACTGTTTGGGGGAAGTAAATATGTGAATTTCAAAAGTCTTTCTGTGTGGAGAATCTGTTTGGATTTGCACAGGAAGGGGGAGCAGGCGTATAGGTAGCAATATTAATGAAGTTTTTTATAAAGACTTCATTCAGAGCTTTCAAAGAAAATATAAGTCTTATGGGACCCACAGTTTATCTGCCAAGTCCAGGGATCTGGTTGGAATTTCAAATATATATTTAAAGGTCTCTGAGAATTAGAAGATGAGAAGAGAGAGCAGCCTGGGGAGGGCACATGGGGAAGCACTGGTAGAACAGGAGGAGAGGTCCCTGGGGGGCTGAGCTCTGCAGTGGGGTGAACATCAGGCCATCAATCCTTCTCTTGGCTGGAGAGTAATAGGAAGAGGAGGTGACTGGATTTGTACCAGTCACCACCTTAAGCTGTTGTGCCATGTTAAAGGGGTGAAGCACATGCACAAGTCCTGCTTCAGTTGATGGACCCATGCTTTGGCAAGACCTTGAGTTCAGACCTTTGCCTTCCTTCTCCCATGTGGGAGATGATTGTGTTGGCTCATTTCCTGCCTTAAAAATGCTGTTAAATAGTCTTGGTTCATATCTTTAGTTTCCTTGAGGGTCCCAAGGTTGCTTGTTGTGGGGTGGAGAGAAAAGAGCATCCATCAGTCAGGGAAGCTGGCCAGAAAGAGCACACTAAGGGAGGGAGGGATGTCCAGCCAGAGGCAGCAGCTTGGCATTTGTAATAGGTCTTTGCCATCCCTCAAGTTACTCTGGGGAGAGGTGAATCAACCTGGGAAGTCTTGTGCCCTTATTCGGGAAAACCAGTCTCCTGACAGGGTCACAGAGGTGTTTGATCATCTTGCCCAGGATAAAGTGACACTGGGAGGATTAGAGCTCAAGAAGGTTTGCTCTCTCCCGTTTGATCATCTTGCCCAGGATAAAGTGACACCTTTTGATGATCTGGGAGGATTAGAGCTCGAGAAGGTTTGCTCTCTCCTGTCATCTTTTTTTCCTGGGAACAGTAATTTGTTTCCTCACCTGCCCTGGATGGTGACCAGAGACTGAGGCCAGCTCATCCACCCCTTGTGCACCCCAGGAGCCCTGGTTTGCTTTGCTCAGGTGCCACAGGGATGCAACACTCCTGCCTCCTTTGCAATGTGTGCCTGTGGCTTGCTCAGAGTCTCCCTAGAAATTCTGTGCTGGGGTTTGGGGCTTGTCTTGGTGTTTGTATCCTATGAAGAGAGATGTATTTGCTCACTGCTTTGGGACAGATCTCGTTGAATTGGACAAGCAGCGAACAAGCACAGGCCTGCAAAAGATCACTTTTAAACTTGGCTGTGTACAGAAATACACACACATCCCTGCCATCCAGGCAATGCATGTGAGATGTCAGATGTGCCTGTGCCAGCAGAGTGGTCCCTGCCCAGAAAGCTTTAACAGATGATGTGCAAATGCAGTGTTTATGGTGATTCTGCTCTCACCTGGCAATGGTCCCCTCTGCGTATTGTCCCTGGGTTCTGGTCTCCTGGTGCAGGCACAGTTGGGCAGCTTCAAAGTCAAATGGAAAGAGCACAAAGCTGCACATTGACCTTGACTTTGTTTAGAAAAATCAGCAATGCTAATTTGGAGTGAAGGGAGCCTCTGTCCCTGGGTCAAAGACCCTGAGCATGTAGGAGGACTCACAGTGTAGATTGTCTAGCCTGTCTAGTTCCTGTCCCTAGCAAGGGAAGAGGGCAATGACCAGCACACAGCAAGACTTATTCCCTGTGTCTGTTTTTTCAGTGGCTTCAGTCTAGGGCTTTCTGTCAGCTGGTGATAGTGCCTTTTGGATTTAACACCCATAGACAGATTTTTCTAGTCTCTTTCCACCATGTCCCACAACAATGGGCTTCAGAGTTTGGGTGCTGTGCTCCCGGGGGGCTGCTTCACTCTGCACTTGTGCTGCCAGATGGTTTGCAGACCTGTAGTGATATCCTCAGGCTGGTTAGTCTGTGCACTGGGTGTGACACTTTCAGCACATCAATAGTAATTTAATGTGGTGAGAAGGATCATGTGAACATTGGCTGCCTGGAGCTCACAGCACTGCTTTCCAGTATCCCTGCTCTACCTAATTCTGCCACATTTTCACCTTTGCTGGGTCCTGGCCAGGTGTTACTGCTTAATGCAGTGGCTTTGTTGACATGTTACTGATAATCCTCTTTTCTTCTACCAGCATCAAGCCTCACTGTTAGCAGAACAAATCTCTGTTTCCACCACAGAGGGATTTGCAGGAAAATTCTGGCTCTGTTTAAGCTGATGACAAAACTCCTGGAGGTTTCAGAATGATCTCTGCCATGTTTCCATGTGATCCCAAGACTGTTTCAGTGGCAGCAGGGAGAAACTACCTGGAGAACAGGATCAGACTTACTCAGTGCCAGGCTTTGAATAGTAATGACAAAAGGAGGCTTCTGTTTTTCTTTGTTTGGTGAGGATGCCACAAAGAGCACACGCTGAAGTACACCCTGAGTTCCCATCCCTTCCTGACCTTCTTTTCACTGAAGAACAGATCCTTACACTTTAGGTCAAAGCAAGACCAAATATCCAGTGTTTACAGAACAAAAATAACCCGAGGATTTTTCCTGCAGCACCAAATGAACAGAAAGGATTTCCAAAAAGCATAACTTGGAAATAGATAATAAAATTAACAAGGAGGCTGCTCTCAGGAGCAAGTCTACAGGGAGAAGTCAGGGTGATATATATATATATATATATATTTATGGTTTTTATAGAGGCTGAAGTAAAGTTTCAAAATGCCCAGTGTTGAAGAAGGGGTTTTTTTTGGTGACACTCGTGGCTGAAACACACCCAGAAGAGGGTGGATATTTTGGCATGTGGGACAAACAGAGGCAAACAGCAGCAGCAAACTTGTGACTCCCTCTATGCATAAACTGAAGGTGATTCATCCAGGTTTTTACTTTAATAGCAAGGCCACCAAGCCAGCTAAAATACATCTGAGGTGAAAGTCATGGAATAAAAGGATCAGCTCAGGACAGCAGTGACTTGATGCCAACGCCCCGTGGTAGGTACCAAGAGTAGAGGTTTGTCCTCCCCATGGTCAGGTTGCCAGGCACAAAGGAAAGAGCAGGGAACTGCTGCTGCTTTAGCAGGGAGGGAACAAAAACAAGCACTAAACACTCCAGTCCTTTGGACACTCATCACTTCTGTGTATGTTCTGTGAAGTTTCCATAGGCCTAAAAACTGGCAACAACCTGGGACCCTTTTCTCCCCCACCCCCCCAAAACCAGCTCCTTTTCTTTGGCTGGGGAGAAAGGAAGCTATTTCAGTAGGAAACAGTTATTTTGAGACAATCTAGAAAAGGCAATGGCCTTTAGCCAAATTAATAACATAATGCAGCGAAAATGTTGCTTTTTTGTGTAGTGCTTCCAGTCCTAACACAGTTAAGAAGCCCAGTGGCTCCTTGGAGCTGCTGGGGATCAGTCTGGGTGTAGCTCTGCTCTTCACTTCACCACTCTCCTCCTCCCACAGCTCAGGGTGTCAGGCTGCAGCAGAGATACCATTTCTGCACTATCATTCCAGCCACCAGGAAGGCAAGTGGCTACATATTTGACGTGGTAACTTGAGGATTTAGAGCTGCTGAAAAAGAGCAGCTTTCCCCTGGAAAATTGAGCATAAGTGAGAGTTTTGGGCATAGAAAGTAATTTCTGACTTCTTAAAAATATTTTAAAATCCTATTTAATTCAGCAGACACATCTGGAGTGTTTAAATTGTATGTAAATAAGATTTAAACCGTATCCAGTTCTGGATTCCCAGTTCAATAGAGTCAGGGAGCTACTAGAGAGAGTCAGGGAATTTACTGGAGGGCAACAAAGATGACTGGGGGATTGGAGCTTCCCCCTGATGAGGAAAGGCTGAGAGAACTGGGACTCTTTAGCCTGGAGAAGAGAAGGCTGAGGGGAGACCTTATTAATGCCTGTAAGTATCTCAGGGTGGGTGCAGGGAGGATGGAGCCAGACTCTGTGCAGTAGTTCCCAGGGACAGGATGAGGGGCAATGGGCACAAGCTGGAACATGGGAAGTTCTATTTAAATATGAGGAAAAATTTCTTTACTATGAGGGTGACAGAGCCCTGGGACAGGCTGCCCAGGGAGGGTGTGGAGTCCCCTTTGCTGGACACATTCAAGACCCACCTGGATGCAGCCCTGGGGAATATTGTCATTCAGACCTGGGATGTACATATGGTATGAGAAGCAGTTTTACCCAGAGCTGTGTGGCTAGCATCCAGCTGAGCCCTGACTGCCCTGCTGATCCAAACTCCAACCAGCTTTTGAGGGGTTTCTCTTTCATGTTGTTTTCTGAGACAAAAGCACACAGCAATTGCAAGGCAAAATTCATATTAAAAACTAAAAGTTGAACCTGGATGTGCCCAGCTGGTCTGCCTAGACACAGGCTGACTTTGCATATATTTCAATAGGATTTAAACTCTGGTTTTCTGGCTTTTTTTAGTGGGTTTTTTCTCTTTTTTTGGTGGTTGTTGGTTTTTTCCTGCAATCTATATAAATGAAGGTGTTTATTGCTGCAGGAAATGCAGTGGGAAGAGCACCATTTTTTTTGGCTTTCTGTCCGGTCTCCGCAACAGGGAGAGACTGTGAAAAATACAAACAAATCTTTATTTATGGACTAATTGCTCAAAGCCAGGAGCTTACAACAAGCTGAGAAGAATTTGATGCAAAATACAGTTCTTGTCACTCTGTCTTGACACTCCTTGTTGCTCCATAAACTTCTGTTCCTTCTTTCCTGATAGTTCTTCCTGTAGCTCTGCCCAGGCTATTGAAACCTGTAAGCTCATCCAAAATCTACTGAAAGACACAAGGCTTTCTTTTGGCTTAATAAGCTGCAGGTACCTAAGGCCTAAACTAACAGAGTCTTGCTCCCAACCCATCTGTGGAAACAAATTCAGACACAAATTCAAATGCTGGTTTGGAAGCACTTTTGACCGTTTATAAAGTCCTCTGAGATCCTCAGAATTTTGTTGTTGTCTTTGCTGCTGCAGGAAAAAAGTCTTCAGTATCAGGAGGAAGATGGTGGTTGATCTGATTTGTTTTGAGAATCTCCTTTTTTGCCTGGATTTTCCCAGAGCTGCAGG
Organism: Chaetura pelagica; assembly: GCF_000747805.2. Classification (NCBI taxonomy): domain Eukaryota; kingdom Metazoa; phylum Chordata; class Aves; order Apodiformes; family Apodidae; genus Chaetura; species Chaetura pelagica. The sequence goes on along the minus strand of NW_009952363.1, from coordinate 79,407 downwards.
CAGGGCAACTCGTGCCCCGTTCCTGCTGTGTGAGAGGCCTTGGAGTTGGATGCCAACCACCCCCCAGAGCCCCTGCTGCTTCATTGAACTAGTTGCACTGGGGGGAAGAAAAGAAAAAAAGTGTTCTTCCTCCCTGTCAAAACACTGTCTGATGCATTTGGCTTCTGTATCTGTCTTGTTCCAGCCTATCAAGCCAGTCCTGCTGTCTCTTACCAAGCAGGACAGAGACAACACAGACTTTCTCCTTCAGCTGTTACAAATGCTTCTGCTGTCCAACCTCTTCCACAAGACAGATGGTGAATGTCCCTGTTTAACCTAGTGAGATGAGGTGGTATCATTTAATGATCAGATTTCTTTTAAGTGCATCTTTACAAGTCCTTTGTGGACATTAAGGATACAATAATCAGTTCAATAACAGAGGTGGAGACCCACATGTCATTTCAGGCATGGGACAAGGCAGAGGATATCTGGGAGCTTCTCAAACAGCCCCTCCAAGGTTTCATCTCTGGTTCATGGCACAGAAGTGAATCTGAAGACTGGAAGTCTTAGTATTGGGTGTTACTACAGGCAGACTTAGAGTCATTTAGGCACAGAAGGAGGTAACAAAAATATCCCCCAGTGATTTTGTTCCCTTGCCTCTCCCTCCAGCCTCCTTCCAACTCATGTACTAAGTCATCTCCAGCAAGAGCACTGCAAGCACCAAATGGAAGTTTAAGTTTGAAATCAAGATCTATACCTCTCCCCACCCTCCCCCCCCTTCCTAAATCCTGATCTTCTGCCAAATTCTATAGATCTCCTTGGCTTCATAGGTTCAAGGCTGGGAATGGCTTGATGTTTTAGAATAATTTTTCTAAATGATGCTTTAAGAGACTTTTTTTTGCTTCTGCTCTATTAGTTTAATGCATTACTTTGGCACAGAGGAGGTGGAGCCCATAATATCCTGTTCCTGAGGGAGGAGTGCTGGGTAACACTGTGAGCCACTGTTCCAAGCATGGGCTTATTTACTTTAATTAGAAAGTGCACTTGTTAAGTCCTCGATTAATTAGGTAGAGCAGCACCAATTGAGAGCAGATGAAAAGAGCTACTGTGCAAGAGGGAGAAGGGAGGGGGAGATGTGAAGGATGAAAAGGGAAAGATAATACCAGTGCTGGAAAGTAAATGGTGTTGGAGAAGCCAAGGAGAGATCACAGGTACAGCTCTGTTGGACCCTAAATTGTAGTCACTGTTCCTAAATTGGCTTCAAGTACCATTGCTGGGAAAGACTTTGTGGGATTAGTTGGAGTCAATCTGCAGTTTTAAAATACATCATTGAGTAGGACTTGGAGGTGGAATTACTCCAAGGTCCTGCTCTATGCCCTGCTCAACTTACCATGTTCTAGAGGCTGTAGGTCAGCCAGGAATATCTTGACTCACCCATAATCTTGTGGGGCAAAAAACACATCAGAATAAGTGCAGTAGTTTGTTGTTGAGAGGAAGCAGCTCATTCTGGTGAAAGGTATTTGAATGTTCACTGCTGTTTCATTTCCTTTTCTCTACTTCTGCATTTTGCTTTGAGTTAATATATCCAAAATTTCAAAGCAAACAAGTTAAAGTCACAGTTCTGAAAGAAAATTTTCATGTTATGATCCCAGAAAGTCACTATTAACACCAGATGTTCAAAAAGTCCTGAATATGTTTCCCAGGGCTAAGGAGGCCGAAATGATACTTCATGTATAGTTCTTTCCTTCTGGCTTCTGAAGGTCTGTAGGACTCATGTCTCAGGTTTGCAGAATCCTTACATGGAATAGAGACTTTGGGGTTTTTAAGCAGAAGTTGAATTTCTTGCACAAGATTCCAAGAGCTGGGGTTTTAAGCAATATGCCAAGCATCATGAGACTTTTGATAAAATCAGGCAGGGCTGCCAACTTTAAACCCATCTCCCCATCTGAGAGGTTCACTTGAACTTCAGCCCAGAACCAGTGGAAGAATTTTGTGAAGCTGGGCTAAGCCTTGGGCCTGACCCTTTGCCTGGCAGCCCCATGTGTGCTAGGAAAGTTGGTGGTGGTTTTAAACAATGTGGCTGATCAAAAGTCCATGGGGTGAGTGGCTGCAGGGCTCTCCAAAAAGGTCTGTGTTGACAGATGGATGCCCTGGTGCTGCAGATGGAGAATAGGTTTTCTGTGATCCTCTGTGCCTACCAGGCTTTTTTTCAGCTTCTCCTGGAATCCACATGCAGGAATGTTTCAGAGGCTTCTGATGAAATGTTATGCTCTAGCGATGACTACGTAGCAATTTCCAGGGAATTGTAATAATAACATCAAGCAGTGTTTTCAGAGGTGGAAGGAATCTTTCCTCAACATTTCTGAGGTTCACTGTAATTCCCTGTCTTTTCCATGGAGGAGTGCAAGTGTGGTTCCACTATGGATCAGGGCAGTGTTCGTGGTGGGCAGTGGGAACACTGTGAGCTGTTGCAAACCATTTCCCAAACCCTTGGAATATTCCTAACAAGTACATGTGTGTAATGGTACAGCATTAGGTCATGGCAATCTTTGGAGCCTGACTCTGCTTAATATTAATTTCACTCCTCTTCCACCCTGCAGTGCTCCTGGGAGCAGGAGCTTGGTGCAAAGCAGAAGCTCTTGGCAACTGAGCCAGTGAAACAATTACTATGAAAATAAGATCATTTCAGGGAGAGAAATGGAGTTTGCATGTGTTAAAATACCAGGTTAATAGAAACCTGTGGAGGTGAGCTTTCTGTCCCTGGCTGTAAGAGGGACTTGCTGTGCTGTTCCTGCTGCTGGTTTTTTTCCTTTCTTTCTTGGCTTTGTGAATTTTGAAGCAAAATCTGAACACTCAGCTCTGAAGAGTCCCTGCTGTCTGTGTCTGCTTCCATGCTCAGTCCAGCTGCTTTCAGTCTCTTTGCTTTTTGTGCCCATATGCTCTTGATGCTTCAGCCCTGAAATAGTGCTCCCTTTTATTCCTTCTGCTCCATCAATCTCTCCTGAAGCCTTTTCTTACTCTTTTTTTTTTTTCTTTCCCCCCCTCCAATACTCAATCTAACCTTAAACAATAATTGTGACTTTCAATATAATGACTAACTCATGGGCAACTTTGTAAATCATCCTGGGAGGTTTTGCATGACAGAGACAACTTCTGAACCATAATGACTGAGGTTTCTGGTGTAGCACAGACATTAAAATACAAACCTTTCATTAATTTTAATCAGGACCAGAGATCTGTGTGTACATCTCCAAAATGGCTGCAGAATATTTAACTGTTAATGTGTGAACAATTCTGTCACCCCTTTGACACCACAGGCTCCCAGTTTGATGCTCCTTTTCTGGAGAATAATAGTAAATGGCAAAAGAAGGTTTGTTTCCCTTGTGTTAGAGGAACCTGTGGAGTCACTGAGTGGCTTTGATGTCCCCTCCAAACAGAGGAGGGTTGCAAGCAAACATGACTTCTGGGCCCTTCAGCCCAACAGCATTTCTTGGGCTTCAGGCACCAGCTTTGCTTCAGCAATTGACTCTAAGCTGACACCAAAGCAACAAGTAGAAGATCTCACAGCTAATGCAGCTCCAGAGCCTTGTAGGTAAATCACAACCATCCCCACCATGGGTATTTCTTCCCTATGCTGTGAAAAACAACTATGAAGATGTATAACTTTGGTACTGGGCAAAGAGTTCTAGATGAATAATTTACATTCTAAAAGTTGTTCACATTAGGTCAACCCAAGGTGTTTGTGAATCTTGCCCGACTCTAAGTGCTTTTCTGCTAGAGAAGGAAAAGTTGAAGCAAAGCCAGGAGGTTTTTCTCCAGCATTTGCCCACTGACATGTTACCTTTTTTCATCTCAGATTTTTTTCTGAAACAAGCTTGGAAAAGTGATGAGAAAGTTTTGGCTTATCATGAAATACTTGGGACTTTCTGGTGCCCTGAGGATTGTGTGTTCTCAGCCCCAGTGCTGGCTGCAAGACCAGCCTGACTGTGCTACAGACCTGGTGCAAACCACTGGACGTTTTTTCCATTGGCATTTTGACATTTCTGAAGGGGAAGAAGATTTTTCTACTTTACATTAATTGGATGTGACTAAGACACTCTTACTTGAACAAATGCTTATGGAAAGCAGCCATCCTACACGATGGCTGTGCTGACTGATACGGTCTTGAAACTAGTTTCCCAAAACTTCTCGTTGTAGCTTTGGCACCAAAGCAGTGGAGCCTGGTGAGGTTCTGCCAAGTCCTATAGCAGCTAAAACCCTGCACACACCATGTACACATGCAGTAACTTTGGTGATGAAAGACAGAACTACATTTTAAACTCAACAAAAATGAAATCTATTGAATGCTAAATTACTCTTAAGACAACCCTAATTTTTCTAACAATGACCTAAAGGAACCTTGTTTCCTTAATACTGCATGGATTAGAAAAGCAACCTAAAATTTCTTAACACTGTTTCTCTGATTTATCTGTACTAAGGGATTCAAGCAGCAGGGGAATAATTTGGGGGTTTTAGAGTGGTTTTATATTTTTGGTGTTATCCTAGAGAGTTGCCTTCTTTGAAGTACCAAAACTAGACCACTTGTGTAATTGGTCACAGCTAAATTCAGCTTGGTCTTCAAGTCTCAGACGTTGAATTCACACCTTGTGTGAGGTTTTCAGAGACAAAATATCCATCCATCTTTTCTGCAATGCAGGAGCTGCTGTGCCTTCCCCAGCTGATAAAAAGCAGATTGAGAGGTTGGATTTATATTGTTAGGGAGCCATTTCACATTCAGTTTTGCTCAGCTCTCATGTACCAGCCTGGGTTAAGGAGATACTAAAAAGAGGTGTAGATTTGGCTGCAGGATTGCAGGGAGTGAAGTCTCACAAAGATGATCTTGTTCTTGCTGCTCATTTTCAAAGGCCAGCGGGGATATCTGAAGATGTTCTGGTCTAAAGACATTTTGATCAAAAGCTGGAAAATTATGCCCATTAAAGTATTGATTGAGGCTCAGCACTGAAGTGACTGTTGTTGGATTGAGAGGCACAGTCTGACTCTGCCCCTTTCTGCTGTGACACTCAAAGCACAGCCAGTGAGAAGTGCTGGTCGTGGCCCTTCTGCAGCAGAACCACCAGAACAGAGACAAATGGCCCCAGGCAAGGAGCTGCCAAGGAGTGGAAATGGAAAAAATCTGTCTTTGGTTGTGCCAAAATGCTGGAGGCTTTGAGGGGTGCTGCTGTGGGCAAGGCAGGCTTTGGGCACAGGCTGTGACAGGCTGAGGGTGGACGTGGCTCCTCCTCACCCTGGTGGGTCACACTGGTCATGCTTCAGCTGGAGGTTCAGGTCTCCCTCTGAGGAAGGAGAGAACAGGTGAAAACAAAGGAAATAGTTGAGTTTCAGAAGGGAATTAGAAATCTGGGAAGCTTCCCCACCAGAGGGGTGTTTAGCAGGCTGTGATCTTGGTAGGAGAGGTGCCTGGTGATGTCAGGTCCCTCCTGCAGCCCCTCAGCAGCAGGGATTCACATTTTGCTCAGCAATGTGTGGGCTGGGGGCTCAAAGAAGTCTCTGCCTGGTTGTGATGTGCCATGTTGGACTCCATTGGTTGTGCTTAATTACTCACCAAGTCACAAGAGGGCACCCATGGCTAAAGCATTAATTGTCCATTAAGACCAGAGAGCCTCTGTGTTCTGCTGAGCTCCCTCCTGCCTCCCAGCAGGGCTGGCTCTGCCCCTCTCAGGGGGTGGCTGCCTCGGGGAGGAAAGGCAAGGGATGTAATCAGGTCCTGGCAAGGTGAGAACATCTCCAGTGACTTTGTGTAGGTAATACAACAAGTATCCTGACACACCTTCCCTTTGTCTGGAGGCTTAACTAAAGTCTGCTGAGGAAAGGGAATACAAAGGTAGCACCATCACAACAATCCTTTGAGACACTTTACTTTATTGTTTTTTTCTCTTAAGACAATGTTTGAATCCTTTTTAGTTGGTGACAAGTTCAGCACCAACTGTTACACTAACAGGAGACAGTCCTTTATAATTAAAGACAGGTTCATACTTTTGCAATTTAAGGATGGAGTTACATTTTTAGGATGAGTGGAGCTTCCTGGTGATTTTCTTCCTATGATGTTCATGTAGCAAAATAGAATTTATAGAGTTTCTACAGTCATGTAAGGACTTCCAAACACCCATAAATAAGCTGGTACATCCCTGTGGATTGAGTTATTGTCTTAATTTTTCTGTTTATTTTCAAAATTGTGGATTAACTTTCAAAATTATCACACACCTTTTTTCTTCAATAAGGAACAGGGTGTTCTGCATTTCTAAAATGGGAAGTTGAATGGAGATCCTGGCTGTCCTCACCTTCTGCCCCTTCTCCTCTCTGGACTGTGCTCCTTCCATTCCTGCATTAGTGTGTCCTTCCAAGAATGTCACACCCCCCTGTATGTCCTTACAACTGCAGCTGTAGAAACTCCATCCACAACAGATCAATTGCAACGCTGACAGCACCAGTGGTTCCTTCCTCCTCTGCTCCAAGAATGGAAAGAGCTTTTCCCACTGTGATCAGGAAAAGCCTGAGCAAACAGACAGGGTTGCAGCACATCCCAGGGGTGACAGGGGCAGGGACAGGAGCTTTGCAGGGGGGGTTCCATGCAGGGAACTTCCCCCCCTCCTCTTTTTCCCAGGCAGACAGCTAGAGACTGCTGCTCTCCCACTGCTGCTGAGGGGGGTCTGCACAAGGTAACTGAGCCTGGGGAAAGTATTTTCTGGGGAAGAAATCCTGGCACTTGCCAGTGAGAGCTTTACTAGCTATAGACGTTGGATGCTGGATTCTCCTGCACCCCCACAACCCCACCTCTCTGCTTTCACACTATTGTTCTCACCTGGCACACGAGAAGCCCAGCAAAAGCAGAGGTTCCTAATTGCCCTTTTTTTAAAGCAGACCAGTCTAATTTCTGCTGAGTGAGCTGAAACTCTCATTAATTTGGAACAGGGAGGGAGGAATGTGTAATGGGCAAAGAAGCATAGATGAACTTCATGCTTGTCCCCACAGTAAATGAACCTGTGGTGAAGCCAAAAGCCCCATCACAAGCTCTGGAGGAAGGTGCAGTTAATATCTGCAGCTTTTTATGCCTTGCTGTCCACAGCACCAGAGCTTCTCCCTCTCATGTCCACAGCAGCTTTGATTTTGGTGGTGGTGGAATGAATTTCAGCTTTATATTTTGGTGCCTTTTTTTTTTCCCCCATGGTGGTGTTATTTAAATTCTCTGGCTACTGTGAATAAGGTTTTCTCTGGGAGAGTGGGTCAAAGCTAGAACTATCAGCTTCTATCAGACACTTTCCAAAAATAAATTGGCAAATTTGTGGTAACTCATTATCTCCTGCACATGGCTGATGTGTGTCAAGCCTGCCAGACTTGCATGCATGCAGCCTAATGATGTTAAAACAGGGAATAGTCACTGAGATATGATACTCTTGAGTGGCCTGAGAAAGTTATAATGAGTGTTTCTTTCAGCTCAGTGCACTAAAAAGAAAATGTGCTGGGCAAGGCTTGCTCAGCTTGTCAAAATCTTAGGTTGTTTCTGTGCTTGCTTCATCCATAAGGAAGGGAAGTGAGGTGGGATGTTAAATTTGTGGCTTCTGTGATCTGGGGTTGGTGTCCCCTTGGGGCTCTTTTCCCCCTTTTCTGAAAAACTTCAACTATGGAATCTTCAGAGCTGGGAACATTTTCTTTGCACTTGTCCAGCTTGAGCACAATGAGGGCCCCAGTTGGGTGCCTGGAGTTTCTATAACATATTGAATAATAGAAGGAGGTTGGACCTGACCAGGCTTCTTTTGGTACAATATAGAGGGGATGCATTTTGCTGAACGCATAGACATGTCCTGAGGAAACTAACAACTCCTGGTGATGTGTGTGGTGTAAGAGGATGTTAAAAATATATATATATCTGTTGCAGTTTAAAGGATGTGGGGGAAAGAGGTGTGTAATAGAAAACAGAGTTAACACGAGGATGCAGAAGTAAGGAAGAGGCATGTGTTAAAGCAACCAGTTATTGCAAGTCCAGGAACAAGGTGTAGGTTCTATTTGGAGTCTCCCAAATCTGTTGTGAATGTCTCTTGCCATCCAGTATGATCTCTGAACTCCAGTAGATCCTTGTCAGTGCTTGTTCAGGGATGTTCTAACCAAACAGAAACCTGCAGATCCTGATATTGAGGAACACCTGGGTCCTGTTGGGCTGAAATGCAGAAAGTGAGACCAGCTGATGCCCTGAGGTGAAACCTGGACCTGGTTTGAGCTGATGTAGCTGCTTCAGAGCCTGCTCTGGTGTCCCAGGGCCAAGCAGTGTGAAGTGCTGTTAGTTTTCCCTTTGTCCTGTTTGGTGAGGGAGGAGCACCAGCACCTGAGCTCCTGTGGTAGCACCTCAGGCTGGCAGAGAGAGGCAAAGAATGTGGAAAATGGAGCTGGATTTGCTGCTTTGTGTGAAAGTCTCTTTTGTTCCAGACCCCATGTTTGTCTGGTGGCTAAAGGGAGGGCAGAAAGCCAGGAGGGAGCAGGGATCTTCCAAACCCAGCCAAGGCATTGACGGGGGCAGCTGTCACCTTCCTGTCATCCCAGTCAAACCAGGAGGACCATCCTGTTGGTTTGGGGGTAATAAATAAGGAGAGGAGAGAGCAGAACCTTGGCAACAGTCTTAGAAATGCCACAGCTTGTGCCTAAGCACTGAGCTCCTGTGCCTGTTGCCTGTAGGACAAAAATGAGGAAACTCAGATCATAAGATTATTAAAATGATGCTCAGTGACTGTCAAGTGATGTTTTATAGTCAGAAGAAAAAAATAAGGTGATGGATAGGGGAAAAGTTAGGGTAGTAAGTTACAGTTTAGGGGTGTAGGAAAACCTTTCTTATGTATAGAAGTCATGGGTGTGGATGTGAAATGCTTTGGAAAATCCACCTGTTGAAACCATGGGGTTAGTTCTGGGCTCACATGTAGGGTAACAAAAGTGGAAGTACCTTGAACCAGTCATTTTCAGACTCTTTGGTGGTAGCACTTTAGCCTCCATCTGTGTTTACAAGCTGAGATGAAGAGCTTTATTTCTGTTATGTTAATGAAACCTGTTTTTTTAAGAGTTCTACAAATAACTTAAGACCCAAAAGCCCTTTGTCAAAAGGCAGGTCAGTGTCCAGCAGTACTTTAGGGTGGGCTGTTGCTCTCCTTTCCCCTCCTGGTTTTCATTCCAATGTAAAGTGGGGGCTTAGTTGCCAAACCCACTGCACCCAATATTTCTTTCTCATTTTCCTTTTTTTTGTTAAAAGCCAGTTGGGCAGGGCAGTAATGTGTTCCACCCCTTCAGTTTGTTCAGAGCTCATCTTGCTCACATTTCAGTCCAGCTTAGAGACTCCCCCCTTCAGAACAGGCTCAGGACAGACTAACCCCAGGGGTTTCAACTGGGATTTGCTTGTTTGACTTTTTCTCAGATTCAGTGAGCAGGTTCCTCTGTGCTCCCTCCCAGACACAAGGAGAGTGAAGGACACTCAAAAGAGAAATCTTTGAAACTTGCTGGATTTTTCAAAGGGTCCCTCCCAAACTATTTGCATTGGCTTCTTTCTTCTCACCTCCCCTGGCTTCTTGTGGGTCCATTCTGAAAAAAGGATTGTGTAGATAGGAAATAGTATAAATAAAAAAAGAGAGATTATTTTTATTATAGTTGAGCTGGAAGGATTGATGGTGAATTTTTGTAGAGTGGGCACTGGAACAGCTGTGGTTACTGAGCAACAAGCTGAGCTGGTTAGGCACCCTTTTGCTGGACACTGTAAAAGGCTCATCCAAATCCACCTCCATTTAGTGCCCCAGGGCAGCCTGTTGTGCTCTAGAAACATAAAAGCATTCAGGAACCTCACTTTAAGAATTATTCCCAAACTCTCAAGCTTTGTAACTTGAAGAAATAAACCATTATTGTAAAATCCCTTTAAAGAAAGTTGTCCAAGCCAGTGGGCACAGCAAGGGCAGGGAAAGTGCAACAAAGCTGCAGCTTTTTTTTGTTAAAAGCCAGTTGGGCAGGGCAGTAATGTGTTCCACCCCTTCAGTTTGTTCAGAGCTCATCTTGCTCACATTTCAGTCCAGCTTAGAGACTCCCCCCTTCAGAACAGGCTCAGGACAGACTAACCCCAGGGGTTTCAACTGGGATTTGCTTGTTTGACTTTTTCTCAGATTCAGTGAGCAGGTTCCTCTGTGCTCCCTCCCAGACACAAGGAGAGTGAAGGACACTCAAAAGAGAAATCTTTGAAACTTGCTGGATTTTTCAAAGGGTCCCTCCCAAACTATTTGCATTGGCTTCTTTCTTCTCACCTCCCCTGGCTTCTTGTGGGTCCATTCTGAAAAAAGGATTGTGTAGATAGGAAATAGTATAAATAAAAAAAGAGAGATTATTTTTATTATAGTTGAGCTGGAAGGATTGATGGTGAATTTTTGTAGAGTGGGCACTGGAACAGCTGTGGTTACTGAGCAACAAGCTGAGCTGGTTAGGCACCCTTTTGCTGGACACTGTAAAAGGCTCATCCAAATCCACCTCCATTTAGTGCCCCAGGGCAGCCTGTTGTGCTCTAGAAACATAAAAGCATTCAGGAACCTCACTTTAAGAATTATTCCCAAACTCTCAAGCTTTGTAACTTGAAGAAATAAACCATTATTGTAAAATCCCTTTAAAGAAAGTTGTCCAAGCCAGTGGGCACAGCAAGGGCAGGGAAAGTGCAACAAAGCTGCAGCCCAGTTCCTGAAGCAAAGGCCAATTTTCAGGGTTGGTTTTGTGTCCCAGAATGGGAGCAGGTGGGCTCAGGATATGGGACAGTGCCTGGGCAGGGGTCCCTGAGCTTCTGCCAGCAGCAGGGCTTGGATGAGCTGTGGGCAGGACATGCTCCATCAGGCTGTCCTGGCTGCTCCCTGCAAAACGTCAGATGGGACTTTCATTTTTCCTTCTAGAAATACAAATTCCTACCCCAAAAAATTAAATTAATAATAATAAAATATCATTCAAAGAAAACAAGGATACTCCCAGTCCCAGGGCCTTAGGAAGCTCAACTATTGCACACTTCCAAGAGTGGGTAGCAGAGCACTTTGATCCTTGATGCCTGCCCTGCAGCCACTGCTCCCTGTTGGACAAGATGCAAAGACTGAACCCACCTGTGACTCTTTGCACCAGCAGCACCTGATGCAGCAGCTGCTCTGCTGGCGTTGGCTGTTGAGGGCAGGTAACATGGTGAGGATTCACCTTTCTCTTTTGGGTGGCTGCTCAGCTTGTCCAATTCCACCTTGCAGCACCAGGACAGGGTTGCAGTCTCCTCACAGATCCGTGGAGAGAGCCATGCCTGTGTCTCATCAGATGGCTTCATATCTGGAGGTCTTGTTTTGCTCGAGTGTCCCCTGGGGACTCACAGGTGCAGGGAACCTCAGTTCTCAGCACTTTGCCATGTCTGTGTTCAACCAGGTGTTCTGCTCCTGACTAGAAATGACAGCAGGTTGGATCTGCTCTCCCAGACTCCCTCCTCCTGGCTTTGCTCCTCTGCTTGGTGCCTGGGAACCCTGCTGCCTCACTCAAGACTCCAGTGGGAAATCTTAGATGCTGACTGATGCAGGGCAAGTAACCAAAGGTGGCCAGACTGGTTGGTTGTGGTTTGTGCAGCCCATGTGCTGCTGCTCGGTGCCAGCAACGTGCTCCCCCTGCAGAGTGTGCCATGTTATTTACATTTCTGCTCAGTGTCTTCTCTGGCACAAAGAACAAACAGCATGTTGGGAAGGGTGGCTGAGAATGCACAGCTTTGTTATGAAAACTGGGAATTTTCCTGCTTGGACTTTTGCATTGGAAATTACATCCAGTGCCTTTGTTCTTTTTACGACTCAGGGATTGGCTCTTGGAGGACTTCCTGCTTTTTTGGAGGGGGGTTTGCAAGGTTAAGGAATCTGTAGTAACAGTGGCTGAAGGCACCAGAGTTTCTATAGTGACCAGATGGAGATAAGAAAGTTCCTGCTAGTGGTGGTTGCTGAAGATGCTGGATGCCAAAACTGCAAACTGGTTTTAAACAGCCCAGCCAAGCAAGGGAGTTCTGTGGCTCCACAGTCAGCTTGGACCTGAACGTCCTCTTTGTTTGGCTGAACAAAACCCAGATAAACAAAACACTGAAGGCAATTAGCTTTGTTTGCTTGCCTTTGTCCCCTCTTCTCCCAAATCATTGTAAAATTAGGAATAACGCCAGTGAATTCTGTAGCTATTCAGCAGACTGAAGCTGGTGCATAGGAGATGAGAAACAACTAAGTATAATGCTGCTGTTTCCAATAACCAGCCCATTCAGTTTTAGTTTTAATTCCATTTTCTTTCTCTGTTCCAGATTTAAAGAGGCTTCTTTGACTGGAGCACTAAGCCTTGCTGGAGTCATGTATCTAGGTGTTGGTACCACACTTCTCCTGGGAAGGTCTCTGTGACTGTCTCCTTTCTTTAGAAGCTTTGCTGCAGCCTCTGGGTTGTCTGGGGTTGCAGATGTCACCTGTGAATCAAATCATGTGTCAGTGAGGGGATGTGCTGGGCACTGGGCCATGCTGTTAAGTGACAAATTTCCTGGATGTACATGCCATGAAGTTCACTGCAGAAAAAAGGGTGAATTGAGACCTCTCCCTTCTTACAAAAGCTTTTTGTCTATCGTGGGCATTGGCTGGGGAACAGCTCTCATCAGAGCTTGTCCAGTTAACACCACTGTATAGAACAGATATGGTGTGGGAACCCACAGGCTGCTGCTGGGAGGGGACCAGTGCTGGAGCTGCGTAGGTAACATCCAGGCTGCACAGGGCACCAGGCAAAGGCAAGGTCTCTTGGTGGAAAAAATGCAAGTATGGGGACTTTCTGGGGATGCTGGTAAGCCTGGCTGAGCTTGCTTTTCTCACGCACACCCCCAGTGGTGGTGCATCCAGCCCTGGGTTGGATGTGGTCTCCAACAGCCCATGGGAGAGGTGCTGGGTGTGAGTCTGAGCTGTGTGTTCCTGTGCTCAGCTCTTTGCTCCTACAGCTCCTAACAGCTTTGTTGTGGGTTTTTGCATGAATACACTGGCTCCAGTCTAAATGAGGGCTTTGTGGTCCATCCTGCCTGTTGTTGATGAGGAGCTCTGGGAACTGCTGCCCAACCATGGTTATGGTGACTGGTGGCAGGTGGGCAGGGCCTTGGGGCAAATGCAGCCCAGGTTGAACATCCTGCCCCATCCTTCAGGAAACTGTTTGTGGGGACAGAGATGGGGGCTTCCCCTGCTGATGAAATGAAAATGAAGTGCTTGGCTGGGTTGTTTCTGGTAGCTCTGTATTTTATCTCCCCAGCTCTGTATCAATCTTTGCCTGTGACAGTGACCCAGCCCTTGCTGCTGCCTGTGCCTCTCTGGTTAACTGGGCTCCTTCCTGTCTCCCAAGGCTGTCACAAGGTCTCGTTCACAGTCTGTGGGGCTCTGTGTGAGCAGAGGCCAGGCCAGGCCATGAGGCACTGGTGGGGGCTGGTGGCTCTGGTAGCAGCCAGCTCAGCCAGTGCCACCTGGCAATGCCCCTGAATCAGGATCCCTCCAGAGGGGCTGGAGCTCAGAAGCCTCCTCGGGCTCCCTGGGAACACCCCAGCTGGTGCTTCACCATCTCTAACCCTGTTAGCTTGGCTTTAGACAGGCAGCCTTTGATGTGACTGCAGCTGTTGGGGTGCAGAGCCCGCCCAGAGGGCAGGGAGCTGCCCACCAGCACCATTCCTGCAGGGTCTGCCAGCACAGCCTGCAGCAACCACTGCTGGGCTGGGGCAGACCAGACCTGTCCAGGCATTTGCTGATTCCCAGGAGTGCTGCACCTCTACCTGCTGAGCTGGAGCTGCCCTGCAGCTGGAGGCTGCTCCTCCCAGCAGGGGTGGGTGCCGGGAGCGTGGGCAAACTGGGAGCAGCACAGACACACTGAGCATTCATGGTGCAGAACACAGGGGTTCAGTCTCAAAACAGGAGCAATTTCAGGCCTGTTCTGGGAAAAAAAACCCAAACCAAAACCCTGTGCAAGGAGTAACTTGCACAGCTCTAATTTAGGGGGGATAAAACCCACCCCAAGCACATGGGGTGGGTTGAACTGAAGGGATGGCAGCAGCAGCTGCCCCCACCCGTGACCCCTCTAGGCTGGGACAGGAGGGGAGCAGGGCAGGTCTTCTCACCCCAGGGCACTAGTGAGCTGTCCCCAGTTCAGGCTGGCTGATGGCACTTTGCTACCTCCACTTGGTGTGGTTATTTCTGAGCTTTCTGTGGGTGTTTGGTTTGTCAATAACTATAATTAAACCTCTGTGGTTCTCTTGCAGACTCTGGAATCTATAATTTTCAGGATAGTCCCCTCTTAGTAGTGCTGGGGAGAGGATGGTCTTTGTTAGACTAAAAAAAAAATAAATACAAAATTAAAAATTGGAGCTATAAAATAAAATGCTGATTGATGCCATTTAAAAAAATACTTTACTTCAATGTTATTTCCCCTTTAAAGGAAGAGGAAAATGGACAACTTGGCATTTCTTATTCTCTCCCAGCTACTTTGGGGCAAGTTTTAACCAGAAACTAGTTTGTTTAATAATGGCACATCAGGAAAAAACTCCTAAAAACCAGGTGAGGATGAAGAGGTGTGAAAACTACAGAGAAACTTTGTGCTCTCCACAAAGGTCCCTTTGCTGACCAGGCACATAGGACAGACGTGGCTTGTAGAGCTTACCAAGTGCAGTGGTGCTGAGGGAGGACTTGTGGTGGGGTAGGGACAGACTCCTGGGTTCTCCTCCTTGTTTGCTGCTCCCTGGGATCAGGATGGGACAAGTTACTGATGGTCTGATTTGATCTGCTGAAGCTGGGGTGAGAAGTGCAGCTCCCAGAGGTGGCTGGGGAGCCTGGGATGCTCAGGCACCTCTCCCCACTGCACCTCCTGTGGCTGGGGCTTTCTGTGTACCCAGCTGGTGAATCAGGGAAACCTGCGTGGGTGGGGATGACTTAGGGATCACATGAATAACTGCAAAGTGTTCTCAGGATGAAAGGCAAGTTCAGGACATCAAAGTGGTTTTGGTACTAGGGACCTGTTCATCATGCATTTGATGGGGATGGCTGGTTTGGGTGTTTTGTGTGGTGTTTACAGGAAGGCAAAGGTGAGAGCCACATTATCCACATCAATTAAAGACAGAGGCATCATCAGCCATTTGACAGTGAAACTAGCCAGTGCCCTGCACCAGCATCACCAGAAAATACTGTACCTGCTCCCTGCCTGGGGTGTATTCACAGGTGAGTGTGTTGAGAAAGTGTTGATGCTTATTCAAGACTTTGAAGACAGCAGATATTATATAGTCTCATTTACTCCATTCTGCTGATTAATGCAGGTCTTGCAGAGAATTTTGCTCTGGCTTCTGTGCTAAATAGGGGGTTTGATGGGGAAGGAGCCACTGTCAGAGTGGATCAGAGAAGAGCACCTGAAGATAGACTCAGGAATTGAATGAGATTAAAAGTTACCCTTTTTAATCTAAACAAGAAATAGCTCAATGTTAGCTCATAATAATGAAATGCCAGAGAAAAACAACAGAAGAGAAATAAGGCAGGTGTTCAGGCTGGCTGGGAGGGAGATGATACTGATAAAGCATAAATTTAATTTATGTATAAAGCAAAAGTCAAAGCAGGGCACGTTTGCCAGTGGAAAACTTTGCTGATGACACACAGATGGGATGTTCCATATGAAGAGAGATTTTACAGTTTTCTGAGAGACTGGAGAGTAACCAGTGTTTATTCCTTGGCTTTTGGAGTCTAGAACTTGACCCTGAACTAACCCTTGCCAGTGACAAGGCTCTACTTCAATCCCACAGAGTTTTTGGGAATGGCAAATGGGAAGCAGGTTTAAAAAGGTCTTGATTTGCTCTGTACAATGGCTCCTTTTTAATTTTTTAATTTTTTTTTTTTTAAACCATGGAGGGGTTGCTTTTGGGTGTTGGCAGCCTTTATGCATGTATTTCTGTCTGTAATATACACAAATCTGCTCTCTGGTCTCTACATGGTGAATGGGGGGTGCCCAGCTGCAGTCAGTGACACTCTGGCAGTTTGAATCCTCCCAAACCCTGTTACAAAGGCTGATGTGCTGCCTGCTGTGCAGCAGCTTGTCCAGGGAACACTTTTGTGGCAGCTTAGTGAAATGCACCCAGGGATTCTCCCTCTAGAAAAACTTTACTTATCTTCTTTTAAAGGATTTGGAATCCTTTTTTTTTTAAAAAAAAAAAAAAAAGCAAAAAAACAACAACAAAAAACAGTAACAACAAAAAAATCCACCACAAAATAATAATAATAGGAATAGTGACTTCAAGATGTAGGAGTGAATAATAGATACTTTTGATAGGAAAATCCAGACCAAAATGAAGGCTCCTTGTTCCACCCTGCTGGCCAGGGCAGAGCTGCCAGTGGTGCTGCCTCGGGGCAGCCCAGGCTGGGAAGTCAGACCCTGCAGAGCTCGGTGGGGTTTGCTGCAGGTGTGTGGTACAGGGGGATGTGCCTTTGGCAGAGAGAAACTGCCTTCAGTGGGCACTTTGGTGGGATGGGAGTCCCTGATGATTCCTTTAGTAAAGGGATTTATGAATCACATGGGTCAGGCAAGCACAAGAGCCCTGATGTGGGTGGAGGGAGAAGCCCAGCAGAGCAGCTGGTCACAGGGGCCAGGAGCAAATTTGTGCCTGGCAGAGCTTTCCTTTTCCTTTAGCAGAAAGGCAGGGGTGAGCCCTGGCTCTGTACAAGCCAGGAGTCCTGGTGGAACCAGAGCACATTCTGCAGGCCTGAGAAGTCAATGTGAATCTTTCCATTGGCCCTGCCAGGCTTTGGACAGGATCTTTGTGCTGGGGGAACAATTCTGATGACATTGTTTGTGCTATAACTTGCTGGAGCATTAACTGCTTCTCACTTGGCAGGTTTGGCCCCAGCAGGGCTGAGCTGAGTGCATCCTGAGAGGGTGTTTAGTGGGAATGGAGACAGTCCAGCCCTTGACACACCTGAGCCTTGTGTCCACCAGACCCAGTGATGGCTCTAGCAGGAGCTCCTGAGTTTTTGGTCCTTAATGAAAGGTGCCAGTGGGAAGCTGCTTTGCTGGACTCTGTGCCATATAGTTGCATTTAAATTACAACAAAACTAAGGGAAAAAACCAGCAAACATCTCCCAGGCTCTGAAAACAAACAACCAAACACAGTCCCCTTCCATGAAACCCATTTCAATCACCTCATTCTATTTCCCTCTACTCTGGGAAGGAGGGGATTTATTTCCCCAGTCATTGTGTAAATATTGATTTTATTTTTCTTATTTTTTTTTAACTTGGAGCAAGAGACACAACCAGGTCTCTCATCAGTTCTTACCCAAACATCAGTAAATACAGCCTTTCTGCAGTGGCTCCAGCATGGAGAGCTTTCCCAAATACTATTGCTATTGAAGTGGAAAGAGAGTGAGAGTGTGCAGCTGTGAAGAAGTGTGTTTGCTGGGAGGGGGGGGAAAAAGAAAGCCCATTAGCTTTGAAGCAGATTTGTGTACTCTCAGTTAACAGACTGAGTATGTCAGAAGAGAACCTCTCTGTGAAAATGGGCTGTGCTCCTGCCTTCTGTGCTAACAATTCCAGAGAAGTATGAAGAAATCCAGCATTGTTCTGCTCTAAGTGGCACAGATTGAGTTTCAGTCCGTGCAGATAAAGTGGGAGGAATTGTCTACTGTGCTCCAGATGATAGAATTTGAATTGCATGTTTAATCAGCCAGGGTTTGTTGGGTTTTTTTTTTTACACAGAGAGCTTTACAGCCAGATAAAGCTGAACAATCTCTAACAAACTGTGCATCTGGAGGATGGAACCTTGTGGGGAATAGAAAAGCTGGTTGGGAAGCAGATTTACTTTCTCCTGCAGGAGAGGCTGCTGCCAACTGCAAGGTGAGGTAGGAACAATTCCCTGGCAGGGCTTTAGGGCTGAAGGTCTTAAAGCACTTTGCACATAGGGTGATCTGTATCACAAGCTGCACTCTGGAGACAAGAAAATAATGGCACAAAAGCAATGGTTCAAGTTGCTTCGGGTCGCCCTGCAGGTCACTGGAACAGTGAAAACCAAAACCCAGCTCTGTGGAGATCTAGGTTAGTGTGTGGTGCTTGGGACACTCCTGCTGCCTCCAGGCAGAGAGGAGCTGATTGGTTCAGTCAGAGACATCCAGGACCAGATGGTTCTTAAGAAATGAGGCAACATCTTTCCCACTCACCAGCCACATCACTTGTCATCAGAGCAGGGATGAGCAACTGGCTGCAGAAATAGCTGAATACAATTGCTAAAGGAAACTCTGGCCTGGCACATTGTAGCTTAGATTAAGGGCAGCAATTCTCTGTTGGGATTGGTTTGTGTCTTAAAGGTACTCTCAGCACAAATCAAATCTCAGTTGTTCTGGTGTTGGTACCTCAGAACTTAGTGGAGCACAAGCTTTTGCTTAATGTGCACATGTGTACATGCAGGGAGCCTCTCATCCTTGTCTCTGCTGAAGAAGTTTTTTTGTGTCATTAGTGAGGCCAGTGCAGGGTGGAGACCCAGGTCTGCCCATCTCAGATCTGTCCAGTCTTACCCTTCCTTCATTTTAGCCTGGGACTTACCATTTCCACTTCAATTTCTTCCTGATTCAAGGCAGGTATGACTTCCCTTTTACCAGGAAGCTGCTCCCTCAGGCCAACCCAACACCAGGACACAGGGTTCTCTCTCCTACAGCAGCTGGAACTGCTGGTCCCACTTTCAAAAATCAAAATCAGAAACAAAGAACACCTCTTGCTTTACTTGTAAAAAACATTTCTTTTGGTTTTAAATAGTATCTCCTTAAATGTTGGTGATAGCAAAAATGTGTGATAACATTTTTTCTAAACTGTTCTTCCTTTCCCTTCCCCACTGAAACTCCTCAGTCTGACCCAGGCTTAGTTTCTGTCTTGCACAAAATCTTTGCACCAGGCATTTCCATTGTCACTTGCTGTCTCCTGAAAGCCAAGATCTTGCACCAATTTCTCTCTCCCTTCTGAACTCACCCTCCAGGTTTGCTGGGTGTGCAGACAGGCTCCAGCTGCCAGAAGCCCCATGTTCTCACATGCACCCACAGAGCAAACAGCCTCTCTCCTCTGGAAGGACATGGCACAGCTCAGCAGCCAGTACCTTCCAGTGCCTGCAGCCACCTTGCAGTGCCCAATGTGCTGAGAACAGGGCAGGCTCCCTGCTCCTTCCTGCATCAGTCCTGCCTGGCACATACAGGGGCTCTGGCACGAGCACTGACCCCCCTCTGAGTCAGTGCTACTGGGTTCCCCAGAGAGCTGACAGACCACACTGGAAGTGGACAGTGCTGCCTGAAATTCTTAAGCATTGTGCATGCATGACATGCAGAATTCAGCCTTCAATTTTGCACCCTGGTTTGTGCTTCCTGCCACAGTCATAGGCTGTTGTAGCAGAGACCACAGTGACAGTTCTCCTTAATATGCAGGGAACTATTTAGATCACCATGTGCTTTCATGGCAGCCTTTGCCACGGGAAAAGGTGCTCTCAGGGTGGTTCTGTTTCATGAAGAAAAGAGATGCTGTTTCTGTAGAGAAAGATCCTGTTCCCTGTGCTCACCCAGGGTAGCACATGTCTGATCCACACCTGAACAAGGCCCTTTGACGTGGCAGAGGGGAAAGCACTGGTGCTTGCTGGTGGATTTCAGCCCTTAACTAGCAAACCTCCAGGTGGGAGGAACTGCTGCTCCATGTGCAGCAGCTCAGTGGGGATTTTGTATTTTCTGGTAGTACCAGGGACTGAAGCAGGGACAGACTGAATCCACCTTAGGAACAGATGAACAAAGAAAATAAAGGGATGATAGCAAAACCAGGCAGCCTTTACCAGATATCTTAAATAACAAAATGAGGATCTAGGAGCTGCAATGTCCTCCTACCAAAGCATGTCAGTGCTTTACTCCATCGTGGCTTACCCACCAGTTCCACACTGCCTGCTGGTGACATCAGCTGAGCACTGGGCTTTGCAGCCATCCTGGGAAACTGTGCATCTCTAACTATCTAAATGGAAGGGCATGGCAGAGTTATCATCAGCAGGCAGCACTTCCTTGGGAAGGGCTGGCTCTAGGGCTTGTGTCACTACAATGTGTTTCCTTTCATTCCAAGGGAAAAAGGCTGGGTTTAATGATTAACAACCATTCCTACCCCTCGACTGGCCGGGCAGCCTGACGTGATGTGGTGTAGCTGGAAAGCACAGGAAGGTCAGCAGCCCCACTGCACTGGCCCAGAGACAAAAGGCTTCAGTGTTCTTGAAAAGAATTTAAAACATTTTACATCAAAAGGCTGCAGGAGTTGAAACACATCACCTCCAACCTGTGGCACAGGATGGGACAGGGTTTGTTAGGAGGGCTGTGGAGAGGGGGGGAGCAGCACTGGGCAGGTGCTTGGCTGCCTAGATGATCTTTGAGCTTTCTGTACATCTCCTGTATAATTGACTCACTCCATAGTGCACTGGGAACAAGAAACATAACCCACATGAGCTTTTGTATCACAAAAATAGCTGGCAAACAGCATCAGAGCTAAAATCAGAAGGTGGTGAATGTTCTGCTCCTCAGCTGGCAGCTCCTGTTCTTGCAGTGATGGCTGAAGCCAGAAACAGAAACAAACAGGAGCACCAGGTAACTGGACCCCAGCTGGGCCAGCTGCTGCCTTCATGGAGATTTTGACTCTGCCATGGGTGGAGACACGTAGCAGCAGCCACTTCATCCACAGGTTACTGCTCATGACCAGGTCCCTACAGGGTAGGGATGACTTTAGTTCGGGGCTTGAACCAGTGCTTGTCATTCAAATAGAGCTCCTGGGTGTGAGAAGTGTCTGTGCAGTCATGTCAAACACAGGATCTGAAGAGAGAAGTGATGTAGGCACTGGGAAACCCTGGGCAGGGAACTGCACACGTGGGAAAGCATCACAGGGAAGTGTGGAGCCCAGAGGGCCTGGGCTGCTCTCAAAGTGTGCAAGAAGGGATAGAAGTGGTTGCTCTGATGTGAGTGTTTCAGTGTTGCCCCAACAGCCATGGATCAGACCCCCTGCCTGCAGCTCTGCAGGGCCTTCTTGCTGCCAGGGCTGCTGACGTTTGCAGCACAGGTGTGAGGTCAGCCCTCAAGGAGATGTCCCAGGAGCTGGGCACTGTCAGAGCCACTGCCTGCATTGCTGTGCATGGGCTGGGGGGTGACTCCTGTACCTCTGGATGGACCTTCCAGTCCTCCAGGGTTTACAGGCATGGATCCAGCCTCCCCAGGAGCCCTGCTCCATGTGATATGTGCTCCTGGGCCATGCCACAAGGCCACATGGCTGTGTCCTCCCACCCCTTCATGGCAGTGTGGTTCCCTTGTCCTGGTGTCTCCAGCAACTCTTAGCCAGGTACCAAGTTTAGATACTTCCAATCTGAACTGGGTGCTGGTCCTCAGCCCAGATGGAGTGAAAGGCTCTTTATCCCATCTCTCCTTCTCATGTTTGTTTGATCCTTCCCACAAGTTTTTCTTGTGCCTTGGGTTTCACTCCGCTGGTGCCTTCTGCCTGCTCATGCCATGGCTTGAAAGCTGAATAGGCTGCTTATCCAAATACACCCAAATGGATCCCTGTAATTCCCTCTGAGTTCTGGGGGCACTGGGTGATTCACAATAATTTTCTGATTTTGTGCAAAGGTAAAAATGCTTCAGCTGTAATTCAGTGCTGACCTTCAGGCCAAGCCAAACTGGGAGGACAAGCCCAGGTTAGTGTCTGGGATTCCTCTGGTCCTTGAAGCTGGGCTCTGAGTCATGCAGGGCAGCTGGAACTGTGCTCACCAGGGCTCCTAGATGCCTTCCCCCTTGGTGTTCCAAGAGAAGTAAAGAGACAAAATTATATTAATGAGAGCCTTGATGCTTAACCAAGGTAGGGATCCTGAGGAGAGGTGGGTGCTGACTCTTCTGCTAATGGGCTAAGTGCAGATGAGTATTTCAGGTGTTGTATTTATTCAGGCAGAAATGACATGCTGCTCTTCTGGAGGTGCTTTTTGTCAAAAGCAAGAGTTTTGTTCCCTGTGGTGTGTGGTGGCATTTCCTCCTCCCCTGTACTTTTCTTATTCTGGTTAATTAAACTGGTGTAGTCAATTCCAACTCCTTTTTTTTCTTTGTTGGTTTAGGGTTTTTTTGAATTTTCTTGAATTTTTTAATTTTAATTTCACTGCTGTGGTGATTTACTTCAGTTTATTTAGCATTTTAAAATGGCTTCTGTTTAAATTTGGAAGGGAAGAAAAAGAAATCTGCTAAATATATTTCTATTCAGATCATATGTTGTGGCTTTTCTCTTTTTGAAGAATGAGGTCTAATTTTTGAACCTGAATTCACTTGGCACTACCCTTGGCTTCAGCTATGCTGGGTTTCCTTTTGTTTTAAACTAATTCCCTTTTTCCTACTGCTGAGCTCCATTCATGTCTCCATGCTAACAGAACTTCATGCATGTGTTTGGTTTGAAAGTGTTCAGCTGAGCAGAGTTAAGTGTCTGCACAATGTTTGAGGATGGGGCTCTAAGTGTGGTTTATGGTGGTCCTTGCTGTGGACCTGAAGTGTTGCCAGTCCCTACCAGGTCCCCAAGCACACCCCCTTCACATCCATCTTTGCAAAAAAGATGCAGCACGTTTGTTTATTTATTTCTTTTCATTTAATTCTCTGTCCTCCACTCTGGGAAGCTGGGGCCTTGTTCCTTTCTGGGTATAGCACAGTTTTTTGAAGGTAAGGAAGGTTATTAAAGACTTGCTGCTTTTGGAAGAGAGAAAAGGTAGAAAGGAGCAGGAAGATACAAGGTGTTTTCAATAGCAAAGGAATTATCTGTTTTTAATAGGCTAAAACTTTATCTTAAACTGGGCTAGAATGTTTCTCAGTGAGGAATGCATGACTGAGAAACACAGAAAAACAGCTGAGGAAAAAAACTAGCTAAGAAAAAGAGAGATTTTGTGTGATTTCTGAAGAGCTCTGTGACTGCTTTTTGTCCTCAAAGCTGTGTTGGATGGGTCATCTGAGCTCCTTGGCCTTCAGAGGGTTTTGAGATAGGTTTGTTTGTGTATCTGAACTTCTTACAAATACCTGGGTGTGTTTCTTGTACTCTCCTGAAAAGGTTTTCTTGAGGCCAGGGGACTGTGAGGCTCTTTATCTCCTCCAATCATAACACCACTTGTTTCAGATTTTCTGTTACTGTCACTTGAAAGTTTCATCTGTTGTAGCAAGCAAGAACAAAGGGCAACACACTTCAGAGCAGAGCTTTGAATAAAATCTTATGCCTATAGAAACTGGGGGATGCAAAACCACTGTCCCAGCAAGCAACCACAGCTAGGTCATATGTGTGGATTAAAGAAAACAAATCCTTAGCATGCATGGTGGCAGAGGGTGTCATGGATATGGGAGATGTGATTGATGGTGGAAACCTTAATTTTTGGCCACGTTCTGAGGTCAGTTTTTTGAGTAAAACCTGCCTTGCTGAGTCAGACTGTGCTCTGAGTGTAACACAGTTCCAGCCCAGCTTCAAGTCCAGGTACTTGGGTGGATGTTGATCCTGTTTGTGGCTGTATCTGTCTCATGGGGAGTGTCTGAGTTTGGTGCCCTTACCCAGGTTTGAGGTGCTTTAGTTCTGCCTGGTCCTTCTGCTTGTCTTGGGGGATGAGACTGAAAGGGAGGAAG
Source organism: Chaetura pelagica (assembly GCF_000747805.2). Taxonomy (NCBI): domain Eukaryota; kingdom Metazoa; phylum Chordata; class Aves; order Apodiformes; family Apodidae; genus Chaetura; species Chaetura pelagica. Next base: position 55,711 of record NW_009952363.1, on the reverse strand, counting down.
GAGTTTGGGGGGGGTTCACCTTTTTTTTTTTTTTTCTTTTAAGTATTTTATAAGAAGTAGAACTTGCAGTGAGCTGCTGAGGCAAATGAAGGCCAATGAACATGGGGCTGTGAGGAGACTCTGCACAGCCTCTCACCCCACTTCAAAGTGCCCAAGGCAGAGACATTGTGCAAGGACATCATAGAGATGGAGGTGCAGGTCTCTTCTCACAAGTAAATAACGGTAGGACAAGAGGGGACATCAGGGGAGGTTTAGGCTGGACCTCAGGATTTTGTTTTTCTCTGAAAGGGTTGTCAGGCATTGAACAGGCTGAGCAGGGAGCTGGTTGAATCACCATCCCTGAAGGTGTTTAAAAGTCATCTAGTTGTGGTGCTTGGGGATATGATTTAGGGGATATGAGCAGGGTTGAAGGCTGGGCTTGATGATCTTAAAGGTCTTTTCCAACTTAAATAATTGTGATTCTATGATGCAGTCCCTGCTTGGTGGAGCAACACCCTGGGGTGGCTCAGCTTTGACGCCCAGCACCCCCCAAGCCCTGTCCTTTGCCCTGCAGACCTTGCAGCCTGCCCTTCACCCTGGGGCAGCAGTGACCATGCAGCCCTTCACCCACAGCCCTCCTCTCCCTCCTGCAGCCCCATCCCTGCTCCAGCCCTTGCCGGTGGGTGCCCGGGGTGCCCCCCTGCCTCCCGTGCCTGCAGAGCAGCTCTGAACCTGCCCCTCGGAGGCTGGAGCTCCGCTCATTAGCTGCTGTTTGCTGAAACCGGATACCTGGGGCACCCCAGCCAGGAGCGGAGTCCCCTGGCTGCAGCTTTTTAAAAGGACAAGGGCAGCCTTACAATTCCCACCTCTTTCACATCCATGTCCCTCCCAGCGCCCGGTCCCAACCTCTCTTCTCTCCTGGATCCCTGCAGCATCCATGACCCACGAGTGGAGCGACGGCCCGAGGGAGACCTGCCCGCGCCAGCCCCGGGGAAGGATTATCTGTTGAACTTGGGGGACCCCCAGCCTTGCCAGAACCCCCCCCTGGCTCTCTCCGGGCCCGGCAGGCACCCCCTGACCCCAGCGCAGGACACACCTTGAGGCTGAGGGGGCAGGAGGGAGGAAGAGGGTTGGGTTTATTTTTTCACTCCTTTTGCTTTTTTGCTTTTTTTTTTCATTTTTTTTTCCCCCTTTTTAATGAGGATTATTACTATTATTTGCTAAGAAGCAGGACCCGCGGGCAGCTGCTGAGACAAAGGAAGGGCAGAGGAGAGCGGGGCTGCCCGGGGACTGTGCCCAGCCCCGCACCGCGCGGCCAGGTAAGTGCCCAAGGCAGACACCTGGGGAGCAGCCAGGGCTGCAGGGAGGAGCTGGGGGGGCTGCACCCACCTGCCTGAGGGAAGCCCGTGGAGCTGAGGGGGTGGCCGTGTCCTGGTGTGGACAACAGGGACCTGCTGGTGACCCTGGGGAGGGCAGAGCGGTTGGGTCCCAGCTCGGGGGGGCTTGGCAAGAGGTGGTAGAAGAAAGGGTAGAAGGATGTAGGTTTGACCCACGTGCCAAAGTCCTCTCTCCTGGCAGGGCTGGTGAAGTGGGCTTGGGATCAGAACTGCTCTGCTGGACCTCGTGTAAGAAAAGTCGTTCCCTCCTCCTCCTGGGGTCCAGCCCCCATCCCTGGGTGGTTGGAGGAGAAGGGGTCTGGAGGTGGCCTGGTGGCCTCACACCCAGCCCTCCAGTTGCCTTTCTCCCTGTGGGAGCAGGGCAGGGTGAGGAGAGCAGGGGGGCTTCTCTCTCATGGGCCTGAGCCCCCTCCACAGGCTCCCAACTGCTTCTGCCCAGTGCTGAGCCCAAGGAAAAGCCACATCAGGTACCTTGTAGCTCGTGTCCTCTGCCAGCCTGTGGTGAGATGTGGGGTGAGGAGGTGGGAGAGGTTCATGGCCCCCCTGGCAGGTGGGTGCAGCCTGGCACCCAGCCCCACCATCTCCCAGACCGGGGGGCCTTGTGTCTCTTCTCCACAGAGCCAGGACGGGTCTCCCAGTGCTTCTCAGCAGCTTTGCTGGCCAGAAGAGTTTCTCTTTTTAAATTATTTATTTACTTTGTATTATTATTTTTTTTTGGTAAGTGCTTCGGTGTTACAGAGGAGGGCAGCAGAGAGAGGCAGCAGGGACATCCTTAAATCATTTTCATTTCTCCAAATCTGCCTTTTCCTCTTCTCTCTAAGTCCAGAGGAGAGATCCTTGGGGGGGTGGGAGGCACATCTGCACGGCAAATAAAAATAATCGTTACAACCACCAACCAACCAACAACAACAAAAAAAAAAAAAAAAAAAAAAAAAAAAAAAAAAAAAAAAAAAAAAAAAAGCCCCGACACTTTTAAATCAAGAGCTTTGGAAAGCAGAGATCACAGAAATTTGTACTGTTCATAAGGAGGGAAAAAAAGAGGGAGGCGAGAAATCCAGCGACCATGGGCCAGCCCGGCTTCCTAGCGTGTACTTTCTGTTCTCTCTCCTTTTTCCCAAGGTAATTGCAGTCTGCCGAGAGGGAGTTAAATGGGATTAAAAGATCTGTGTAAGCAAAAGGACCCAGAAGAGAAGGAGGAAGGAGTGAGCCGTCCGGGCCAGGGGGTGCCTTTGACACAGCTGAGCCCCTTAGAGAGGCAGAGAGCTGAGCTCCTGGGAAGGATGTACCCACAAACCGGCCTGTCCCCCTTTTTCTGATGGATTGCAGCAAAAATTGCCCGAAAGAGACAATGCACTAAAACGTGATGGAGCCGGAATCAGAGCCGGTCTCCAGACTCAGAGCTACAGCAGCAGGCAGGGGGTGAGTACAAAGTCCGACTTCTCCCGGCGCTGGGGAAGGGGCATCCCGGGCTGGGCTGGGGGCTCCGGGGGGCCGGGGGATCCCGGGAG
>NW_009952363.1:51093-52433 GCF_000747805.2 Chaetura pelagica | reverse complement strand
GAGTACCTGGAGCCCCCCCGGCGCGGTCCTGCGGGGCTCGGGCTGCGGGACAGGCGGGTGCGTGGCGGCTCCTTCCCCCCGTGCCCGCGGGACACACGGGCGCACCGGTGCTTCTTTCTGCCTACAAACCTTCTGAAGTGTCAAACAAACAAACAAACAAACAAACAACACCTTCAGCACTCGCCTTGCCCCGTGGTCTTTCTCCCCCAGGCGGGACCAGCTTTGAGTGTTTTCATTGTTCGGTGGGTGGGGGTGGTTGTTGTTGTTTTTTTTTGCTGGGGGCTAGCAAAGGGTTAACCCCTCTGGTTGCGTTGTCGGATGTAACGATGATTTACCGACACTCCCTTGGAAAGACTGGGATTCTTCTGCCTGGCAGCTTGAAAAAGTGGTGTGCGGGATCCCCCTGCTCCTGGCCAGGCTCGGCCGGGCTGCGAGATGGGGTGAAAGGGTGGGAATTGGGGTGGTCTGGGGGGTCCCTCCCTCGGTGCCCCCGCTGCCGGCAGCTGGAGATGGAGGGATGGACGTGCAGGTCCCTTTGGGGCTCTCCCTGCCTGAAGTTGTGTGGAGAGAGAGCAGAACTGCTCCCGGGGGCTGCGCTCAGCCCTCCTCGAGAGGCTGTGGGGCTCTGTGCTCGCAAGGACTGAATTTCATTGCTTTAGGGATGATTTTGTATTGATTTTTGTTGCCCAGCCCGGAGATGCCGGTGACTCGCGGCATCCCCCGCCTGCACCTCTGCGGTGCTGGGCACGGTCTGGAGAGAAAAGCCCCCCTGGGACCCTGCGGGGGTGGCTGGCGGGGATGGAGAAGCTGGAAGGGGAAGAGACAGATAAAGATCCCTTGGCAAGACTGGGACCAGCGCCGCGTCACGGCGAGGGGAAGGGCCCCGGTGCTGGGGGGATGCTTGGGGTCACTTCCCTGAGCACCCGGCTCTGAGCAGGAGGCAGCACCGGACTGACCCGCATCCTGCCCCAGTGGCAGGGCGAGTGGGACCCTGCTGAGCTCAGGGTTGGGAAGCGGGGGGGCAGGAGAAGGGCAGGGTGGGTGCCTGGGCTGTGCTGCCGCCTCGGGGTGTGCGGGGTCAGGGTGCTGCGGTGCCTCGGGAAACCCGTGCTCGGGGCTTCCCTGGTGCCTCTGAGTGCGTGTGCCTTTTGTTCCCGGGATCTCCTCGGGGTTCAGGACCTCAGCGGCTGCTGCTGCTCCGGTCCCTCCTCAGCAGAGGTCGCCTGCTGCCCTTCACATTATCTCTCCGTGGGCTTTTTGGTGCTGGTTTTTAATTTGCTTGGTAGAGCTGAGTGCTGTGCATCCTGCCATCCCCACAGCTGGGGGTTCCTGCTGCGGCC
>NW_009952363.1:49954-50372 GCF_000747805.2 Chaetura pelagica | reverse complement strand
CCCGCCTCGGAGCAGGAGGCAGCCCCGGACGGACCCGCATCCTGCCCCAGTGGCAGGGCGAGTGGGACCCTGCTGAGCTCAGGGTTGGGAAGCGGGGGGGCAGGAGAAGGGCAGGGTGGGTGCCTGGGCTGTGCTGCCGCCTCGGGGTGTGGGGGGTCAGGGTGCTGCGGTGCCTCGGGAAACCCGTGCTCGGGGCTTCCCTGGTGCCTCTGAGTGCGTGTGCCTTTTGTTCCCGGGATCTCCTCGGGGTTCAGGACCTCAGCGGCTGCTGCTGCTCCGGTCCCTCCTCAGCAGAGGTCGCCTGCTGCCCTTCACATTATCTCTCCGTGGGCTTTTTGGTGCTGGTTTTTAATTTGCTTGGTAGAGCTGAGTGCTGTGCATCCTGCCATCCCCACAGCTGGGGGTTCCTGCTGCGGCC
>NW_009952363.1:49428-49942 GCF_000747805.2 Chaetura pelagica | reverse complement strand
TGAGCCCAGCCCTGGCCCTTGCCTGGGCTCACCAGGCTGCCCTTGTGCTGCTGGTTCTTCCCTGGGGTGGCTGAGGGTGGTGCTGCCTGAGGGCAGCTTGTAATGGAGCCTTTCTGGGGTGTTCCCATGTGGCACTGGGGGTCCTGCTTGTCCCAGCACTCCTGCAGCATCTCTGGGAGCAGGGCTGGTGGCTGGGGAGCTGCCAGAGGTGCAGGAGAACAAGGGATGGAAGGGGGAGGGCTGCAGAGGAGAAGCAGTTGCAGAGTGTGCTGAAGCCTTGTCCTGGCTTGAGCAGCCAAAGCTTGTAAAACCTGAAGAACACAAAGTTTTACAGGCTCTGCAGGATTAAAATGCCCCTCTTGATAATTTCCGTTGATGCATTTTTAGTGAGTAGAGGCTCCCTAAGCCACCCAAGGTTCTGCATTCAGCTTTGCATTGACAGCGTGTCCAGACCACAGCACTTGTGCTGTTCAGCTGTGGTTGTGCCACCATGGTCCCTTCTGGCCACAGCAAT
>NW_009952363.1:34579-49270 GCF_000747805.2 Chaetura pelagica | reverse complement strand
TTCCTGCTGGCCATGGAGGAGCCTTAATTGATGCTCTTGAAGGTCTCTGGGTGCCTGTTTATGATCACAGCCCTGGGTTGCTGTCACAAGGCTGCTCTGGGCTGCCTGCCCCACGTGCTGGATGGGAAAGCTGCAGGCATGGTGGTACAGAACCCACCTGGTGCCACCAAGGTGTGTCAGGCCCAAGGAAGGCATGACTCCTGTTTAGCTAGGAGAAGAACATTGCATGCAAGCCAGGCAGGTGATCTGGGGATAAATTATGGCACTGCTGGGCAAACACAGGAATGGAACTGGCAGCAAATGATGTGTGTGCACTGGGGGCCTTGGGGTTGAGAAGAGGCAAGTATGAAGCCTGCAGGAACTCTGTCCTAGGAGGGAAGGGCAGTGTCAAAGCCAGGGTTACAAGCTGAGCTCCACTGTCCAGGTCCCTCCTCTCCTGCTGCATTGATGTGTCTGTCTGAGCAGGTCCTTTTCACAAAGTTTCTGCCATGGGTTGAATGAATAAAGTCTTCCCTGCTTGAAAACAGCCTTGATGGAGGTTACACTGTTGACCAAGGGTTGCCCAGGTCTTGTGGTCAGGAGGCTGTAGGAAATCTCTGACTAGAGACAGACACACGTGGGATTCTTCTTCCCTTCTCTCTTCCTTTGTCAATTTGTTGTGGGCATGAGGAGAAATGATGGACACTTGCTGAAGTGCAAATGGGAACAGTGGGGGATTCTCCTGGGCTCTGCCAAAGCCCATTCACAAAATGAAGGAATTCAAAGGTGTTTGTTGGAAGGACAAAACAAGGAGTTAGATGACAGATCAGGCTTAGCTTGTGTTTGTCTAGGGCTCCAGTTCCTAACTGAGAACACAAAGTCAAGGGCCAGTGGTGAGTGTTGTGGCTTCACACAGCAGCAAAGTCAATAACCCAGACAGGGGTGGTGAGGAAATAGATCAAGTAACGGGTTGTCAGGAAAGGTCTCCTATTCCAGGAAGCTGCTGGGAAGGTGTTTGAGTCATCACAGCCTCCTCAGTCAGTCTTGCACCCAGCAGGTGAGGAAGCAGGTTGTCACCAGAAGGAGCTCAGACAAGCTGGTTGGCTCTGGCCCAGCCTTCAACACACAAGCTCTAGTTCCCAATTAGGTTTGAAATCCATCAGCTCTCTGCAGATATCCATCAGATACTTCCTTGAAAGAAAAAGGTGTGAGGTGGCTGCAGGAGGGAGAAATTGCCACACTGCTTCCTTCATCTCCAGCTGCTGTGTACTGCAGGTTTGCATTTCCCTCCTAGAGAAACCCTAAGAGGATTTCCCATGGATTGATCACAGGAGCTCACAACAAGTACCATCCAGACCCTCCTTGTGGCTGGTTGATGTGCAGGCTTTGAGGAAACTAGAACATCTTCACAGCACTTAAGACCTACTGCTGTATCATTGCCAGGAGCTGAGGTCCCTCACCTTTGTGACCAGGATGTGACCCTCTCTTCAGGGCTGGTGGGATGTTCTTGCCCTACCAGGGGCCTCTTCCAAAGGAAGTTGTCAAAGGCCTGACACAGACTTCTCCAGACACAGCACTAGGGGCATTTTCATCCTGAATTAAGATTAGATTTGACTGAAATGGTGCCAGAGAAACCCTGGGAATTTCTGTGTGCAAGCTCCAAATTCTGGAGCAGGGTGGAGAAATTCAGATGTTGCTGTTCAGGATCACGCCAAGGATGGGTTGGAGTCTGGCCTAGAGGGTTTTTTTGGCCTAGAGGTTTTCCCCATTTGGGCTACTGGAGTCTCCAGTAATAATGGTGGGACAGTCTTTGAAACCCTCCTCCTGGTGCTCTGCTCAGAGCTAAAGCTCAGGCAGCCACACTGCTGTCCCACTTCACCCTTTCCCCTTTTGGCTGCAAAACCTGTTTGATAAACGTGTGCCCAGGAGCAGTGGGTTGGATTATGGATGTTACATGTACTTGATGCTGGGTGATATATTTTGGGAGCTTTTAACACTGTAGAGGTGCACTGGAATTACACTGTACCCCACTTAACATTGACTGTTTATAGATCACTCCTAGATTTCTCAATAATCTTAAATGCCATGGAAATGCACCCAATCTGGCCCACATCTGTTCCTCTGCTTTCTTCTCAAAATGTAGATGCTTAATAGGGATTAAAAACTTGATACCATTGCAGTCCTTTCAGAAACTCTCCCCTTAGCATGTCAGGTTTGGCAACAGTGTCTCTGCACTCCAGACAACATCTCTGCCTGGAAATGTAAATCAATAACTGGTTTGCACAGCAGAAAAGGTTCAGCAAAGAACTATGCAGGGTCAGTGCAGGGACACCTACATGATATGTTCTCTCCATTGCTCTCTCCAGACACTGAAGGGGAGAGGAAATATACTAGCATTTCCAGAAGCCCAAAAAAAGAGAGCAGAAAGCTGCTGTGCAAAGCATGATACTGTTAAAGAATAAGATTTCTGCCCCAAAGAGCTGGGAGTGGAATCAGTGCTGTGGTGCAGCATAAAGCCTCAGTATGTAGGCTGTGATTTTTTTTTCTTTCCTGTTCACTGCCAAAATTGCTCGGGTGTTTTATAAACTATCACCTATGTGCAAAGGATCCTGAGCAACAGGGATATTTTCTGCTTTGATGATCCCTTGTTTAAAGCTAGAAATGTAAATTTGCCTTTCTTGGAAAGCAGTTTGCAGCACCCAGTTGGCTTTCTGCTCCTTTGGACAGGAGGAAAAAAAAAAAGGCACCTGAATAGTGGAGTGGGGGGGGACTCATTTTTCCACCCTGCAAGAAGGTTTGTAATTTCAAAGACATTTCCCCACTGTAAATGAGGGAGAAAAATAGAATTCTTAAGTGCTGCTTTGAGCCTTTGTAATATTTTCTTCAGATTCAACCCATCACCCAAGCAAACAATGTGTCAAAACCATTTGGACTTTTTTTTTTTTTAAGGCAGGGGCAAAACTTTGAATGGAAAAAAAAGCCAAAATGGTTCAAACAGATTCTGGAAATTGAAGTGGAGAATTAGCTGATCACAACAACTTTACAGATTGCTTCAGCTTTGTCAGACTTGCACTTTTTGGAGGGATAATTCCTGACCAAGTCTGTCCCAGAGGCTATTATTGTCTTACTGTTGTCCCTTAGTTGAGTGCAGTGCTTTATCCCAGTGCTTGCCAGGTAAGAACCACTACGTTCAACAGGACTTGTCATTGACTTTTGCTCTTGATGTTGCCACCCTGAACGTGACTTCACTGGGGCTCCCAGCAAGACATGCTGTGCACAAGCCACCTGGTGAGGTGGTAACTCTTCTTCAGCCTCCAAGTCACAACTTGATGCTCCCACAGGTCTGATCTTTCAGTGCTCAGTCAGAAGCTGGCAATGAGTCTGCAGGCTGAAAACCCAGGGCAGAGCTTTGCTGCTGTGGGCTAATTAGCAGTCATGACTTCATCAGGTCTCCACCTTGGTGCACATCACCACCACCCTGCCTGTCCTGAAGCCTCAGCAGAAGTGGTGCCTAGACCTCCTGGTTGTTTTTTGTTGGAACTCCTCAGGATGTTTATTCTTGGCTGCCACCTGTGTGCACATGGGTTCTCACTGGGAAGCTGCTAAGATCACTATCAAGTGTAAAGTGTTATTACAGGTCTTTGCATTTCTCTGTCCCTCTCTGTTGTCTGTTGCCTTGTACTTTTGACACTGGTTACTTCCAGTTTGATCTCAGGAGCTCACAAAACATAGTGAAGCTAAAATCAAGCTGCAGTCAGTAGCTTCAGTTTGCTATAAAGGGTGTTTGTCTGCACTGGAAGACTTTTGGGGTTCACGTGAGCTTACACTGTAGGTATTTAGGGGCACTTCTTCACCTAGTGACTGTAGCAATGGAATCCTCATCCTGGCATTCATAGAAAGAAATTATTTTACTGGGTGCCTCTTGATAAGTGGAAATTGCTGGTTGTGGGAGGAAAGAGAGATAAAGGAAAGGTGGGTTTGATAGCTCTATATAAGGAGAAAACTCTTCCCTTACTATTGCTACTCAAGCTGCTTATGCAACCCTTTCGCTGCAGGATTAGGATGGAAAAAAGAGCCTACATTCTAAAATCCTGCAATAATTAACAGCCCCATCTCTCACAGGTCTGCCATTTGGAAGCTGCTTTTGCTTTTTCCATTAAGTTGGTGAGTTTTGCCAAAGTCTTTTGGCCCCCAGCCCTGCTCTCCACTCGCACGGTGCTGGCTGTGCGAGGGGTGCGGGCGCTGAGCCCTCCTCTCCTTTACAGCCCCCTCCGTGTCCCTGGCATGAAACTACATGCTGGATTTTCCCCAAGGCTTGTTCCCCTCGCTGTGTTGGTCAAGAGGGATGCTGGAAGCAGATCTGGGGGGTGAAGGTTACCCTTCCCCAAAAAGCTGGGCTCCAGTTGGGTGTGTTGCGTGCCCAGCGTAGCTGCACAAACCTGACCCTCAGCAGGGAAGGGGTGTTGCTAACACTGGGGCTCCTGCTGACCTTGGGGTTCACATCGTGTTGGTCACCCCCTTTTCCTTGCCTTCCCCATGCTCTCCTTGGGAACTCAAGCCTGGCTGCTGATAACCCAGCAAGGTCTTTGCTCCACACACAGTTATGTCTGCACCTTACAACTCCGTTGTTGCTTTGAAGGTGAGCACAGGAATGCAGGTCTTTCCATGAAGTGGATTTCAGCCTTTTTTAAGTAATAAAAAGATTTCTGCTAGAGGAGGCCATGAAGGATCATCCTATTCTCTTCTCCCACCTCACCTGAGTGGCCCAGGGTAACAGCTCTCCTTGGACTCAGCCCAGGAGCTGTTTTTCTGTGGGGTGACGTGGTTAAAGGGGGTGGAAAGCAACCAAGTCTCCACAGATGGAGATGTCTTGAGCATGGTGAGGTTTTCTTGTATAGGATATAGGACGTGGCTGAAAAACATCCTGATTTGGCTATTCCAAGCTGTTGCTCCTTCATGCATAAACTGAAGCAGCCCCAGAGCTTCTGAAATGTGCAGCCCAGTGTCAGGGTAATGGAAACAGCAAAGAATGATGTGGTTCATCTCATCTGTTTCCCAGCCGATGTGGGGCTGCTCCAGAATTTTGTCCCCTCAAGCCTTGAAGCATTAGGTAGTGGCTGGGTTCCTGTGTGGGTTTCTGTGCTCAGGGCCAGGTTTCCCTACTGATGTGTAAATCCCTGTGGCTTCATTTTAGCTGTGGGAAAGGGTCTCCAGCACTAGATGAGGAGCTGGCCCAGGGTAATACATTGTCTCCGAGGACGTTTTCTTGAGCTAAACTTGAGACTTGATGGCAGGAGAAGAGTGGTCCCTAATCCCATTTGATAAATGATTTGTCTCTGCCAGGTCTGGAGAGAAGAGAAAGCTACACTCTGGCCTTGCTTTGCATATCCCAGTGTTCACACTGGCTTGGCTGAAATGAAGAACAACCTGTGGATGTCCCATACTGCTTTCTCCTGGCTGAGGACTTTCTGTAGTTTACATTTTTGTTCCTCCAGCAGCCCTTGCTGGTCAAGCTGTTAAATATCATCTCTAGAAGATGAGGAAATTCAATCTTCAGACTTTCCACTGGCAGTTTTAAGTCAGCTTAACCAAAGAGTTTCCTATGTTCATTATTTGGCTACGAATCAGTGAAGTTGGTAGGGGGAGGGGGGCAGCCTCAGCCACCTTTCTGGTAGGTTTTCCTCTCTGCTGGGACTTCAAGGCTCAGTTTAGCTAACTTACAGGTCTGCAAGCACTTGGGAGTCTGCAGTTCTCACACTTTCTAAAATTTCCTGCCATATGAAACTACTGAGAAAGACATCAAGAGCAGAGGATGCTGAGTGGTTAGAAGCTGCCCCCATCTTTGCAGCTGGGGGTAAAAAGAGGAATCGATCCATGTGGGATTCTGTATGTTCAGGATATATTACAGCATGTAGTGCAGGAATAGGAGACTCAGCTTGTTTGCTGAGATGCAGGTGACATGTCACTGCGTGTCTGTCTGTTTTCTTCCCAAGTCCCCACAGACAGAAACTCCTGGCAGGTATTTTGACCTCCCAGTTTGGAATTATTTCTCCATCCTCTTGGATTCCTGGTGCGAGACAAGTGCCAAAGAGCAGGGGTAGAGAAGGGACTGCTGACCTGGCACTGGTAACCCTGCATCTCAAAACATTGCTCTAACCCCTCTAACCCCAATGGGAAAACCTTTAGGTGACTTTAAAGTAGCAAAACAAGATCTCAGTTGGAAGCAGGTGCAGTTCTGCTGGTGCCTGTTCTCCACTTCCCAGGGACATGTGGACAGCACCACTGACTTGACTTGTGATCAAGGAGAAGACCCTGAACCAGGCAGCTAGTTTCTGTTACTAATGTTGTAGAAACTAATTTAATTTTTATTTTTTCTCTTTCACTTTTAGGGGATTCTGCTTTCTCTGGACTGTAGTGTGTTTTACCTGGTTCCTGGGATTCACACAGGGAAATTCTGAAGGTGAATTACTTCGTTTCTTTGTTTTTTTCCTCTCTTCTTTCAACCAAAGTAAAAGCCAAGTCTCAGGTACCAGTTTAGGACTATCATTTAATGATGTCTGAGCCTTGTGCACAGAATTAAATGCATTTCTTGCTGATCATTGCAGCACTGGTGCTATAGATTATGCAGTTAACAGCTAGCAAAGAAGCCAGTTTTTCACAGGTGATTATGACCCTCTCAGGATTTTCAGAAGTGCCTGCCTCTCTGGTGGAACTGATGGGAAAGAAGCACTTTGGTGTGTCTAAAATGTCACTGGCATCTACCTGCACTTGCTAGTACTTAATTGCTTTCAGAAATTGCCCCTTGAGGATGGGGCATTAAGGAATTAAGTGTCTCTGGCAGACAGGTTTGTCCTCGACTTGAATGCAACCCAGTCATGGCTCTGCAGGCACATGGGATGTAATGCATACAGAAATTATGTGAGTTCTGAAAGCAAAAGCAAATTGAAGGAAGAAAAAGCCCACAGGGGTGGTTGGTAGTGGAGTTACTGTGCCTAACTCAGGCCCTGTGCTGCAGGGGATGTATATTCTGTAGAGGAGTCACCCTGCACATTCACCTCATCCTTACACCTCTTCTCCAGACACCCCCTCCCAGTGCTGCTGGGGCCAGGGCCAAAGTTTGGGAACAATAATCAATGACCCCACAAGAGGAGACAGAATCCTTCAGAGTCAAGCAAAATAAAAATAAATTCACATTTTACAGTTGATAGTAGGAGCTGAGCATCTCTGCAACATCTGTGTGTAAAGGAGCCAACTCCTCCTAAAATAGCAACACCTCTTCCACATGGATGTTTTACAGGGGTACATGCTGGAACTGAGCAGCTTCCTCTGCAGGCAGCAGGCAGCAATAAGTGGACTAGCAGGCTCCAGGGCCCTCCTCTTGGTCTCCAAAACATGAAGGAAAAATAGAAAGTTGGTCAATGCTCAGCTGTGAGCCAGCCCGTGGAGCACTTTTTACAGATGGGGGGAAAACCTTAAATACATCCCTGCCATCAGCAGTTTTGAAAAATGTCAGATTTTCCAAATCCAGCTTCAATGCAGAAGAGGTGAACATCTGGCTGGATCACTCAGTCAAACAGTTTTCAGAACAAGTTTTATGTCAGCTCGTAAAGAGGCAGAACAAATACTCTGTCTTGGCTGCTCTTTTTTCAAGTAGGCTTGAATATGCTGTTTAGATTCATCTGTGTCCATCAGTTTACTCCCGTGATAATTATGGGATGGTGCCATGTCTTTTGGTCATTGCCATCAACCTGAAGGCAACCTTAGTGTGGTAGGTAACTCCCCTCTGAGATACTTCCTCTGTGATAAAGGAATTTCAAAAATCTCACTTGGTTTCCCCACAATCAGACTCAGGCTGCTCCTCTGGGTGCCAGAAAGTAAAAACTTCCAAGGAAGCAAAGGCTGTGAGGAAACATTGGTGACCTGAGACTGTTATCGCTCAGGATTTTCAAACATCATGAGGTTTATAAAAGCAAATAAGAGCTTGTTCCTAAATCTGTGTGAGGATGAAATTAAGCCAATGCTGTGGGCTTTTGAAAACACTGCAGTTATTGCTGTAAGGCTTTGGGCTCTTCCTGCACACTGGAAAATCAGGGAATGCAGAGGATGATTATTCCATAAGTGTTACAAATCTAAAAGATCACGAGGTTAGTGAGTTCATCTGCTGTGCACTGACTAAAGGTCTGGGCAGTAACTTTTGGAAATGTAGCATTTTTTCAGCCCATGTTTAGCTGTGGCATCACATCCCAGCTACTGGAATTTAGGAAGCTGCAAGTTATTTCTCTCCTGCCTTTTGGCTTCTTTTTCTTATGAAGTATTTTTTTTTGTGAGGGGAAAGCAAGAGAGAAAGGAGGAGAAGGGAAGGAGAGCAAGAAATAATTTTCTCCCCTCTTTCAGAGATGATAATGTGACTGTTCAGGAGCTTCTGTGCATTTTATTTCATGTGAAGAGTCTGCTAGAATTTTTTCCCAGTTGCTTAAATGTTGCTTTGTTGCTTCAAGGCACCTGGGACCAGGCAGCTCTTAAGTGAATGTTTTTTTAAATAATGTGTTTTGATGGAAAAACCTACAGAGGAAAAAAACATGAACAGGAAAAAATGCTTTGTTAAACTTGGAGCTACTTAGGGAAGCCAAAATTACCTTGCATTTTACATTAGTTGATGACATCCTGTCATCCCAGGGGATGTGCTCCACCAGCCCTGGGCAGTCAGCATGGAATGGAGAGGCAGACAGGCTGGGTGCATAGGAGTCCTGAGCTCTGTGCCTGGACCTGGTGCTGGAAAGTCCACGTACATCTCCTGCATGAGGTCTGTTTTAATCAGGTTTTGTGTAGGCATCTAGAATTTGGCTCTACCAAAGTGCTTTTTCCCCTTCTCTTAAGCACTGCTGAATGCAGTTGCTAATGAGGCAGTTGGATTGGCATCACAAACAGCAGCAGAGCAGAGAAACATCCTTAGTCTTTGCAGAGCAGCTACTGAATAAAGAGCTTCTGGAGGATAAAGCATCTGTGCCTTGTAGAGACACCACTGTCTGTCTCTGGGAGAGAACCTAAAAATACTTGTAGAAATTGGAAGCTGGAGTCTAGCTCCAAGTTTAAGTGGTAAATTTATTTCCTTAGGGCTAAATCCTGATGCCTTTGAAGTCAGTGGCAAGGGTCCCACTTGACTTTGCTAGAGCCAGGCTTTGGCTTTTACTATTTCATGGGCTCTGGAGATGATCCTGTGGGTGACGCTGCTGTGATTCCTCCATCCAGTACAGAGGGGGACAGCCCCTTGGGCAATGTGGCAGAAAACCAGTGGGGGACCAAGGACTTGTTAGTGTGGGAGAGGTACCATTAACATTGCAGGTGCTGTGCAGTAAATTAACCCCTCTGCATCAAGTGGGAAAGTCTCCACCCCCTGTCACATCTGGCATGTCTTCTCCAGGGTAGTCTCTGCTACAAAAGGAGTCCAGCTGCCTTGAAAAGTGAAGGTGGGAAGAAAGTTGAGCTCAGGCAAAGTAAATATTGACTGACCTGTTCTTGCATGTAAAAATGGCCAAGGATTTTGCCAAAGTCCAGGAACAGAGGTTTTCTCCTTATCCTCCTCCCTTCCTGGGCACCAACATTACAAGCCTCAGACTGGCTGGAGTCACAACCCTTCTGGCCAACAATGAGGATCTCTTCAGTGCCAGGTTTCCAAATATTGGGTATTGTGCTGAACATTTACCAGTTAAGGCTGAAAGAGGCTAAATTCTAAGGCCCCTTAGAAAAGGAATTATTTAACTTTTTTACACCTTTTGATTAACTTTTCCTTTCATCTAGGAAAGCTGCAGCCCCTGGTGCTGGCTGACATGCAGCTGTGATTGGCACTGTCACATTTCTGATTGTTAAACTCTTACCTCGTGAGATCAACACTTGGATTACCCAGCTCAGCCTGGTTTCCCCAAAGAGCATTTAACTGCAAGAGTTAGCTGGTCAGCAAGTAATGGGGATTGTGTTTGGGCAGGAAAGGGGGAAGGAAATACCACGATCCCAGCTCATTTTCAGCAGTGGCAGTGTCATGCCCATCACTGTAGCCCTTTAGCTGTCTATGCCATGTAGGTAACATCTTTTATTGGGCCAAATGTTCAAGCTGGAGGAAGAGAACAAGTTTTTGGGTGTATGAGCACCTTTTTTCAGGTCTGAGCACATTTACTTTTGCAGATTTTCTCACCAGATCTCAGCACCTTCCCCAGTTAAGTAGTTCAGCTGAGACCACCACCAGCTGGCTCTGGTTTGTGTTGTTGTTAAGTGTTCATCTGCCTTGGACTCTGAGCTGTACGTGACTCCTGTTAGACCCTGGGGACAGAAACCAGAGGATTCTGCTTGTCTGTCCACTGTAGACTTCTGGAGTCAGTGGAGAAAGCCAGGTCACTCAGGACAGCAATCCCTCTCGTCACCTCTTGAACAAGGCACCCAGCTTCTGGGTGACAAATGCAAGTCCTGCCCCTACTGCTCAGTGGCAGCCGTCACCAGCCTTTCAGCTCTTCACAAACCAAGTCTGTTTCTTCCAACTTATTTACACAATTTAAGGCTGAAAGATGATATTTTTGGGGAAAAGCACTGCTGTTCAGAACCTTGAGCAGTTTGGTGAAATCTAGGTGCAGTTTTATTCATGCTGGGAGGCACCTTTTCTTCCTTAAGTTCTCCAGAGTCTCAAAGATCAAAAGCTGTTTCTCACTAATTTGGGGAGGGACGGATACAAGGCTCTTGCTCCCTTTGAAAGTTCTCTTCCTTGCCTTCTGGGGATATAAAATTTTGCAATCCCAGCTCAGTCTGTTGTTCAAATTCCTTTCCAGCTGTGTGGTCAGTACCCAGAATTAAATCCCAGAGAAGTGGGCTATTGGTGCAAAGTGGGAGATTTCCTTGTGGTGAGGTCAGCTCCCTTCAGAACATGTGGAGCTGGTTGGTGGCAGGACAGGACCACTAGCCAGATGTACCATGGAGCTGATGTGTTTTGCTGGTGACCAAGCTGAGCATGCACTTGCTCCTTACACTGTGTGGAAGAGCTATGTGCTCTCCTTTCTGCTTGTATGAATGTGTACATGTGAGAGGATGGATGGTTGGGGTTTCCTTTATCCTGTTAACCCTTTGGCATGGACTGGCTTGACCCCCACACCCATCCAGCCCTTGGGTTTCCCAACACCTCACATTTCCTTTGTGTTCCCCTTCCAGATGTGGATGTTCTTCAAAGACTGGGCCTGTCAGGGAAAAGGCCATCGAGTGGATGGTCCTCATCACGTGCAGTTCCTCAAGGGGTCATTCCTTTCAAATCAGGGGTCATCTTCACTCAGCGAGCACGTGTGGAAGCTCCTCTCAGCACCATCCTCCCCACAGGCTCCAGCACCGACCTGCTGCTGGTGCTGAGCTTCTGCTCCCACCGCATCAACAACGCTTTCCTCTTTGCCGTCAAGAGCAAGAAGAAGAAACTGCAGCTGGGAGTCCAGTTTGTGCCTGGGAAGATCATCGTGTACGTGGGCCACAAGCGCTCTGTCTATTTTGATTACAATGTCCACGATGGGCAGTGGCACAACGTGGCCATTGAGCTCCGTGGGCAGACAGTCACTTTATTCTCTGCCTGCGGGAAGCGCAGGGCGCACGCGGATTTGCATTTTAAAAAGGACGAGGCGTTGGATCCGAATGGGTCTTTCCTCTTTGGGAAGATGAACCAGCACTCCGTGCAGTTTGAAGGAGCCATCTGCCAGTTTGATATTTATCCCTCCGCCAAGGCAGCTCATCATTACTGTAAATACCTGAAAAAGCAGTGCAGGCAGGCAGACACCTACCGGCCAAACCTGCCCCCCCTGCTCCCCCTCCTGCCCAGGGATCCCCACACCTCCCCAGGTACCCCACAGCATATGGCGCCCTCCCTGCAGGGGCTGAGAAACTTGACCACTGCTGCCCCATCCTTGGAGTTTGGCAGGGTCACTGCACCCCTGAAGACTCGGGGTTCGGGTGCAACAACCGTCAGGTCGGTATCAACCCCACCATCCCTGCCAAGACTGACACCCAAAGCCACAAAGGTCCCAGTGACCCCACCTCCTGTCCCACCCAGTACTGCCACACAACCACCCGCCCGGCTGCTCCCTTGGGGGACGGGGACCCCCCTCAGGGTGTCTCAGCCCACTCCCAGCACACGCAAGGAGGTAACTCCCCTTCCCACTTTCAAAAAGGCCTCACCAACCAGCCAGAGCCCTGCCTTGGCCAGCAGGAAGGAGTCCAAGCAAGAGACCAAAAAGAAGATCAACCAAAAACCTACGGCTGAGCCCTCTGCAGCAGCCAGCACTGTAAAGCCAATGAGGAGGATGACTGATAACACAACCAGCAGTGTCCATTTCATCACCCTGAAGCAAACCACACAGAACCCAAGCAATGGGCCAGTTCCAAAGAAATATGTGTTGTCCCCTACCAGGAAAGTGGATCTCAGTGATGTCCCTCTGGTGTACACCAAACTGCCCCTGGGCTCTGCCCGTCCTGCCTCCAGAGCCAGAGCACAGACCTTCAACCTCACAACCCCAGCTGCAACTGATGGCTATCAAATCTTTGACCCCCTTGGACCCACTCCATTTCCATTTTTACTGGGATATCCAGGCATGAAAGGAGAGCAAGGACCTCAGGTAAGTTCAAGCCCTTGGTGCTGACTCTTCCCAGTCATAGATCTGCTAGGTGGCTGGCAGACCATAACCTGCAAGGGTTTCTGTAAAGCTTACTGGGCTGGGACAACTGGAAATGGCAGCCAAGCACTATTGCACTTCTGATGATCACAATTCTTGCATCTATCTCAGGGTAAACCTGAGTGCTGGATGTCCCTTGGAAGTTTGTGATTCAAGTTGCTGCTCAATGGTAGATTCAAGAGAAAGTAAAAACCAAATCCCACTTTCCTTCCTACAAATTGCTAGTTTAAAATTTGATGGCCAGGCTGGGGATCTGTTTCACAGCCCTTGTTTTACTCAGGGCCAAGAGGGCAGAGCTGCCAGTCACCTACCAGAGAAAGCCCAGGTGCCTCAAAAATGCACCACAAATGGACTATTTCTTAGTTTCTTTTAATATGTTTGGTACATGAAATTCAGATTGCCAGAAAAGTGTCCTATTTCAGCAAACACAAGTACAGTGATTGCTTCAGGACTTATCTTTTTAAACAAACTCCCCTCTGTTTTTATGGTATAAGTCAAGTATTATTTCTTAAATTTCTCAGAGCCCACACTTAAAGCGTGCAAAGAGTTTCCTTTATAAATGTAACTGCTGCATTCCACACACAATAACCACTCTCAGGGTGTATATCTTGGCCATGTACAAGTATACACACAGTTTGTAATGCTAAAAGCAGTCAGGACACACTAATTATCTGCTGGTTGTTGGGGTTTTCTCAAATGCAAGAATGCAAACAGGACCTTTACACTGAAAAACTTGCAGGAGGATTTGATGTTTCAGCCCAAGTGTTTTGCTGGATCCTGTACAGGACAGAGGGGCTGTACATGTAAAATAGGTTTCTCCCAGACAGAGTTTGTAGCTGCCAAGTTCCAGCCTAGAGCAAATTTTTACAGCTGACTGCTTAAAATGGTGAAAGAGGGTTTATAGTGGAAATACTGAGCTAACTTAAGGAACACAATCAACAGCACTTATGCAGATGTGCTGCTCATTGTTGCAAGTATCACCTAAAGAGAAATGGTTGTGTTTAGCTAAGCCCTCAGTGGGTGTTTATCTTCAGGGTTTGCATGTCCCACCTGTCCCAGTTCAAAGCAGTGGGGTGATTTCTTTCCTTGTGGTTTGGATGAGGGGTCACTGGGGGCTGTGTTTGTTCTATCTCCCATCTCTGGGAGAGGTGAAGCTGCTGCCCAGGGCAGGGGGTGCAGCCCTGTGCTGCTACCTGACTCCAGGCACACAGCCCTGCTGTGGTCTTTGTACTTGGAGTAGTTTTGCTAAATCCCTGAGCAGATAGAGCTTCAGATACTTTATCTTTGGGCAATCTTCTGTGTTTCATGGAGGGTCATTTCAAGCATATTTCCAGGAGGAGAAATTCAGCAAGTGTCAGCTTCTCTCAAAACCCTGCTTTCCTGCATGGGATAAATCAGGGCACCCTGCTCTGAGCCCAGGGAAATCCTGGCCTTTTCCACCTTCTTGTCCTGCAAGTGTCATGAGGATGACCAAGCTCCAAGCTCCCACTTCCCCCTGCAATGTCAAGAGCTGGAAAATCTCTCTCAGCTTGTGAATCATAGCAAAGAAATATATTCAGGCTGTGGAGGGAAGAGGTGGCAGGATTTTTCCATCCTGTCTGAGAACTGGAGACTTAAATTGAGGGAGAGGAGAACATTTGAAGGCTCTGTCTGGCCTTATCCAATTTGAGTCCTGGATACAAAGTAGGGACTTTGGGAGGGAAAGGTTATGGCTGGGCTGCAGCTGGCTGCTGTGCTTGATAGCTCCTGTGACTCACTTGGAGATCTCTGTACCATACGACACTGGATGTGTCTGACGTGGGAAAAGGAAAGAGGAGAAAAGACCAGAATGGGAATGACATGTTGAGAAATAAATGTAGCACTTCTACGGCCAGAAGAGCATGTTTCAGAGCAAGTGCTGATAAATGCTCCGTGCTTGAGTAATTACCTGGCGCCGTCCTCCTGGTGTTGGGCAGACATTTCTGGTGAGGTCAGTCCAGCCCTTCCTGCTCTGCTGCAGGATATCACAGCCTGGCTCTTTCCC